>NC_139590.1:12534450-12711950 GCF_946808225.1 Silurus aristotelis | reverse complement strand
GAGGGATGATATGACTCTGGGTCATAGCTGTACATCTCATTCATCCAACCCTGCAGCACATCCCAGAGAACATGGATTTATTACCAAAGCTGCTTTTGTCTGTACATATTCATGTCTGCATGCTGAATTGTGTTAGTACTGAAACAACAGAACTTTGTGAATACAAACCCTATCATTTTATTCCTAGGATCAAAACCAGTATTGTAGGGTCTATATTGTTCCTATGCAGCAAGGGGATATAATTAATTCCTGGAATCTTAACTGTCTGCTTAATTTATTCAATGTTCTACCATATGACTATTTCAGAAAACATTTCCTAAAAACAAAGGCAAACAATACCTCTCTGTGCACACGTGATCTATTCTGAAATACAGCTTCTATATTTTGAAATACAGCTTCTATATTTTGCTGTTTTACTAGCACTGCAAATCTAAATACAGCACAATTGAATCAAGAGCATCCTGAGGGAGTCTGATACTGGTGAAGTGTGCTCATTGCTATTTTCTTATTCAAGGAATCCCTTGCAGATTGGTGTATTAATCCAGTTTAACTGCTAACATCTGTCTCAGTAGTTTGTGTGTATGTTTCTGTGTGGTGTAGTAAAAAATAAAAAACTTAAATATAAAAAAAAAATGTTAAAATGTAGATATTGCTAGCTTCAGCATTAGTGAGACTATGCTTGCAATATGTGAGTGAATGAATAGCTGGCTGTATCTTAAATAGTTTTTCAGAGTCACCAAACCCTACTGCAAACTTTTAATTTTGGGTTGACGTGCATGGAGACCTGACCTGAATTTCTCTCTTTGCTGTTTCTCTCAGTGTTGTGCCTATTGACTTCAACAGCAGGCTGTCCATTCGGGAAGAAATAGGCATCTCAGTAGCAGTAGGCTGCTGTGATGCTAACATCATTACCACTGTCAAGCCCAGCATGAATCCACACGCTAGTCCTAGAGACAGTCCTGTCACATAGGAAGATAGTGGTAGTACAAAGAAGCTGTAAGCCAGCATGCCAACACATATCAGCCATCTGCTTGGGTTTGAGGAGGTGGTACACATTGCAGGGGGTGTTTTGACACCCTTCTGCTCTGGGTGATTGACCTCCTTTCTGTCAGAATGCTCCTGAATTTCCAGCACTTGCATAACATCACCATAAGTGCAGATCTCATAACGGCTGCTCTCAATGCCCAGCTTGCAGCAGATCTCAGAATTAAAACCTGGTGTCAGCTCTCTATGAGGTTTTCGTAGTGGGGTTTCACACACTCCAAGTGGACTCCTAACCTCTTTGTGCCTCCCTGCAGCTCCATTCTCACTCCGAATTGGTATACCTCCTGCAACAACACCTTGTGAGGCAGGTGAGTCACCTTTTTGTGTCTTTGGGCTACCACTGTCCTCTCCAATAATCTTGCTGAGCTTACTAAGTGGCTCCTGCATGGCCTCAGACAATTTGCGGCGCCTGTCCCCAAATCCAGCCAACAGCAAGCTGCTGGAGCTAATCGGTTTCGGACGGGACTCTGTGGGAGAAGATGGAACCGTTTTGGGCAGGGGTTCTGCATCCTGGACCTTGGGCAGTTGACCCAGTTGTTTCCATGGTTCCAAATCGAGCTTGGAGTCAGAGTTGGAATGACAAAATTCAGACTCTCTTCTCGAGATCTCCATGGAGAGAGAGTCAACAAGGCTGATCCTTGGATTGGGCCTTAGCAAGGCAGACTCTTTACACTCTTTATCAGTGAAAGCTGAAGAGGATTTAATGTTGCAGCTCATAGAAAGTGGAGCACCAGTGGTGTCAGGGATTGAGGTTGAAGGCTCACTAAGGGCATTTGGGGTAGAAGAGGAGAGTGGAAACTTGAAAGCAGAAGATTGGAGAATTGGTCGATTGCTCCCTCGGCCACAGGGTTTCTCATTGGAGAAGGAGGTGGTGGGACCCTTCTCATCAGCATCCAGGAAGAGCTCACTGTCTTCCATGATTTAGTATGTATGCATTTAGTGGGCTAATGTTGATCTTGTGGCCATAGGACTGGATCTGTAGTCTTTACATAAGGTTATCCTCTGCACCAATGGCAATAGCATGACTAAAAAAACAACAGAAAACACATATTGCGGTCACTCAATACATGTAATGTCATGTTATGTTTTGGAATCACTTAATCAATTCTATGTACCAGTACCTTTTTCTTTAAACTACGAATGGGCAATTATTATAGGGAAACAATATTTGAATATGTTAGGACCTCATAGGATGAGACATAGTACCTAATTAGGATAAAAGAAAGATCATTGTGTTTAGTCTGTGCAATCAGTACAGTAAAAGATAAAAGCAAAGCATATTTCCTAAAACCCCAAGCCCAACAGTGTGCACTAACTATACTGACTGTGCAACATTTTTTAGGCTGTAAATTAAATAAATTAATTTATATGGCAACATAATCTGCTAATTAAACCCAATCAGTGTATCAGATCTGCTGACTACACTTACGCTGCTTGACTTCTAAGCTTTCTTAAGGCAAAATTTATAGAATGTAATAACACTCAACAGCACTGTTGAATTATAAACAGTGAATCAGTGCTGTCTGAAAGGTTTATTTAAAAATGTGCATCATTTACTCATTCTAATATACAATTGCTTTACAAAAATATCTAATTTAAAGAATTCAAAGCCAATTCATAACTGGCATATAATTAACATTAAAGGAGTCTCCAGTGTTAGTGCAGTGTCAGGTCTAAAAAATGCTGAAAGAAATCTGAAAAGAAAATCTGAAAGTGAATATTGTGCATATATGACATTAAGTGATTTATAAGAGTAAAATAAACTATTATGGCACTTTTTATATTAACTGTAATTCCAGTGCATATTTCCATGTCAATTTATAAAAAAAAAAAAAAAGCTTTTGAATTGTGCTAACAAATGTGAATGAATTCTTACGTGTGTGCACAAAGAAATAAAGATCTGTTCGACAGCAAATAAATAAAATTAAATACTAAATGTGTTTCAGCCAAGAAATTTAATTTGGTAAAAGAATAAACGTTTAAACAGAGCATTCACCCCCAACACATTGTCAAATTAACTCAAGGTTAATGTCTAAAAGAATTATGCTTGCATGGCCAAGCCAATCTCTTGATGACAAGGAATGGCCCAAAATTGAAAGACTATGCCACCTACACACAATTGCTCTTTAGTGTAGACAGTTGTAACTGTTCAAATGTTCCCTGCAACAAAGTAAAAATGCTGTTAATATGAAAATTTTCAAGCCTGATATTTAATAATAGGTTCATGCAGTTTCCTCCAAATACACTACATGGTAAACAAAAAATCTTTTCATTTAAACTGTTTATTGTCTGTCATTTTAATTAATATGAACTCTGATTGCAAGTTTTTGTCTACCTACTTTAAGACATGACTGTCACTGATAGGCTGCATGAATCTACAGCCAGGGTTTGTATGAAATCAGCCCAACACTCATATCACTACTTTTTTTGTTCATTTTAATAATGTTAATAATGTACAATGTTAAATGATGTCATGTGCAAAAATGTATATATATATATATATTATATATATATATATATATATATATATATATATATATATATATATATATATATATATATATATATATATATATATATATATATATACAGTGGGTACGGAAAGTATTCAGACCCCCTTAAATTTTTCACTTTTTGTTATATTGCAGCCATTTGCTAAAATCATTTAAGTTCATTTCTTTTCCTCATGAATGTACACATAGCACCCCATACTGACAGAAAAACACAGAATTGTTGACCTTTTTGCAGATTTATTAAAAAAGAAAAACTGAAATATCACATGGTCCTAAGTATTCAGACCCTTTGCTGTGACACTCATATATTTAACTCAGGTGCTCTCCATTTCTTCTGATCATCCTTGAGATGGTTCTACACCTTCATTTGAGTCCAGAAATTTTTGATTATACTGATTGGACTTGATTAGGAAAGCCACACACCTGTTTATATTAGACCTTACAGATCACAATGCATGTCAGAGCAAATGAGAATCATTAAGGTCAAAGGAACTGCCTGAAGAGCTCAGAGACAGAATTGTGGCAAGGCACAGATCTGGCCAAGGTTCCAAAAAAATCTTTGCTGCACTTAAGGTTCCTAAGAGCACAGTGGCCTCCATAATCCTCAAATGGAAGACGTTTGGGACGACCAGAACCATTCCTATAGCTGGCCGACCGGCCAAACTGAGCTATCGGGGGAGAAGAGCCTTGGTGAGAGAGGTAAAGAAGAACCCAAAGATCACTGTGGCTGAGCTCCAGAGATGCAGTCGGGAGATGGGAGAAAGTTGTAGAAAGTCAACCATCACTGCAGCCCTTCACCAGTGGGGCTTTATAGCAGAGTGGCCCGACGGAAGCCTCTCCTCAGTGAAGGACACATGAAAACCCGCATGGAGTTCTCCAAGATGGTGAGAAATAAGATTCTCTGGTCTGATGAGACCAAGATAGAACTTTTTGGCCTTAATTCTAGGCGGTATGTGTGGAGAAAACCAGGCACTGCTCATCACCTGTCCAGTACAGTCTCAACAATGAAGCATGGTGGTGGCAGCATCATGCTGTGGGGGTGTTTTTCAGCTGCAGGGACAGGACGACTGGTTGCAATCAAGGGAAAGATGAATGCGGCCAAGCACAGGGATATCCTGGACGAAAACCTTCTCCAGAGTGCTTTGGACCTCAGACTGGGCTGAAGGTTTACCTTTCAACAAGACAATGACCCTAAGCACACAGCTAAAATAACGATGGAGTGGCTTCACAACAACTCCGTGACTGTTCTTGAATGGCCCAGCCAGAGCAATGACTTAAACCCAATTGAGCATCTCTGGAGAGACCTAAAAATAGCTGTCCACCAACGTTTACCGTCCAACCTGACAGAACTGGAGAGGACCTGCAAGGAGGAATGGCAGAGGATCCCTGAATCCAGGTGTGAAAAACTTGTTGCATCCTTCCCAAAAAGACTCATGGCTGTATTAGATCAAAAGGGGGCTTCTACTAAATACTGAGCAAAGGGTCTGAATACTTAGGACCATGTGATATTTCAGTTTTTCTTTTTTAATAAATCTGCAACAGTGTCAACAATTCTGTGTTTTTCTGTCAATATAGGGTGCTATGTGTACATTAATGAGGAAAATAAATGAACTTAAATGATTTTAGCAAATGGCTGCAAAATAAAAAAGAGTGAAAAATTTAAGGGGGTCTGAATACTTTCCGTACCCACTGTATATATATATATATATATATATAAAACAACACTTTATTACAACATTACATTATTGAATTAAAACAGATTCTAAGTGAAGTGTTGTTAAAAAAATAAAGCTGTATCATTATTAAAGAAAAATCAATGTCTGGCTGGCACAAATAACTCCACATCGAAGCACCCCATCATTGATTAGTTCTTACGTATCCTATTCCCCCCTGGGGACTGAGTGACACGAAAGAAGGGCAGCATTGTGTTACATTGAGTGCTTAGCATCTTAAGTGTGTAAATAAAGTGCATCTGTATGTTGTCATGTTACTAACTACAACTACACCATACTGCATCCCTGCTAGATGAATTGCACCTGTGCTATAAAAGCAAACAAGCATGTCTTTTTACTAGGTCATCACGTGCATATAAATTTCCCTATGTGGCTTTGTTTCTTTAATACACCTCCACATCCATTGGGTAGTCTTGTTTTTCTATATTAGTACTTTCTGATTTACCCAGTCAGTACATATTTATGTTTGAACCTATGTTTGAATGTCCTTCACGAAATGCTGGCACATAAATACAAAAAAAGCATGTGCATACTGCTCTACTTGGTTGTTCTGTTTCAGCATATCAACAGCAGCAGCTTCTTTACCACCATAAGACTCTTAATACTATAGCATGATAATAGGAAATTGGGTAATGTTATACAGAGAGATACTGATTGAGGGCAGAGTGATGAGATAAACCTGTATTTCTGTCAGTAGATGAGCAGGATGTGTGTAGGTTAAATCACTGGATTGCAAGAATAGGGTCACTAGAGAACAGTATTGAGTCAGTGTAAAGCTTCTGGGAGCAGTGATAGCAGCCTATGGGAGAGCTGAAATCAATTTATCAATAGTTTGATGATGAAACTCTATGGGCTGAACAATGTATTATATTACTGATTGATTAATAAAAATGACAGAAGGCATAAATTATTAATAATATATAAAATAAATGTTTCAAGTCTTTAAAGCTATTCCGTTCCCTGGCTTTTTTCTACTCTGATTTGTGCTAAGTAACCTATTTAGATACTGTCACTGACAAGCTCGTGAATCAGTCTGTGTAAAAAAAAAAAAAAAGTAAGAAAAATCAGTCTATGCCCCGTATCTTAATACATTTCTGTGTAAATTAAATATAAAAAAAAATGGCTGCTGAATTCTCTGGTATATATGCTTAAAAATAAAGTCATTGACATAAAGTATGCTTTTGAATTACATCAGTATTGTAATTCTCCTACAACTTTTCTGATTAACTCACCTGAATCTCGACATCCAGCGGACAAAATCCAGGAGTGGACAAAAACCTCATTACTTTTAAATCATTTAAAAATATATATATCATTTTTACAGGTGTCAGCAGAAGCGAGAAGACAGGATTCAGTGTATTTCTGGATTACAGTCATTTAGAGCACTGGTCCCTTCCTGCAGCATCTCTGTGCAGACGCAAGATCCAGATAAAAGAAGAAAATAACACTCACATACTTCTTTCAGCGTTCAGTCCAGTTAGACTGATAGAACTGCTGCAGGACACTGTACATCACTCCTTTATCAGTGGGATCGTTTTTCAGCTCGCACGTTTTCCTCGACAAGACCTCGTCTGCCCTACATGCCTTTAATTATTAACTATTCGGATCAACGTAAGATGTTTTTTTTACCTCCTTGTTTTGGTCAGCATGCAAACAAAAGTGTAAGGTGTCCCATGTCGCACTCATCAGCAGCAGCCGCATCACCAGCAGCAGTAGCGTTTTCTAATCCGGAGTGATGTTAATGAGCAGCGCCCTCCGGTTAGTCCACGCGCTCCAGCTGCTGCAGTGTACACTACTCGAGTCCGGTATCGTCTGGCTCAGGACCGCAATGCTATATAATCTTTTATATAATTCCCGAACAGGTGAATCCCGACACAGGAAAGTCAGCCTGTACTGCTGAAGAGCTGCACGTGTTACATCCACATCCACATTTTACCCATGTCCAAATAAATCTGGATTTGCTTGTTTGCAGCTGTCTGAGTTTGAATGGTGAAAATGGATTATGGATACTTGAATTTGAATCAGGCTTTTTATTATTCCAGTATTATACACTACAACATTTTTGGACACTTGACTTTAAGATTTGTATCTGCTTTAGCCTTTTGCTTTTGCTTTTATAATAACTTCCACTCTTTTGGGTGTATGTTCCACTAGATTTCGAAGTGTGCTTGTGTAGATGTGTGCTCATTCAGCCATGAAGGAATTAGTGCAGATGTAGGTGATATGAGGAGGCCTGGGAAGCAGTCCCAATTCATCCCAGTAAGGCTGAAGTCAGAGCACTATAGCAGGCAACTCAAGATCTTCTAATCCAGACCTATGTAAACCATATTTTCATGGAGCCTGCTTTGTGCACATGTTTGGGTCTCCTAGTTCATATGAAGGTAAAACTTTGTGCTATTGTATCTAAAGACGTCATGTACAGTATACCTCAAATTTTGTGGAAACAGTGGTGGGGAAGAAACAGATAAGACTGAAAAAGTCAAGTGTCTCAATACTTTATTCCATATAATAAAAATTAAAATTAAAAGTGTTTCTCTGTAATTGTTTTTTCTTGAGAGTATCTTCACGGTAAAATAAACAATTGAGTCTAACATCAAAATACTAGATTTTTGTTTTCTTTTTATTAATTGTGCATAATTTAAAAATGTTTTAGTACAATCCAAAATGCTTCTAAAAATATAATAATTTAACTAGCTATACAAAGTCTGGAGTAAGTTTTGTTGTGGCAATTCTCAGGATAGATAGGAGGTATTTGTCAGAAACTGTCGCAGTTTTTAAAGAGTATCATCAGATTAAGCTCTCTTAATAGAAGAAGAAAGTATTGCACGCGAACAACGTCATTGGAGCTGAAGTGCGACATCTTTAGGGGAAACGTGGGCATTACAGGGGAAAGGTAAATTGAACAATGTTTACCCGTACCTATTTTAATAGAATTTGGTCAGGTTCGGCGGGCCGGATTAATAAACCCGCGGGCCATAGTTTGCCCATGTCTGAGCTATACTCATCGTGCTATTTATTTATTAATTTTTTTCATTTATTTATTTATTTATTTATTTATTTATTTATTTATTTATTTATTTATTTATTTATTTATTTATTTATTTATTTATTTATTTATTTAAAAATAAGAAATGCTGTCATCGTGTGGTTGAATTGAGAATAGGCTCTGCTGCAAAAGTGGTCACGTGGTACAGACCACTCCGTCAAAAGCGCGACGATCACGTCACGTGTCTGTTTCGGAAGAGAGAAGTTTCTTTTTAAACGCGCCGCGCAACACTGTTTTGCGACAATGTCTTTTTGTTCATTTTCCAGAGGAGAGATCTTTAAAGATCACTTCGACGCGGGTAAGTTTTCGTCGTGGCTCTGCCGACTCTCTCCATACAGCAGCAGTTATGCTGAAAGAAAGAACCAGCATTAAAAACTTGAATGAAGAATGTTGCATAACTTAGTCTGAATAATGTGAAAAACTGTTTACAGCTTTCAAACTGCAGTTATGTAATAACTTAAATTGTGTATATTATTCCATTATATAAGCATGCAAACTGTATGGTATGGTGTTAATCTGTTTTTTTTTTTTTTTTTAAAAAAGAGGGAAAGTAAGCACAAAAAAAATTCCTAAATTATGTTGTGTGTAATAATGTGAAATGACAGGGGAAAAAGTATTAAACACACTTACTGAAATGTATTTAATACTTCGTACAAAAGCATTTGATGGTAAGAACAGCTTCAAGATGCCTGGTCTGATTTTGGCCCATTCTTCTACACAAAGTCTTCCAATCTTGAAGGTTCTGTGGGCTTCTTCTATGAACTCTGATCTTTAGTTCTTTCCATATATTTTCATTTTGATTCGAATCAGGTGATCATCTGGACCAGGGGGTTTCAACTGGTTCTGTGGTACTCCTTACCTGTTAGTGGGATTTCTGGGTGTGGTGACATCCACACACTCTGTCTATTCGTGGTGATATAGTGGTACATAGTGACAGCCTCATATCATTCTCTGGTTCTAGCCTTGCCCTGTACTTGTTCTTTAGATATGCCAGTGTGGAAAAAACGCTTTCACAAAGGTATGTAGTTGGAAAGGGTAAAAGACACCTCAATGCTTTTACTGTAAGCTCTGGGATGTAGATGCAAAGTGCCATGGTTTAAAAAAAAATAAAATTGTATTGTTCACTAAAACATACTGCCAAACACTGTCAGTTTATACTGTATCAGTTTGAATATTTTAGATATTATTATTAAATTCAGTTTTCCCACTAATGTGCAAATATTCTGGAAATGTTTGGAAAAATAAATTATGGAAAAAAAAAGATTTTAATAGTGAAATTATGTAGGCTGTCACGGACCACATGCAATGCCGCCGCGGACCACCGGTTGAAAACCCCTGATCTGGACCATTCAATCAGCTTTATTTTCGCTCTCTGAAACCAATTGAGAGTTTCCTTGGCTGTGTGTTCTTGATCATTGTCTTGCTGAAATGTTCACCCTCATTTCATCTTAATCATCCTGAAAGATGGCATCAGATTTTTTTATCAAGAATGTCTGGGTACATTTTTTCATTCGTCCTTCCTTCAGTTAAATGAAATCTGCCAGTACCGTATGCTGAAAAACAGCCCCACACCATGATGTTCCCACCTTCAAACTTCACTGTCGGTATGGTATTTTTGGGCTGATGTGCAGTGCTATTTGTTCTCCAAACATGGTGTGTTTTATGGCATCCAAAAAAAGTTACATTTTGAGTGTGTTACTTATTGTTTTCTTTGAAACAATTGTACCTGATTATTCCAGGTCTTTCAGAAGCTCTCCACAAGTGGTCCTTGGCTCTTGGACAACTCTTCTGATAATTTTTTCACTCCTCTGTCAGAAATCTTGTAAAGAGCACCTGGTCAAGGCCAGTTTATGGTGAAATTATGTTCTTTCCACTTCTGGATTATAACCCCAACAGTGCTCACTGGAACATTCAGAAGTTTTGAAATCCTTCTGTAACCAATCCCATCAGTATATTTTGCAACAATAAGATTGCAAAGGTTTCGAGGGAGCTCATTGCTTTTACTTGTCATGAGATGTTTCTCACCTTGGTAATAGGACACCTTTATATAAGCAATTAGTTGGGACTGAACCAGCTGATATTAATTTGCACTGACGAGGGCAGGATTGCTTTCTAATTACTGATTGATTTCAGCTGGTGTCTTGGCTTTTCATGCCTTTTTTCACATCTCTTTCTTCGTGTTCTATAGTTTTTCTTTGTTATTTCACATTACACACAACTTTAATTTATGGACATGTATGGTTTGATTTCTTTGCATGGGTGGATTGCATGGGTTATTACCAACATCTGGTAACAATCTAATGTCAATAGAACCTTAATAAACATTTACTGAGCAACATGTAGATATTATTTTGCCCGCTGTAATTTGCCAGGTGATCACTAGGACATCTTAAACGCTACAAGAAAAAATAACCTAGAATTTGAGTAAATGGGACATTTAATTAAAGGAGGAATGAGTCCTTTTCACTCTTAAACATCCTCATGACATGGTTTGTGAAGTACATAGTGTGTTTCATGAACACTACTGGTGCGCCACAAACCGTTTTTTTTTTTTTTAAACTATTATTTATAGATGAACGTGATTTCAGATCAGAGTAATGTGACATTGCTATTTTCTCTCTTGTGTAGGTACCTATGTTTGTGTTAAGTGTGGATATGAGCTGTTTTCTAGCAAAAAGAAATATGAGCACTCCTCTCCCTGGCCTGCCTTCACTGAAACTATCCACAAGGACAGTGTCTCCAAAATGGAGGAGAGACCTGGTGCGCTGAAGGTAAAAGTGTTTACTCAGTGCTACTTATAATGATTCAGTATTGTTAGAGCAAAGGTTTCACTAGAGGTATTGCTTAGACCCCCTATAGTTATTGCCGCTTCGCTTCGCTTCCTCTTCTTCTTCTTCTTCTTCTTCTTTTTCTTCCTGTCTTTCTCTTTTTTACTGCTGGTTACACTGTCTGCAGAAGCCCTCAGAAATAGTAAAGTAGAAAGTTGTTAATTTAGAGTGATTTAGGGAGGGTCTTGGGAACATTTAAACCACATTTGGGCCAGGTGCTGCCAATGGTCTAGATCTGCATCAGGGGTCACCAACTTGTTGAAACTGAGAGCTACTTCTTGGGTACCGATTAATGTGAAGGGCTTCCAGTTTGATACACACAAGTCGAAATAACAAATTTGCTCAATTTAGGTTTAATTATATTATAATTAATAATTAATGATATTCATTTATATCTAGTCATCTATATTTTAATATTGTCATTTTCAAATTCACACCAATGCAAGTGAGATTTAAAAAAAGAACAGCTATTTTTAGAAAAGGCCTGTCGGCGACACGTGGTCCTTGCGGGCGACCTTGTGCCCGCGTGCACCATGTTGGTGACCCCTGCTCTACATACTTCCATTGCTAGGTAGTGACAGTGATCTTATAGCTCTAGTTAGAAAAACAGTTTAACTACAAAATTATTTAATGTAGCCCACAGTGTGAACTTATATATTTGAACTGTACTGTTTGTTGTAGATTTGCTGTGGGAACTGTGGTAATGGCCTGGGTCATGAGTTTCTAAATGACGGACCCAAGCGTGGACTCTCACGATTCTGAATATTCAGTAGCTCACTCAAGTTTATCCCTAAAGGTATTCACTCTTATGCTTACATTCTTATACAAAAGATTGAACTTATGTTTAGTGCTGTCTGTGCTACATGTCCTCTATAATAAGTACCTAGATCATAATTTCTGTGTGAATGGAATGGTGAGCTCACATATTTGACCAGTATGATCAAGGCAAAGCAATTCATTAGCTAACGTATGGGCCTTAACAAATAATGGTCAGAAAGTTAGCAAGAATGAGCAAATGCGGCTTTTGCAAATGTAGACAGTGTTGATGCTTTTTCAGTGTTCTGTAAATTCCTAAAATCAGATTTCGAAAAACAGTTTTTAAAGATCTGTGCTAAAAGCAAGACGTGTTTGACTTTCATTGTGTATGAGGCTGCAGTATGACAGCTGCACACCAAGTTCTGTGTTTTCAAGCGTATTAAAGACAATCAGTTAAATAATAATGCAGAATATGTTGTTTAGTAAGTTATAAGCTTTCATTCATCAAAATATTCCTAAACTTATTCAGTTAAGAAAAAAGAATACTCTGGACTGAGCTTCACTGCTCTGCCTGATTTCTTACGGATTGTGGTACAGGTGTGCATTTGGGCTTTTTTTTGCGTTTATGCAGGCTCATTTTTGATGTCGTGCTCTGTGAGTTGCTTGTTCTGGCCACTACAAAAGAAAAACTAATTGTTTGGACATGTCCCAGGCATCTCAGCTACTGATTTGTATAGCACTAATTATGCAAACATAATGAAACACACCCATTTATATGCTGCCGATTGTGTCCTTTTTGCAGAGGGTGAACAGTAGAGTGAGCCGATGGAGTGAGGTGAAGAAGACACAAAAATGTTCAGAGGTACAGAGGTTCTGTGGAAGGTGTGGACAGTTTATGACGTGTTGTGCTACAAATCCCTCAGTGGAATTCAGAACACTGATATTTAAGGTCACACTGGTACAAAAGGACAAGTCTGCTTGTAGTCAGTGTCTCTTCAAGTCTGTTGATAGTCTGTATCCATGCATACCAAAAATGAATCGTGATTGCTATATGGCATTTCTTAACTGATTTTAACTGATTAGGCTGTTTAATGTAAGCAATTGTACGATTTTTAATAAATCCTTGCAATAAGCTTTATGAAAATGTAGCACCAAAGCAGAAAATATTGTTTTGTACAATGGGAGAAAATTTCTGATTATAAGTTATGCTATTGTTTGACAGTGTTGCACAAAGAAATCAAGTTTTCTTCTTACCAAACGGTCTAAGAATAAAGTTTTTATTTAAGAATGAGAAATATTTAGTTGCAATTGTGGGACCCTTACGAGAAAAATAAATCAAGGACCGTGACGTGGGGCCGCCTTCCCGTGGGCTCACCACCTGCAGGAGGGACCGTAAGGAGCCAGTGCTGAGAGGATTGGGCAGCAGTCGAAGGCAGGGGCCTTGACAGCCCGATCCCTGGACACGGAGAAGTGTCTGGGGAATCTGCTTAGACTGCTGCCCCCGTGACCTGAATTACGGATAAGCGGGAGAAGATGAATGAATGAATGAATAGTTGCAATTGTTGGTTCAATATTTTCTTTCTGGAAAGAGCTCAGATATTGGCATTTTATAAAAAACTTTGTAAAGAAGTCTGTAAATAATTGGTCTATTTCAGGGTTGGTTTATACATTTGATTCAAGATTCAGTTCAAGCTTGATGAATCATGTGCTGGATGTTACACTATACTGTGAAATTCTTAAATGGTGTTCATCCCATCCATTCACCCACAAAACCATATACAAATCATAATAGACTTACTGTAATGTGAGAAAATCTAAAATAGTGTACATTATTAAGTACTAAGATGTAAATCTAAATCTCATGTCATAATAATTCTGTCAGACACAAAAAGTGCTGTTGAGTTGAAACACTTTTGAATTCCATGTTATTTGCCTGTATGGCCCTGACATGGTGTATCACATAAACATAAGATGTCTCTATGATGTATTTCTGCAGAGTGCAATCTCTGACTTCACCAACGGAGGGTGCTGTTGTAACAAAGTTGTGTGAAATTCATACGCCCAAAAAATGAGCTACAAGGAGCGGGGGAATCCTCAGTGCACAGTAGGGGTGTTCTACAAACCAAAGACAGCCAAAAGTTACACAGGTAACAAAAAAGCCTGAATTGCTTAATGTAATAAAATATACAATAAGGTGTAGAAGGAAGTGTAATGTGTAATCTAATCTAATCTAGTGGGGTTTTTTCTTTCCAATTAGGAATAGTTTTAGGGCAGTGGGCCCAACCTTTTTTGTACCCCAAACCAGTTTCATGCATCTTACATTATGCAATTATTAATTTAATTATAACAAATGCAATGAAAATGTAACTCAACTACCTATAATGGAGATTATGTGGGCTCTTTATTTATTTATTTATTGATGCATAGCAAAAAGTTTGCATTATCTCTGTGCGGCCCTTTGTTAGTCCACAGCCAGGTGGATGGAGACCCCTGTCTTAGAGGATAGCTATCAAGACACAAGTTACCTTTTTAATGCTGGGCCTTGGGTTTAAGGTCGGTTTGCACTGCACAAACTCAAACCATAACTGCTAGGAGTAAAACCACAAAACTATGCTTAGGAAATTGACCAGTCACAACCACTTAAGATCGAAATGGTTCTTGTTTGCTTTCCCATCTCCTTCCTGTGGTTAAACGTCCAGTATATGGGGTATAGAAAGTACTATGAGATGGTGCTGTGTATTGCAGAGGTTCATTTAACTAAGAGTGTTATTGCGTAGTGCTTAAAACAAATGCATAAATATGATCTATTACTGAAACTGTGGGAATGTTTCTATTTGTCATCACAAGTTGATGGAAACATTGATTGTACACATGTGCACACAACAATTTCAAACTGAACCATTCATTGTTTCTCTAGGAACATTCATTGGTAAAATGGCAACATATGAAGCTTTTAATTGTATGAGGAGCAAATCTTTAGTCAGGAAATTAGCCGGAATTAAACAAATAGATAAAGAAACATAATATAATAATATAATATTAGTGTTTCACTTTGATTAAAATAGTTTAGAAGTTTACTTCAGACATTTTAATCTTTATCATGAATTTTTCTTGCCTACGAGAAGAATTAGGTAAATTAGAAGAAGCAGGTAAATTAAATTTACCTGCTTCTGTTTTTTCCTCCCCAAACACTTTGTAATGGTGATACAGGAGCAATCAAAAATGCATTTGTTTTATTCTTGTTCTGATAATTTTCTGATAAATTAATTGAAATCAATACCATTTAAAGCTAATATGTTTTGCTCTTTTGGGCTTGGCCTGTTTTATTCCTCAATTTTGTTCTTAATGTCTCAATAACTATTTACAGCAAACACATTCAACAAATTCAGATTTTCTATGTTGTTAACCCAGTTAGCCTCAACAGCACAAAGAGCACAAAGCGACACCTCACCAGATCAAGGTTGCTCTACCAGCACAGCTTCTCTTTTGTACACACAATGCTGAGTGGTTTTGAGTGTGCCATCTTTACTTCCTACATCAAATAAATGACAAATCTGCCAATACTTTTAGGCATTTAGGATATGTTACATATCATATGTATTTCTCAACATGTTTTATACTTATTTAGGACCCTTTCATGTTACTGAGCTTTCTGATGGATGAATATATAAGCAGCATATTGTAACAGTATTAAAGTATGGGTTCCTTCATCAATCAAAGAGGCAGATGAATCAAAGTTACCACTCTTTGTGGTTGGTGCTTATGGTGCTTCTCTTTTACTTTTAAATGAATAACTTTCATTCATTCATTCATTCATTCTTGTTCAGTAGTGGCTTTATTTTGGTCAGGACTGTGGTAAATCTTTGACCAATCCACAGATACACCCTGAATAAAACAATCACAAATTAATACTATTTTATGACTTTAACAATACATTTAAACAATATTTTTTTAATTGAAGTACAATATGATCAGAAATAGAGTTTGCATTTGAAAATAGAAAAAAAAAATTAATAAAAAAAAGTTACAGTTTACGTAACATTACAGGTTTAAGTATGCATTACGGGTGTTCTGTACCACATAAGGTGGACATAAACCATTAGCACTGGTTTTGTACCAAAATCCTTCAAACTGGCAGTTATCCACCCCCTAATTAAGAAACCTGACCTTGACCCATGTCAGCTGTCCAACTACAGACCAATATCAAATCTCCCCTTCATAGCCAAAATTTTGGAAAAGGTTGTAGCACAGCAGTTATGCTCACACCTACTTATGAATAATATTTTTGAAATGTATCAGTCAGGATTTCGGCCTCATCATAGCACAGAGACGGCGCTAGTTAAGGTGGTAAATGACCTGTTATTGGCCTCTGATCAGGGTTTTGTCTCCTTACTTGTTTTGCTCGACCTTAGTGCAGCTTTTGACACCATTGATCACACTATACTACTTGCTAGACTTGAGAACGTTGTTGGAATAAAGGGAACGGCTCTCTCTTGGCTCAGGTCTTATTTGACTGATCGCTATCAGTTTGTTGATGTTAATGGTGAGTTCTCCACACTCTCTGAGGTAAAGTTTGGTGTTCCTCAAGGATCTGTCTTAGGCCCTCTGCTTTTCTTCACCTTAGAAATATTGCTAAAATTAGAAATATGATGTCGCTACAGGATGCAGAAAAACTAGTTCATGCTTTTGTTACTTCTAGATTAGACTACTGTAACGCTTTACTGTCTGGGTGTGCGAGTAGGTGCATAAATAAGCTTCAGTTAGTTCAGAATGCAGCAGCAAGAGTCCTCACTAGATCTAGGAAATATGACCACATCACCCCTGTATTAATCAGTCTACACTGGCTCCCAATCAAATCTCGCATTGATTATAAAATTCTACTACTGACATATAAAGCACTTAATGGTCTCGCACCACCGTATCTGAGTGAACTTCTGTACCAGTATGATCCTCCACGCCTACTTAGATCAAAAGGTGCTGGCTATCTGTTGGTTCCTCCAATAATGAAGATTACAGCAGGGGGCAGATCTTTCTCTTATAAAGCCCCGCAGTTATGGAACAGCCTTCCAACCAGTGTTCGGGACTCAGACACAGTCTCAGTGTTCAAGTCGAGGTTGAAAACATATTTATTCAGTCAAGCCTTTAATCAGTAGATTTTTTTTCTCAGGTAAAGGCTCAGATCTGGAGGGAACATTGATATAGAGTGTTTGGTGAACTGGGATATTTGTACGCTGTCGTCCCCTCACATTCACGTGTTCACTCAGGTTTGTTGATGGTGGTGTGGTGGGTCGTCTCTTATCCCAGAGATCCCTCATGTCTGTGTTGCCTTCTGGTTCTCCCCCTTTTAGTTATGCTGCCATAGCGAGTCTTGCCGGAGTCCAAACTGCACAGTGACTTTAACTCTCATGCAACAATAGGTACACTTAATAATCCATATCCTTCTCTTCCTGTCACCCTCTTCTCTCTCTCTCTCTCTCTCTCTCTCTCTCTCTCTCTCTCTCTCTCTTTCTCTCTCTCTCTCTCTCTCTCTCTCTCTCTCTCTCTCTCTCTCTCTCTCTCTCTGTCCAGTTAAACATGCTCCTGAGGCTCCAGTGACCACTGTTCCTGCCCCTCTCCCCCCCATGGATCTTCCCACTTCATCCAGGCCTGCCTGGATTGGACTGTAGTTGATGTCAACAGTCTCCTACACTGATTCAGAAATACACTTCGCTTTTGATCATCATCACTGTACCCCGCAACATTGTATACCCGCCACAAATGGACATTCGGTGTAACCCAGATGAGGATGGGTTCCCTCTTGAGTCTGGTTCCTCTCAAGGTTTCTTTCTTATGCCATCTCGGGGAGTTTTTCCTTGCCACAGTCGCCAGTCGCCACCGGCTTGCTCATCAGGGACAAACTTACTCATAAAGAACATATTCATTTTTAATCACCACATTATCTGTGTAAAGCTGCTTTGAGACAATGTTCATTGTTAAAAGCGCTATACAAATAAAAATGAATTGAATTGAATTGAAACCATAAGTAGTGCCCTGCAGAATTTCATAAGCACAACAGATATTCCCAATCCTTCTTAAGTACATACTGCTAATAGCAAGTGCACTCTTGTAGTATGTAGTAAATCGAGTTTGAAATTAAATACACAATTTGTACATTATCAAAGACAGTTACGTACAACACAAAACACTAAAAATAAGGTTATTAAGAATCTGTAGAAGTAAAAGGAAGCTGTGAAAATTTTTGCCACTATTTGCAACAAGAATAATTATGATAATTTAATTTGGGGATATATCCCTAACCAACAAAGAAATGTATTACAATTTAAGCCCAGAGCGGATATTTCTCCAGGTTAGCTATGGATTTAAGTCTGCATGTCACTTTTCTGAAAGTAAAAAAAGAAAGATATCCTAATCTAAAAGTGGTGTTGCATTTACCAAGTCCTGTTGCAAGTATATTAGAAATGTTTTTTATATATCTGCATAGACATTTGTAAGCTTAGTAAATTAGGTATGCTGCTGTGAAACCTTTAGCAACATTTCCCAGTAGATCAGTTTCTCACACTTTATTACAAGTCACATCTAGATTGACTGAGAGATGAAAATGAACTGCTGACAAAATTCCCTCTGTCATAGAAGCCTAGCTAATAACGCCTATTAGATTTGAAAATAGTAATACACGTTTTTGACATTTGAATGACACCATCATCAACCAACCGCTTACAGGCAATATTACACATCCAGCTCTTTTACACTGTCAAACAACCATGAAAAATGTACAAAAACTGTCATATACACAAGATCAATATATTTTTTTGAGAAAAACATACGTACAAACAAAAGTAAATACATTTGGAATGTTTTATATGAGGGTGTTTTAAAACAATGATATTGTGCATTTTAAAGTGGAATTCAATAATTATATTATACTGTAAATAGCTAATCTAATACACTAATACATGATAATTTGATAGTATTAACAACAATTCCTTGGAAAGTTTTTAATACAAGCATGATACAGCAGTAATACACTTTTAGGACATGTAAAATATATTGTTCCACCGAATGCATTTTAATGTAAATGTTTTGAGGTTAATTTCAGCTGAGCACTTTATTGTATGTATTTAGACATTTGAATGGCCGCACACATTATTATTGATAATGTTTTAAATTCTTTACCTGGCACCATGTAGTTTTTTATTTTATTTTAATTAAGTATGTACTTCTTGGAAAACATTTAAGGATATCATTTTCAATGGTAACCCCTCTTCTGATACATAAGGAAAAAAATATTTTAGTAAATACCTATATGTGAGACAAGTTAGTTCTTACATATAAACAATTGTTACTTTTTGAGTCTCTCTCTCTCTCTCTCTCTCTCTCTCTCTCTCTCTCTCTCTCTCTCTCTCTCTCTCTCTCTCTCTCTCTCTCTCTCTCTCTCTCACATTAAGGTTAATAAGACCAAAAAAAATCAGCTTGTCATGTTACTAAGACATCTGTCCTGAAGACTTTCCCATGTCAGAAAACTTCAAGTTACAACTTTGCCTCTGGCTATTACAAAGTGCTGACACTAAAAACATCTTTAAAAAAATCTTTTCACAGACAAAAACTTCATATCTACAAATACACATTTAAGTCCATAGTATTAACACAGTATTACACAGTATTTTAGTCCATTTAAGTTCTTGTGGAAATTTTTATTCTAGATTGAACAGACCAAAATGCTGTTATTCTCACTAGTGTTGCAGTATGAATTTAGCCTACGCATTTTAAATGACTTTACAGTGCATCCGGAAAGTATTTACATGGATTCACGTTTTCCACATTTTGTTATGTTACAGCCTTATTCCAAAATCAAATAAATTCATTATTTTCCTTAAAATTCTACAAACAATAACCCATAATGAAAACATGAAAGAAGTGTGTTTAAAATTTTGGCAAATTTATTACAAATAAAAACGAAGAAAAGAAATCACATCTACAATAATATTCACAGCCTTCACAGCCAAGACACTAAAAATGTATCTTGTTTTTACTGATCATCCGTCAGATGCTTCTACAACTTGACTGGAGTCCACCTCTGATAAATTCTGTTGATTGGACATGATTTGGAAAGGCACACACCTGTCTATATAAGGTCATACAATTAGTGACTATCAGAGCAGAAACCAAACTATGAAGTCCACAAAATTGTCTGTAGACCTCGGCAGGATTGTATTGAGGCACAGATCTGGGGAAGGATACAGAAAAATTTCTGCAGCATAGAAGGTCCCAGTGAGCACAGTGGGCTTCATCCTCCATAAATGGAAGAAGTTTGGAACCACAAGGAAAGCAAACCTGAGAGATCTGCGAGAAGGGCCATAGTGAGGGCGGTGACTAAGAACACGATGGTCACTCTGAAAGAGCTCCAGCATTTCTCTTTGGAGAGAACCTTCCAGAAGAACAACCATCTCTGCAGCACTCTACCAATCAGACCTTTATGTTAGAGTGGCCAGATGGAAGGCACCCCTCAGTTAAAGGCACATACAGCCTGCCTAATTTCAGCCAAAAGGCACCTGAAGGACTCTTGAACCATGAGAAGCTAAAATTTAACTCTTGGCTTGAATGTCACCAGGCACCACTCATCACCTGGCCAATACCATCCCAACAGTGAATCATTATGATTGCAGCATAATGCTTTGGGGATGTTTTTCAGTGGCAAAAACTGGGAGACTAGTCAGGATCAAGAGAAAGATAAATGCAGCAATGTACAGAGACATCCTTAATGAAAACCTGCTCCAGAGACCTTAGACCTCAGACTGGGGAGATGGTTCATCTTCCAACAGGACAACAACCCTAAGCTCACAGCCAAGATAACAAAGTAGCAGCCATGGAACAACTGTGTGAATGTCTCTGAGTGGCCCAGACTTCAACCTAACTGAACATCTCTGGAGAGATCTGAAAAAGACTGTGCACTGACACTTCCCATCCAACCTGATGGAGTTTGAGAGGTTTTGCAAAGAAGAATTGGAGAAACTGCTTAAAAATAGGTGTGCACACACACACACACACACACACACACACATACATATACACACACACATATATATATATATATATATATATATATATATATATATATATATATATATATATATATATATATATATATATATATATATATATATTTTTTTTTTATATGCAAAGATTTCTAACAAACTTTCTCACTGTTGTCATTATGGGGTATTGTTTGTAGAATTTTTTATTTGAAATATGAAGTGCTGTAAATAGTTTCTGGATGCACTGTATATACATATGAACTCTTTCCACATTAATAGATCTTGTCACATTTCTCAAAAACATAATCACTTGAGCATTTCTGGATTTTCTGGATCAGAACTTTCAGATTCCGAATTTTGTGTAACCGCACTACATTGAGTCTACGACTGACCTTGCAATAACTGTTTGAGAACATTGCTCATACATATTTCACTGCATTTGCTTTGTTTCAACAGGCAAACTCTACGAAGCAGAACTAAACCTTTACATAATTACAGTACCTCGATCAGTTAAGAATCTAACAATCATTTTCCGAGCAGAACTAATAGAAGACATGACAAGGCAAGTACATTTAAAAGTTACAAAATAATGAAGACAGGAAAACACAGGATATAGTAAGGGTAACCATTCTGGTGGGACTTGAAGTTAATTGTTTGTAATGCCTGGGGCTTAAAGCTTTTCCAGACACCCATTAAAAAAAATAAAAAATCAGTGATTGTTGAAAGGAGCCCCAGAGGAGATTGACATTGCTGTGGGTTTGCTCACATTTATGCACCAGACACTGATCGACAACACTGATATGGTTTTAATAATCATTGTGCTTAATTTCTTTTAAAAGTATTTGCAATTGTTTGTGTATATATATGAAAAACATTATAATCTTGTATTGTTTACCATGCCACACTAAAATAAAAGGTAATGACAAGCCACCAGCCAAACTGCTATATAATAATTTTGCCATTAGAATAGTTGTAAAGCGTCCCCTTGTGATAGTGCTCAAAAGATGAAAAAAATAAAGGTTATGAAGTGGCATGTCACACACAGTACACAGTACAGGATGTGAGTCAGTGTTTTGATTGTTAAAGAGGACTTCTTTTCTATAGAATTCCCAAGCCTTGTCTGTGAGCTGAATGGATTTTTAAACACCTTGCAGGCTTAAACCAGCAACAATGTAATGACATCAATAAAGTAAACAAATAAAATAAACCACTATTTGAAGATGCTTTTTGGTGACATGGTGCAACTTAACTCGTTCTGACACATGACATGAGACAATGTCACATCTGTTAGTTCCCATTCCAGTAGCTTTGTTCACTTGAATGGAGGTTTCAGGTTTTTGAAGATGACTGCTTCACACAGGCGTGGGTTTCCGTCCCCCCCCCCCCTTGTATTCCTTTGACTTAGCAACAGCAGGACTGCAGTGATGGAGCACTCAAAGCCACTCAGCATTGTGTTCACAAAAGAGGAGTTGTGCTGGTAGGGCAACCGTAATCGAACAAGGTGTTTCTTTGTTTTTATTGTTCCACCAAGTTTAGGCTAAATCAAAAATTGTTTAATGTGTTGGTCATGAATTTTTACAATGCATTACATGTTCGAGGTAATCAGTAAACAAAGTTTATTTTAATACATTTAATAGCCCAAACCCCAACTGGCAAAATATTAAGCTCTTAATGACCTTAACAACAAATCATTAGTCAAAAAATTTGCAAAAATTAAACAAATGCATTCTTGAAACCTGAACAACTAATTGCTCATTCGTTTTTCCTTACCTTCAAGTGCATGGGGAAAAGACAGAAACAGGGAAATTCACTTATGTAGTCTTCTTGTAGACAAAGTGTACAAATATTGTATACACTATTGTACACTATTGTAAATTGGGAAAGTGGCAGCTCAGTGGTTAAGGCTCTGGGGTTCAAGCCCCGGAATTGACAAAATGCCACTCTTGGGGCCTTGAGCGAGACCCTTAACAATTTAGTCCAGAGGTGCAATAAGCTGACCCTGCACTCTGACCCCAGCTTCCTACATCGCTGGGATATGTGAAGAAATAACAATTTTCCTTTGCACTCAATAAAATATTCTAAAAATTAAACAAATAAATAAAATAGTGATAATGATTAAAAGGTTTGATGGAAAATTCCATACATGTGGGTGTTTTCAACTACTACTACTACAACTATTTTCAACTTAACTGTTTAAATCCATCAACATTGATATTAACAGAGTTGACCCTTCATGGAAAAAGCTTTCAACAAGTTTACCAACGGGACTTAAACATTCATAAATATTAAATGGAAATGCAATCCCATATAAGAGTTACATCATTTGTACAATTCTTACTACTTAGATTGGTTGTTTGATATTTTGCTATTTTTGCCCTTTTTTGCAGGTGTGTATAAATATGTATACATATAACATAATTTAATTATGTTAAATATACTGTATTTAACTAAATATTGGCTATGGATTATGATAGATACTATGTTTGAAATCCAAATAAATACACAGACAAGAGAATATACAGTAAAGCAACATTATTTACTTTACTTATATTACTTATATTGCTTCCAGTTATAATAATACTATATAACTGTAAAATAAATATTGTCATTTATATGCTCTAGTGTATGTATACTAGTTGACTTTAGTAATAAATAACAAGTTCTTGAACTATCTCCATGCGTACCTCTTCTTTGCCATTTGTTAATTAGCTGCATTTTTGCACAATTATGTTATGTCATCAACCCTTTTATCTGTTATGATTGTTTTTACATTCTTGAAATCATTCATGGAGCTTATAAGATTTTTGGGGGAAACGAGGCACAATCAAAAAGAGTAGACATTTAATTAAATGAATTATTTTTCATGAAATGACTTTTGCTAAAAAAATTCTGATTTAAAATGTAAAAAATGTGCAGTATTTTGAATGTATTTCATTAGCAGGTGTTTGTTTTGGTTTGTGCTCAGGTACACTGGTATTTGAAATAAAGGTCAAGTGCTGTGATGACAGAGTACTTATATATAAAGCAGGCATTGCATACCTGGGGAGTTAATTTTCATTTTTTTAAGAATATTACTCTATTTCTTTTAATGGAGCATGTCTATAGAGGTTTTATAAAAATAAAAATAAAAACATGATTGAAAACACTCATATACATGAAGTTTAAATTAACCATGTAGGCACAAATGTATGTAGGCCACAGACAGTGAACAGGATGGCTAGAAAGGCAATGTATAGGATTATGCTTGAGGATTTGCAGAAGATGATAGCATTTAGGGGTCAACAAGCCTGCAAAATAAATAGGATTGAATGCGGCATCACATTGTTGGGCAACCCTGTGATTCACTGGATTGCAATGCCCTTCACAGCTCCAGGGTCTTTGGTTTTGTTCCTGAGCTCAAGTTGCTGGCTTTGTAGTGTTTTCGTATATTTTTGCCCTGGGTTTGATTGTTTTTTCCCTGGGTTCTCTGGTTTACTCTCAGCCAAAATATTGAGTGTTTTGTTCAGATAGAATGTTATTTAAGAGCATTTTACCTTTTTCAATTAGTTCCAGTATATCAAAATAGGGCTGCCATAATGTTCAGAGGGCATAAATTCAAATCCAATACATATGGTCAGGGTATGAGATGGCAGAATGACAAGGATACCAGTCTCCCCTACATTCTACAGCTGATATGGCAGTAAGATTTATATGGTACATGAGTAGCTACAAAGCTGATGTCAGATCAGCAAATGGGTGCTTCTGACAGCAGCCTGCACAGTTGACATGGCCTGGAGCTAGGTGAGATGAGAAGTCTCCTTATTCTCCCTGCACTCTTTCATCACCTGAGGAAAGGGGAATTCCACCTTTTCATCCTTCACAGGTTTATGCCCCACAGCATTTACATGGCTTTCTGATACGTTTCATGTGTTTTTCCCAGAATGTCAAATCTTTCAAAATTTCACTAGCTCAGTGTATGGCAATGAGCTGTACAAACCTATGGGTTTGCAATGTGTATTATTATTCCAGAATACAAAGTCCTGAAGTCTTCTGTCCTCTATAAAGCTTGTGTAAGTGCCCAGAGATGTTGTATATTGTGGGTGATTTAAGATGTGTTGACAGGCTGCACTTGCATTGGCTCGTTCCTGCACAGTGACTTTGGACATTGAGCTTTCTACAATGAGGAGTTCAAAGTAAATACAAAGGAAGAAATTAATAAAACATGTGGTGAATATGTTTAATGCATTGTTTAAATACAATAGCTCTCTGAACATTTATTATCCACAAAGACATTTTCGATTAAAACCAGTTTTGGAATTTCATATTGATAAAAGCAATCCCACAATTTTTAGTCACCTCCTTAGCTATAAGACAAAAGCTTTAAAACGGATTCCAGATGCTTGCTGGGGGGCAGTAGGGATTAGGTGAAGGATGATAGGGTCACTATGCATAGGCACATTCTCACAGTGTGAGTGTGTGTTGCCAATCCCAGGCCCTTATGTGACCCTCTTCAGATCTTTTTGTCATCTGATCATAAGGCTAACCAGAGAGAGAGAGAGTGAGAGAGAGAGAGAGAGAGAGAGAGAGAGAGAGAGAGAGAGAGAGAGAGAGAGAGAGAGAGAGAGAGAGAGAGAGAGAGAGAGAGAGAGGAGCAAGACACATATGCTGTTTCTTAGCATATCATCTGAAGCACTCAAAGTTCTATGGACTGACTGACCACAGTATAATGTCCCTTCTTTTGCTTTAACAATGGGATCTTTGTTCAAACTGTAGTGTTCAGTATATAAAAGGTTACAGATTTAGTAAAGAAGCAGGGTTACATATGCTCAGTTGTCAGTGCGTAAGGTACTAAGGTACATTAATTTATGACATAGTATGAAGGATTGTCACATGGTCTCACAGTAGACATATATTCAGGTCTAATGCACTACTGGGTTACAGCTACAGTCATCTCTTTTCGGCATGGATGAAGTATATGCAAACTCTCTCCAGCGCTACTGTAATGACATTGTGAGAAAGAAAAATACTGATAATTGCATGGATGTAGTAAAATTGACCTAGTAGTATAAAAAAGTAGTATCTACTTCTAACACTATTGACCAATACATTCCTATAGATTGCAGTGAACCAAATGAAGATTTTTTTATCATTAAGATTATTTTTAGCCATTTTTATTTTTTTTGCAATTATTTCTAAATACAAATTAAATTATCACCCACTAATGAATAAGAAAAATCTACATCTTGAAATAAGTAAAATGTCTATTAACAGGTTTAATAATTGTGTTTATAGGTTATGTTATCTTATGAAATACTAAATAAACTCTGTTCTGCAGGTATTTTTACTTGCCCAGATGACTTCAATGTAAACTATATTCAAGGCCACTGAGATGCTTCCTGTGCCTTTGTTTTTAGATGCAATAAATTAAACACAAAGTTCAAAGTTGCAGAACACTGCAGTGTAATGTAGTGTTTTGAACTCCATGCAATGTTATGCGTGTGCTCTTAAACAATAGGATTTACTGTAATTCTGTATATTCACTGTATAGTCATAACCACAAATGTTAACTTTAAATCCTTGATTCTTTGTTTAGTGAGCATTTAAAAAATAAAACATCTATAAACTGAGTTTTGAGCAGTGGACCTAAAGAACATTGTCAGTGACAACGAAAGCTGTGTTGTGACAGTAATTTAGTGAAGAGGTGGCTGTGGTTTTGTACTGATGTCATGGCAATTATATTAAAATGGTTATATACAAATATGCAAAACCCACAGTGTTTACCTTAATGGGATATGCTGGGTACTCTGAAAGGTGATGTTATATATATTTATTATTAGAAAGCAGTTAAATTAGCAAAGTGAGTTTTAGGCTGCTAAAAAGAGAGAATTGCTACTAAACGTGTAATCAGTACTTTTAAAACATGACTCTGTACTAGTCTGGTTGCACCACTTTTTCTTTGGCTTATCATCATTTATTATAATCTATTTCTTATAGTGTATTAGCATTATTTTCTTATTATTTTATTGTACTTACCACCAGAGATGGCCAAGAATGAAAGTAGAGAAACTCTATTCTAAATGTTCTATGAATGTTAAGATGTTCATAATAACATTAACTGCTAACACTAGCAAGTAAAGAATTCTATTGTAGCATTTTTGTCACATGATTTCTGTCTTGCGGTAGCCATTTGTAGGAACACAAATTTGGTTTTGTGATATCATGAAGATAACACCAGGTGAACACTGGAAATAGCTCATTGTACTTTGGAGGAGAGTAAATGGTACTTTACCAATTTAAGAGCACAGAAGTATTCCAGCTTTGCATGTCCGGGTGGGTAAAAGAACACAACATGCTTTACCAGGAGTGGGGAAAAAACACTTATCTGACACTGGTAAGTCAAGATCAGCTGTCTTTTGCTAATTCTAAACTTCTCAGTTGCCTCAAAATGTAGCTGAACTGCATAATTATTAGTTAACATGACAGGGAGGAGCTGTTGCACTGCTGTTGTTGAAGATGTATGCAGAGAGTTTTAGAACTTCTCCATATTAATTTAATCATCCATTCATGCCTATGCTTGTGCCCACTGTAGCCTCAGATTCTTGTTTTTGGCTGACAGGAGTGAATGTTGCCTTCTGCTTGGTCCACCAGATGATTAGACCACTCACGAGTTCTTTTCTGCTTTTCTGCTCACCAGAGTTGTAAAGTGTGGTTATTTTAGTTACCGTAGCCAGTCTGTCAGCTTGAACTTGTCTGCCCATTCTCTTCAGATCTTTCTCAGCAACAATGTGTTTCTGCCCACAGAGCTATCAAACACTCAATGTGTCATGTTTTTGCACCATTTTGTGTAAACTCTAAAGACTGTTGATCAAATAACAGGTCAGCAGTTCCTGAAATATTTCAAACCATCCTGTCTGGCACCAACGGATATACCACCATAAAAGTCAGTGAAATAAAAATTTCTTCCCATTCTGACGTTCATTTTAAATATTATCTGTAGCTCTTGACCTGGATCTGCATATTTAATGTGTTTTTTCTGTATCACATGACCGGAGAATTGCATGAATGTGCAGGTGTATAGGTGGTAATTAATAATTTTGATTTTGAATCATCTTTTTTTCCCCCTGAAAATCCTAGGTAAGAAGTAAGCAGTGCTTTTTAAAAAAAAACATTTTACTTGTACAGTATTATCTTATGAATGTGCCAATATTTCCACACACCCTTATGTATATATAAACACACAACTACACCGCTCAATTTCTACTGCTGTCAGCTTAGTAGCTACAAATGTGCATTAATCCAGAGGTAACCTTCCAAGTATGAAACTTTAACTTGAACCTATTACAACTGCTTTATAATCTTTTGTGCATTTTTTGACCTCACTCACTTTGTTTTAATGAACACATCCGTTCTCTCAGTCACTCCAAAACACTCACTGGAGTGCTGTACAATTCTGTTTCAGCATGACTTTGTACATCATACATCAATTAAAAATGTGCAGCTTTTACTTCTGTCTCTTGTGTTGACTCAGATGCCAGTCAATCAAATCCTTTTATCCATATTGCGTTCTGTATCATTTGCTCAGGTACACAAGACTTGCCTCTGCAGGTTTTTCTGCACCAAAAGCATCTAGACTTCTTTTGTTTTGGACTGCCAGCTGATAAAACAGCTTCACCACTGGATGGTCAATGGCACGATACATTAAAAAGTACAGATATTAATGCGCTCTGACTCATATTTCATATTTGTATTGCCGCTCAGCAAAAATGGCACTGATTCAGTTATTTATTAAGTCTTTTCAGGTCAGCAGTCCTGCCCATATGCTGCTCAATCAATACTTTCTTCTTAAAAGCTGATTCATTTGTAGAGTAGTAAGCTACACAGAGGTATCTTTTTGCCGTGTACCTAATAATGCCGTGTCATGGCATCTGCTTTGTGCATATTTTAAGCACATTTGATCATCTCCAACCTTTTGAACTGTGAATTTACAGCACCTGACCTGTCAGGTATTAAGGACTTTATCAATGACATGCAGGTCATATATGTTCACCAGTGATTCCTTCTCTCTTTCATTCAGGGTGAAGTGCGTTTTACATACGGTTTCAGGATGAAAGGTATCCTGACCTAGGGGGGAGACAAAAGCTTTGCTGACCTGCTTTCTGTCTTCTTTGTTCCTCTGTTTTTCATCTTCTCTGACAGAAAGGCTACAGGTGTGACCAGAAGCTACTATTTGTCTAGAATTGTTTTTTTAGTGTCTGTCTTCACCGAATTGTAATTTTAGACCAGAATAAAAAAAAAAACGGATTCTGAAATTATTTCTGAACCCTAAGCAATGAAGTAAAGCAATAAAATTACACCTGCCATGTAGTATATCTTCATTTATACATGCATGAATATAAAAGCCATTGATCATTACAGCAACACACATGCAAAATCATGCAAATATTTTTAATCTGCGGCTCATTTTGAGGAGTCATCTGAACACTCTGCTGTGTTGAAAACACAGCAGCTAATAGTGGCTAGGAAAAGCCTTGGGAATACACACAACCCCTTTTCATGCCCTCTCAGGGGTGGCAGTCTTTTTCATTCCATGGTAACTGATTTTAGCTAGTGGGGATATTGTGGTATTTGCAATGAATGCGATCTTCTTTTTGGTCCCGGAAATGACAAACTGCGAATGGAACATTCTCTTTTTGCTGGAGAGGACTTGTAATTTGCCATAATGGCAGACACATGGACTCACCATCTGTAAGCCTTGAGAGGAGAAAATTTGTTGATGGGCCTCTCAGATGAATCACACATCCATGGTTCATGTGCTTTAATCAGCACCAAAAAGTTTCTGTCTCCTTATAAAATTTTGCATATATTTCTAGATGCATAATTATATATAGCAATGGGAGAGTAGCAGAAAATGTAGTTGCTTTAATGAAGAAAAGAGTATACAGATTTTGTTATCGGTCATTGGTGATTAACAATTTGCTGATTACGGTGTGTGTTTATTTTGTAAAACTTTTTATTAAACAATAATTAAACATTATTTAAACTTTATTTTACACTGTGTAGTTTGCAGCCAGTTTTTGAATACTAAACTGGTTATAGTTTATTATTAAACTTATATATTCAATATAGTTAAAAAAAAATCTATACATTTTTTTGGAGTAGATAATTAGTAAATAAAAGCAATTGCTAATGCTCTTAAATCTACTTTAGAGTTCAACAACAAAAAAAATGGTTATTTTGCTTTGTTCTCTAGTGATTTTTCTTTTATTACAAATAACATTCTTTAAAATAAAAAGTAGAAGCCTAAGAATATTTACATAGGACTGCTGTACGCTCCTGCCCACACTACCACAGCTGATCATCATGCATGTATAGCATACATTCTTATTACCCTATTGGAAAAACCCATTAATATAGTTAGTAAACCGACTTTCTGTACAGATATTTTAGGCTGTGTATAACTTAAAGTGCTGTTTATGTAGTATGCATATTTTTATTCTTACATAATTGTGATATATTCACATTACTTGAACTCAATTTGAACTGGTCTAGCTTCACTTTCACTCTACTCTTTACTTACTTTTTTTTTTTTTTTACACAAGCACATGGATACCTTAATGACAATTACATCACACTGAGTCACTTTAATCTGTACTTTTGTCATACATATGTCATTCAAATCCATCCATCCCTTTTGTTAATTCATGTATGGAAATACATCTATATACTTTTTTTTTTTTTTAACTAGTGTGTGTGTGTATATATATATATATATATATATATATATATATATATATATATATATATATATATATATATATATATATATATATATATATATATACAGTACAGACCAAAAGTTTGGACACACCTTCTCATTCAAAGAGTTTTCTTTATTTTCATGACTATGAAAATTGTAGAGTCACACTGAAGGCATCAAGGGCTATTTGACCAAGAAGGAGAGTGATGGGGTGCTGCACCAGATGACCTGGCCTCCACAGTCACCGGACCTGAACCCAATCGAGATGGTTTAGGGGTGAGCTGGACCGCAGAGTGAAGGCAAAAGGGCCAACAAGTGCCAAGCATCTCTCGGGGAACTCCTTCCAGACTGTTGGAAGACCATTTCAGGTGACTACCTCTTGAAGCTCATCAAGAGAATGCCAAGAGTGTGCAAAGCAGTAATCAAAGCAAAAGGTGGCTACTTTGAAGAACCTACAATATGACATTTTTCAATTTTTTCACACTTTTTTGTTATGTATATAATTCCATATATAATTCCATGTGTTAATTCATAGTTTTGATGCCTTCAGTGTGAATCTACAATTTTCATAGTCATGAAAATAAAGAAAACTCTTTGAATGAGAAGGTGTGTACTTTTGGTCTGTACTGTATATATATATATATATATATATATATATATATATATATATATATATATATATATATATATATATATATATATATATATATATATATTCATACTTATAAGTCATATTATACTTTAATATACTTCTATACTTCTATACTTCTTTTATTTATTTCTACATTACTTTACTCTTTTTTTTATCTTACATTGTATTTATTTTATGTTTACAAGTTGGGACAGTCATAAAAGCATTTCACTATATGTCATACTCTGTATGAATATATATGTGACAAATAAAGTTTGAATTTGATTTGATTTTTAATCTATTGTGGGTTTATTGGGGAAGTCTTAGTTTATTTGTCTTAGTCCTTCCTGTTGCTCTTGTGCAAATCTTGATGACGATGACGTTGACGATGATGATGATGATGATAAAGAATCCCAGATTGATATGGCTTCTCGGGCTTCTGAACGCCACCAAGTTATTCTGCGCACTATCTGCAGATTGTACAAACCTGTAGGGAGAAGCCTTTATTCTGCAAAGTGTAATATTGACTAATCAGGGCAATTGCAACCCTGTTTAGATTCAGTCATATATTTTGGCTAATAAAACTATTCAGTGCCAATGCAGGAGTTCTTTTAGAGCGCGCCGCGTGCCTCCGGCACAGCTTTATGTCATTCTGCAGCCAAACTGTGTTCACTATTACACACGTTTCATATTCCAGCTCTAGACTAAGACATTCAGCAAGTTCAAAGGACCACAGAGTATCTGAGAGGCGATGCGTATGTGTAACGCGATATGCATTGTACAGTGATGATACCTTATAAACTCAGGCTGCGCATACCTGTCTGTGGTTACAGCTTGGAAAGTGGCACTATAGAAAGAAGAATATAAAAATTACTTAAAATTCAAATGCGCAATAAGGATTTGAAAGACAAATTAAAATCTAATGGTTGTGGTTTTTATGCAACCTGTTGACTATGATATGATTATGATGTTATGCATTGAGTGCGTTTAACTAACACGAATTTGGAAATGCGTTCTCAAAAGCAAAGAGTGGTCTTTTGATCTTCTTCCCTTATAATGCCGAGTGCGTAAAGGGTGGAGACTCCACTCAAGGCGTGGAAAGCGAGACTCAAACGGTGAGAAGGGTTTAAACTTATTCCTGAAAAGAAAGGAGCGCTAAGACACATGCCACGAAAGTGAAATCTGGGATCTGTCAGTTTTTGTTTGACATATAAGTCTGGCAAACAATCTAACTGATGCTGCGTGTTCGAGAAATGTTTGGATAAGAACTCAGGACTCTTTGAAAGCACATACAGTAGGCAAGAAAAAAAACTCACCTAGTGCATGAATCATTGCACTGATATGTAAGCATGTTGTCAGGTGCTTATTATCGCACCACATGGGATGCAGTGTTTGCAGGACTCGGCTGAACTCAGGCAGAGCGCTGTCCAGAGTGCCGCTGCCTTTCACCATGCTTTTGCTTTTCATCTACCTTTTTCACTGCCTAAGTGGATTTTGCGACTCTGCGCCCAAAATCAATGATCGTCCATATCTGGTGAGGCAGACGATCCCGGGTGAAGTGCATCCAGCGCGCGAGGAGCTCCGACGCAACGAGACGGTGTACGCGCACGTCAGCGCGCTCCCGGAGCCCATCGAGTCGGAAAACAACGGCGGGGAAAGTGGAATCCCTGTTTCCAACACGTACGGAAATAAGAAGTTTCCCCAGGCCATTATAATTGGCGTGAAGAAAGGGGGCACCAGGGCGCTGCTGGAGTTTCTGCGCGTTCATCCAGATGTGCGCGCTGTGGGCTCCGAGCCGCACTTCTTCGACAGGTTCTACAACAGGGGTCTGGAGTGGTACAGGTAACACAACATGCAATTCTATTGTGTGCTATGAGTGTGTTAGTTACACCACATGGCAGATCTTGTTAAAAACAAGATTGAAACCTTTAACACTATAAAAGCATTTGCATTTAAATTCGTGTTGCCCACATCTGGTCTGGTTGTGTGATGGCTTTGAATTGGCAAACTATTAAAACACGTTATTGCTCACATGCACGTGCTTATCCCTTCCAAAATGTTTTTTTTTAAATGTCTCGTTCTTTTGAATTTTTATTGCACGAGTATAGCTCCTTCAAGGACATCTTTCCTGCTTTTTACTGTAGCTACACTGATGTAGAAGTGCGAATAGATTTGCTGGCTTATGCTCACTTGAAGAGTGTGGTAGGCTTAAGAGAGTAGGCTTCAAGTGAACATAAGCCAGCAAATCTATTCGCACGTGAAGTGTACATTTTAATAATCGCTATTACACTATTTTCATATCATCATGCTGAGGATACAATATATATTACTAATATATACTCACCCCAGTACACAGGTACAGATTAGTTATTTGTTGTATTTAATAAACAAGTGCTAATTCAGTTTGATTCAGTTTTTATTGTAATAAAATTTGACCAAAAATCATATCAGAGGCTCCTTTATGTCCATGCATGAATTCAACCACGATTTATCATTTTAAAAGTGCAGGGGGTTTATAGCAGCTAAAGCAGTTTTAAAACTGCAACTGTTCTTTTTTTAAAAAATAAGCCAATATCCAAACAATTTTGAGAGCATAAAAATATACTATAGCTTGTAAACGCTTATATAAAAACTGTTGCCAGAATTTTTGATTGACAAAAAAATACTAGCTCACTGTTAACTCACATGGTCATAGTTTTCTTTTAACCTGACTGGTTATATGGAGAGCACATGAATTGCACACGCTAATGAATCAGAGACAATGGCATTTGCAGTACTGCTTGTTGTACATAGGTATTAAGATATACAGTGATGCTATTATTGTCCAACTTTTTACTCTTTTATATCACATTCCTTAGCCAAGATTTAAAAAATATATACTGCATACATACATATAACTATTATAATCACACATTTATGTATCTGATTTTGCTTTAACTGGTATTATGGCATCATGTGTCAGGTTTAAAATGGCATAGCAAGTCATATACAGTTTAAAAGGAAGGCAATACACAAGCTTGACAGCTGTACTTAAAGCTGTCCCTCACTAAATATTTGATGCCACTTAGAATTGCTACTACATGGATAATGTAGGCTGCTGAACACAAGCTCAACTGCTGATATAAATAAATAAGATTATATGTTGCTATGTGTGTGTGTTGATACCAGAGTAACCTCTACACTGGAACAAAAAAACATGGAAAAAATTAATTTTAACTACTGTGTAAGTGATAAATCCTAATGGAAAAGATGACCTGAATGACCAAAGCTGTAATTTTATCGTAGTTCTTCCAGGCTGCTAAGAGCAATGGATAGAAACACTGGTAATGGTCTCCAGATGTCAGTACAATCGTACAGAACCTTTTGGCTAAAGAGATACTTCTTGTTTGGCTAATGGCATGACTGTCTCTCTTGGCTGTGGATGCATGTAGTGAGAGGGAAAGAAAAGAAAGTGAGCAAGCAAAGAGAAGATAACTACAAATTTTAATGTCCAGAGCATTAATTTAGTTAAAGCGTCTGTCAACTTACACTCATGAAAATAAGAACACATGGTAGCATTTTGCCACTGATAATTTTAGTGCACCATACATTCCCATCTCCCACATGGGGCAGTTCTCATCCCGCTAGATGTAGGAGGAGAGGAAGTGTTTGTGGGCAAATTCCTGTGGCAAGCCTTGCATCCAGAAGCCAGAGCACAACACTGTGTGTGTTTTAATTGCTTGGATAGAGCTGAGCTGATGTAGTGGGAACGTCACTGACTGGGAGCATTTGCCTTAAAAAGCCACCAGTCTCCCCTTCTCTGCATGGCAACTTTATTGCATACAGATGTGGTGAAGGCAACCATACAAACCATACATTTCATGGTGCTGCTGTCTGAAAGAGTGTTTCAGAAACTGGCTACAGCTTTCTTTTTGTTGGAAACATCAAAAAGTAGACGTGTGAAAGGTGCAAAATGGTGGCCATAGTAGATCAGTGTGGTTTCTAATAGAAACAACTACATGCACAACTATGATGAAAGCACCTCTACTGGTTAAACATAAGTATGACCTAAAGAATGAAGCAAACTGAATAGACTCCAAGAGAAGTGATTGTACCTAGACTGAAAAGTTCAACCCACTTTCTTCTAAACATATGTCTGTTTTTTTTGTTTTGTTTTTGTTTTTCTTTGTTTTTCCCTTCACTGTCACCAAAGCAACATGGATAAATGGCATCGAGTGACCCTCAGGCTGCAGCGCACCACTGCATTCTGTGCTTCCTTTACCAGCTTGAGAGGGTCCTGACTTGTGGTCATGTTTGAATGCACACAAAATACACACAATGCTATAAGCTCAAAATAGCTTCTTCAGACTAAAGCATCAGACGCTTCTCTGATCACCTGTGTTGGAAGTTCACCCAGCTAGAAGTAGCTTATTGCCACAACAGTGTGATGTAACATGTCTGCATCCTTGTCAAAAAAATACTAGTTTAAATGCAGTCTGTCGTAGCCTGAGCAGATTGTCTGCTACTGTAAGATGATTAATGAAAGATGTCTCCATGCAGATTTTACAGTTTGGTTTACCTGTAGAATGGTTAATAGGTTCACTCTAAAAACTATTGAGAGATTTTTTACATCCTTAAGTTTGCATATGTGTTTGGAGATTGTCACCATTATGATGTTGCAGAAAACTATGGAATTAATTTAACTTAACTCACTTAACTTAAATGATGCCAAAGAAATTACAAATATCAAAATCTTACTTCTTCAGTCAACACAACTGTTTTTTTTATTTTTTATTTCTTTTATATTATTTATTATTATTTTTTTAAACCTTTAAAACAGAGCCACATAAACCTAAGCAAGAGCCAAGAAAAACCTAAACAAAAGACCTTAATGTGTTTTCAGTGATGGTTCATTTGGTTTTGGATGGTTTTGGAACAATGCTTTTCATAGGCCATGGAAAACAGCACACATGCAAACAGGAAAACCGCTGTCTTTCATGGCACAGCCCTGCAGCTGACGGCTTAACAAACTTTACCTCACTCAGAACACAGGCGTTTCTGTGTAGAATGGCTTATTAAGCAATTTGTTCTCCTTTCTTTTTAAAGACCATTACAAGGCGATGAAAAACAAGGATGCTTTACACTCTATACACATATCACCAGTACAGAGGAGCAAGCATTTAGACATAGCTGAAATACTATATGATGGACTAAAAACTAATAGCTGGCATCACAGATGAAGTAGGAAATTTACTCCAACAGGGATGGAATCTTTTGACCAAAGACTGGGCAGTGAAATGGCAGCTGTAATCCAGATTTCGGACTTTCCAAAAAGATAATTGGCACACCATAGTGGGATAGAGTATTGGTTCCACTACAGTCTGTTTTTCCTGTTTCCTGTGTCCATATGTTTTGCTTGTTTAGACTATTTGGAAAAGGGACTGCAGCAATTACAGTAGTTGTGCTGTTGCAAACCTGGATTGCACTTAAGAAGGTATTGAATGAAGGATAGAAAAACAACCAGAGTAATGTCAGAAAAGGTCAGAAAATCAGCATGGTATTTCATTTGGAGTTAAACTCCTATAGGCTTATCTTTGACCCTGGAACAGAAACGTGACTAAAATATGATCATATGTATGGCATGATATCGATCATAGCATGACATGAAATGCATGCATGATATTCTATTAACATTTTGCTCTGGTCATACTGTATTCAACTAGTCTGGAACCACCAGACTCACTTTATAGCCTGTATAGTTACTATAATGAATCAAATGTGTTGGATCTGATGTCAGTAGGTGTCTTTCTAATTCTCAGCGATGACAACACATTTCTAATAGAAATATGCATAGCTACTAGAGGAAAATCCTGTTCATGAAAAAGGGACATTAAAAAGACATTCATTCTCGCACTGGGTGTCATCAGGGAATCATCTCAGACATTTAAAAAGCACATACATTGATCATGCATAACTTGAGTATTGATCAGACCAGATTCATTTATCTTTTTCATCCTAAAACTTAATTGAATTCTTTGACTGATGATGAGTTCTACTCTTGACGAATTAATGAATGAATGTATAAATGAATGAATGAACGAATTAAGTAATTCAGTCCTGTCATTGAATTTTGTTATGCTCAGGTAGAAAATACAAACATCCTTGCAGGTTTTTAAAACATTACAAACCTAATATTTAAATATATGTAGTGCTGACATACATGTTTACCAATATATGTAATTGCTGAACAAATATATTAAACACAAAACCTCCACTCTGGGACAAATAAACTATGCTTACAATGAAATATGTGTTATATGCTTAGTGATTTTGGTACTAGCATGTGGGTTGGGGCTATATTCCTTCCCTTTTAAGGGGGAAAGGGGGCTGACATTCTGCCATCACAGAGAGATTGTTGCTAGTGCAGTCATATTGCATATCAATTCATAGGAAAAATTTATGAAAGCAGCAAACATTCAACTCAGATTTTTTGATTGCAATGCAGCCATACAGAGCATTTAATCTTCAACATGGTGGGAATAATGACATTGGTATAGTGGTATAAAGACAGAAGTGGAAAAGATTTGGAGGATCACCAGTGATCCAGTCCCTTTCTTCTTTGTAAACCTGCCTGATTCATCCTGAAGCCCTACCTTTGGATGGTGTTCTCTACAATTGGAGAACAGTTGGTGCAGCTGAGGATGGTTCCACATTAACAGTCTAATGATCCACAAGGTTACTGTGGAAGGTTAAACTCAGGAACAAAGACTGCAATGCATTTGAACAGAATCAACTAAAAAAATTTGTTTAAATTACTTAGGGCTGCAATTGCCATAAACATTTTTACAACAAGTGATCTTTCATGAACAGATGATAATCTCAGCAGTGATGGAACCATAATAAATAGCATTTGATGTCACCCAGACGAGTATGGCTTTCTTTCTGAAACTGGTTCCTTTCAAGGTTTTTCCCATACCATCTCAGGGAGTTTTTCTTTACCACTGATGCAACTGGCGTTCTCATTAGGGCTAAACTTCAAGAAATTGATTTGTGATACTGAAATTTCTATTTTTAATCTATTTATTTATGAGCGTCTTTAAGACAAAATCCACTGTTAAAAGTGCTATACAAATTAAAATTTGAATCTGTTTGAGTATGCAGGTGAGGAGGTGAGAAGGCTGGAAAGACTAAATGACTAAATCTGCATCGTTCCTTTTAGGTAGTCATGAAACAACTGGACCACTATCAGCAGGTGGTCAAATGGCATTGTGGTAAGATAGGAAACAATTAAGCAAAGTGAAAATAGACATTTAAGTCACAGAAAATATTAACTCAGAATTTCATTACCAAATAAACGTTGGACACCACTGACAATTAATAAGAATTAATGTGCAAGTCTTTCAGTGTGGATTTTTCCTATAATACTGTGATTGTTGATGACTATTTTCCTTAAAAATCTGTTTAACTGATGTCCAGGAAAAAATGGTTGACATGAACATCTGATATCGACATGTTTTAATGAAGTTCCAAAATGATTCCAAAAAGCACACGTTCTCCAACGTCCTTAGACATTGAAAAGGTTTAACAGTAAAGGAAGTGGTTTTGTGTGGAGTCTGTTTGCACATCATTTGAAAAGTGTTGGCTTTATAGAGGGAAACACCACAGGAGCCAATAATTCTTAAACCCATATGGTCAAAATTACCATTATATGAGGTGTATTGTGGTTCGTGTTTTAGAATTTTTAAGCGATCTCATTCAAAAGCTCTCCACTAATCCAATGGCAATAAATCACACAGGAGGAGATGGTTATTGACGAGAAAAGAATTTCCCTAGCCAACACAAAATGTCAAATCTCACTGATGCTCTGTTGTCATGCTTGGTTGGTTTGCCATGCCCACAAAGAATAACATTAGGTTAGACTTGTGGAAAGCATTCAACAAAATCAACAGGCAATGGCAAAGTGCAACAGTACTAAAAATTATCATACACTTCAAATGCAAAATCTAGGCATTTAACATCCATTAGTTTTATTGTATTTATTGTATTGTATTGATTGATGTTAGAATACAATGCAATGTGCAGTTCCAAAATATACAAAGAAATCTAGATTTATATTTACTTTAAACAGTATTTAAGTGTAATCACTGTAAAATGTCTGAGTTACTTCTTGACATATTAAGAATGCAGTGGGATAGAAATTCCTTGCCAGCCTTCTTTAAGCCAAAGATGTTCCTTACCACAATGGCATAAATATAAATTTCCTTTTTCTTGCCTCTGTGTGGTCCTCTGTGGTACTGGAACTTAGAACACAAAATATTAAGTCATAAGCCTTATTCTGGATTGAAACCACAGTATCAGAGCAAATGTTTATCACCCAATAAGAGGTGACACTGTGGCCCTCAAATCAAGTTTTAATTATACTTTATGAGTTTGTAACTTTATTCTGTTTTGACCCAGGAGCCTCAGGACATTTTTAGCTAGATCTGGAATGACGTTTTAAATATTCTCACAGTACCTCTTTATCGTCATCATCTTCCATCCTTAGGCCATGTTTGTCCTTGTCCATCACTTTACTTGCATGTCTGGCGCCTCATCATGGCTGGCTGTCCAACACTTCAGTATTTTTTTTCTGAAGAGTAAACCTCTGAGACAAGCTGCTAACATGGAAATCCATACGCACATTCTAGTTAAGATCCAGTTTAAGACTTTATACTTTTAGAAATCAATCTGTAACAACTTTGATGTATCTGAGCTTATCTTTCAAGGGAGCCCTCAGTTTTCTGTCAAATCTTACAACCAAATTTTCTACAAACATTGTTCCAAGTAGCACCTCATTAAGAAGTGATCTATTAATAGGAACCTTGTTTCTGAAAGTATACAGCACACTCTACTTATCTCACTGTATATACTAATTTTTTATTTTTTTTATTTTACTGTTTTTAAAAGCTAATCACAAATGATGATCCCTTTGTTGTAATAGACATATAGACATTTTCCTCAAATTCCCATTGCTTTTAGCACCCTCAGTGAGGGTAACATTTTGCTGGGAGCACTTCATCGTCTGTAATAACAGTAGTGTCAGCAGTGCTGCCTGTACCCATTGTTCACACTTTTACTTGTCTTAAAGGTGATTATCATGTTGACACTGACAACGTTTTGTAAATGATTTTTTGCCAATTAAAGTATACCCAGAAGCCCTTATAACTGCTATGTCTTTAACATCAACACTCCAAAAACAATAATTTGCTTCTGTGCTACATTTGCAACATCATAATCTGCCAAATGAAATGTCATTACATGATTTATGGATGGGTGTTATATACATTTACACACAGTAATGTATTTAATATCTGCAGCAGTCGATAAACATTCTTGCACTTGGTAGAAGTGACATCATGCCACAATTTGGAAGATGTTATTCAGAATTGTGGTTCTATTTTATTATACAGTACTATAGTTTAATACAGTTTGAAAACTAAATATCTGGTAGTTGCTGTAAAAAGTCATATTCTTTTATTTCGTCTTTTTGAAAATTTCCTTTTATTTCTCAAGTTTTCCAACACACCAAGTTGAGCTGAATCAGAAGTAGTGACGATGGCAGTTGGCCCTTGAGAAGGAGGTGATTTAAGTGGGCTAAATGGCTCAATGCTAGGGAATAAGTGGTGGTGAGCTTTTATGTACTTGATGGAAAGAAACTCTGTAATCAGAAGCAAATTGCTCATAGTGGGACAGTAGGAAATTGTCTGCCTAACACTAACAAATCAGCTATTTCTCAGTAATCTAATGTACGTTCCATATGATAAAGGAAAAGTGTTATCTAGAATTAATAGGAAATCCACCCTGAATGACTTGCATATTAATATGTATAATTAATAAGTATGTTTTTATTCATTTGTGCAAAAATGTAGCAAATTTTATGATGTAATTCTGATTTGGTTGAACATTTTTCATCAATACATTGAACAATTTTCAATCCATGGAACAGTTTCTTACATTATCAACAGATCCTACCTTTCTACATCTTGCTTTTACATTATTTCTTTATTAAATACTACTGTAATTAAATTGAAGTGTCCACCTTTGATTTCAGCATAGCGGACAACCACTAATTGGAATATCAAACCAACAAGAGATTAGTGCCAAAGGTATTTGCTAAACATTTCGCAAACATTTTTTCAATTTATTTTGTTACCAGCTGGACAATTTTCCTTTAACTTGAACTTTTTTCTAAAACTTACAATTACTTAAAACACACTGTTGGAAAATGTCATGCAATAAGGTTTCTTCTTGGAGAAATGGATATGCAATGTATTGCAATATATTTTCTCCTCTTGCTCTCAGCTCAATCCTATACTGAAATGGTTCTGGTATCACAGATTAATTCTATTACATTTTTTAAAAATTACATTTTTTAATCAAAGAACTTTGTGTACACACTTCACCAACATTTTGGAGACATTTATTTCATTACAAGTATTTGATTACTTATTAACCAATAGCAAATTGAGTGCATTGTCATTAATATAAAGTGAAAAGCTATGCTTTTGCTTGTTTTTTTTTTTTTTTTTTCATGTTACATATACACACAGGTCTTTTACATTGTAGTTTGTTAGAAACAGATGCACTGAAGTTGTGGTTTGTAGTTGAACTGTGTCCTTCAGACAAGTTAGTGGATGCACACATTCCCTACTAATCTATTTTCCTAAAGTGTAAAATTTAAACGGTTATTTTTAATCCTGTGAGACAACAATTAATGATTTTTCTTGGTGCCATGACCACATTAATTATGAATGAATTCACCTAGACAGCTTTCAGTCAATCCCTGATGACTTATCAGAGGACTTTTTAGAGTCACTGAAGAGGTGATCAGGGACACAGACATGCACAGACATGCAGTCACATAACCCTGATCTCTTCTGGTACTTCTCTTCGCTTGCCTTCCTTCTTAAACCTTGGAGACAGACACATTGATCTGCAGCAATTTAGACACAGAGACACAGAAATCCAGCTATATGATCCTACATTAAGGTGGGATCTTAACTCACTTTTTTGCAAATAAGCATCTAAACAAATTGCCTATTTCAATATGTTTCAGAAATTTTTGTCTATTAGACCTATTAAACTTCCACCACTGCTGACAACGCATGTTAATGTCCAAAAGCACTCACTCTAGATAAAGAATGATAAATGTTTCCTGTGGTCAGTCTGCAAACCAATATTTATATAAACAAGGCATCTGTGTATGTTCTTTCTACAGTGTGCACACAATGTGAATTTCTGTTCATGTTCACCACCACTGACATCTCATCATGATTACTGTCAAACTCATTCTAAATATCAGTAATAAAACCATACTAAAAATCAAACATACAGTTCTAGATATTCTTTAAGAAACAGCTTGTAATGAACTCTGTGTGGTCACTTTGGATAGAGTTTTTATATTGTAATCAGTGTGATGGAAGAAAATTGAATTATATAATTCTTTTCATTTTCACATTCTGAACACAGTTTGCATCAATGTCAATCATGAACACATTCAAACTAGAATGCTGAGAATGGAAAAATTTCAGTACTGCAGTTTTTGCGATGGCATATCTGCTTAAAATTTAATATGATCAAAATATGCCATTAAATAAAACCAGTTTCCTTAGTTTGTAAATTGTATGCGTTGTGCCAATTAAAAAAAAAAAAAAATTATGACTAAAAATACACAATTCTTTTTTGCCTTGACCTTCATGAGGGTCAATGTTTTTGACTGAATGTCAAGTTTTATTTTTTATATATTCTATTTCTATTTGCATGTTTAAATGTTGGACAGTCATAAAAAGGATTTTACTACATGTAGTACTTTGTATGAATGTGACAAATACAATTTGAATTAGTAAACATATTGCAAGTAGTACAATGTTTGGTTTTGTGAAAAATCTTTAAATAAATAAAAAAAAAACATCCATCTTACTTTCAATAATTTATCAAAATGTATATAAAGAGTAAAAGTAATTGATTAAAACACTGGCATAAGAAATAAATTAAGTAAATCAAGATACAACAATTAATTAAACAAATGATAAAGTAGTTTTTAAAATACTTTGGGGTCTATTAACAATAGTAATTTTGACATTGTTTGACTATTTAAGTTTAGCTTTTTATATGTGGCTAGTTTGTTGCCCCCCAAAGAGGTCACAATGTACAGTTCTAATGTAAATCAAATAGGTAATGAAAAGTGGTAGAAGAAAAGCATGTTATCTAACTTCTAAAAAAAAAACTAAACAAGCTATTTAAACAAAAATTTTACTAAAACGTATAAATTACCTAAAATGTTAACTTAGACATTTACTGTTATTGCATCATGATTGTATTTGTTTTTTGCGCCAACTGACAGTTTCTAATGATAATGTTGTCAGTGGTAGAACTGGTAAGATGACTATGCTCCACCTATGCAAACAATAAACTGCACACAAAACATTAATGCTATAATAAGAATCTAAGTATCTCAAAAAGATTGCACAACAAAGATCATTGTTAAGCGGTAGAGTGAGGATACAGTAACACTGAACTTTTTTCCATTTAAGCTGATCTTAACTTCGTGACGTGTCTGGGAAACTGTGCCCTACATTTTTTTAGCTTGGTATCTTCCAAGACATGGAGGCATCACATTTATTTTAAATACACACACACACACACACACACACACACACACACACACACACACACACACACACACACACACATACACACACCCACTCGCACACACGCAGAGTAAGGGCCTGAGACAGCAAGGACAAGGGGCAGGAAGTCTCAGGAAATTGCTGTTAAGTGGTTCTTGTGGCTTTGTGGCTTTTGCTGATCAGATCCTTATTGAGTGGAGTACTGTTTCACATGATGTTCATAATGTCCCTTTAATCCTGCCGCTTTAGAAAGAAAACATGAGCGGGTCTCAGAAGGGCATCCTCCACCATGAGATTTACCTCACAAGTTAGCAAACAAAGGCTGAAAATCATGGTGGTTTGGCTTGAATGTGGAGCATTGGCACACACTTTTCTGGAATCTGCTGGTAGAAGAAAACCAGGTTTTACAGTTACAAGTAAATGAAAATTGCTTATATGTAAAATTCCTAACATTTGATTCTAAGTGGAGAGGCTTTCTCAAACTTTGGGGATAGTAGTAATGTGTTTAGGTGAGCAGTTTATTCTTTATAAATTTGTGCTTCACTTTCTTGGCTATAGTTTGATTGATTATGATTTTACATACAATATAAGCACCATTTCTTTGCAGGGCCTAGACATTATTTGGCGTTAAACCAGTTGGAAGGCTTTTATGTACTTTCTAACATATTTTCATATTTTCTAACATATTTTTGTTTCATCAACCGTTTCACAACACTTATTTATATAATCTCATGTAATTGCAAAAATATTAACCAACACTTACAAAAGGAAATTTGCAGAAAATGTAGTAAATATTATAGTATATCAAGGCATGAGTTGTTTATTTGTTAAACCAGAGGCCTCCATTTTTATTATATTAGTATTTATGATCAAAAACGGTCAAAAGATCTTGTATCAGTGGTTTAGATCAGTATCATAATATTATTTCACACAAATTTGACTGGATAAGAAAAAATAAATGGTGTGGTGAAGGGGTGAATCTGGAAACTTAAGTAGAAGTGTTTTTCATTTATTAGCAATCCTTATAAAGTCACAAAAATCAATCAGGAACACAGCTGATGCAAAAAAGAAAATAAAAGAAAAGCATTGTTCTATAACTGCTGCATTTTCTTTCTCATGTTTTTCTTGTTCTTGAATCTTTCAGCTTTGATATTCAGAATACATCGTATTTCATTCTATTCTGGCATGTCATTAAATCTCTGCTATCTGGCTGTCAGTTCTTGCCTTGCTTCTCAGTTTAGCAGCTTGTGTCTCAAACATACTGCCCCAAACCCATATTATACTACATGTTGAGTTTGTGTTCTTCACTCTTTGTACATCAGAGTTGATCATGTTCATATTGACATTGAATCAAACAAGGGATTATTACAACCTGGAGTGGGACTGACTAGTTTAATCCACAGATGAGTGTGAATGTTATGACTGAGTATGATTGAGTGTGTATTGTTCATATCTGCCCAAATAAAATGCATTAAGGCTTGTAGTGGTATAAATGCACTTTCTTTAGAAGTGCTCTAATCATGAATTATACAGTATATGTGTTTTAAATTGGGTTCAGTTATTTTAGCAATCACAATTGTTCTGCCACAGTGTAAGTAATGAGTTTAATCTAAATGTTTTGAATTGTCTCTCTGGGAGAACTGTACAGCAACGAGTACAAAAAATTTTGGACTGGACACTGACTTGATTTCTTTATTTTAATCAGGAGGCAAACTGTTTTAGTGTCCCAGCATGGCTGCCTCACTTCTCCAGGGTTTCTAAATCTAGTTTTACACATTCTCCTTGAGCCCCCAGGTTACATCTGTGTACATCTGGCATGAACATGTTAATTAAACCATATCTTGAAAAGAACTTATGCACAATACTAGGATGCACAAATCACATACAGTATACAAGCCTCTATTTCCTATTATAACTTTTACTCTGAAATCTTTAATTTTGCAGAAACTTGATGCCAAGGACCCTTGATGGCCAAATTACAATGGAAAAGACCCCCAGTTACTTTGTGACCAAAGAAGCCCCTTCCCGTCTGTGTGCTATGAACTGCGACACCAAACTCATTGTGGTAGTGCGGGATCCAGTGACCAGAGCTGTGTCTGATTATACACAGACTCTGACCAAAAGCCCTGGACTTCAGTCTTTTCAGACACTGGTGTTTAAGAACTTCAGCTCTGGAGTCATTGACTCTTCATGGAGTGCTGTGCGCATTGGTATGTACGCCCAGCACCTGGAGAACTGGCTTCAGCACTTCCCACTATCCAGCTTCTTGTTTGTAAGTGGTGAGAAATTAGTGAGTGACCCGGCCGGTGAGGTGGGTCGTGTGCAAGACTTTCTGGGTCTCAAGCGCATTGTTAGTGACAAGCACTTCTACTTTAACCAGACCAAGGGTTTTCCATGTCTAAAGAAGCCAGAGGGCAGCAGTAGGCCACGTTGCTTGGGGAAATCCAAGGGTAGGACTCACCCTCATATTCCAACAGATGTGCTTCAGAAACTCAGGGAGTTTTACAGACCCTTCAACCACAAGTTCTACCAGATGAGTGGCCTTGATTTTGGCTGGGACTGAAGCTTTGCAAGTGGAGTTGGATTTAAAAGGCAACTTAACAAAAGCCATTTGCACATGTCAGTATATTTACTTTATTTACACACTCTAAAATGGAGGGGATGTAACCAGATGCAGTCCAAATAAGTATTCAACAGGTTCTAATAAGGTTAATTAGGTCTACTGGATCCTGATATTGTGCAATGCACAGCATACTGTATATGTTGCTAAATGCAAGGTCTTTCTTTGTATTAACCAGTTTTTAAAATGGAAAAGTAGCTCACTAATGATACACTGCATATAGTAATATGCAAACACTGAAATATTAATCCTGGAAAGACTTGTGGCTTAAAATAACTCAGTAGCCAGAGTGTTATGCCAGGCACAGTATAATTTAGTCCTTTCAAACATAGTGTATGACTTTAGGTTTTTTTTAGAAGACATTGTTTTCGGGAATGTTCTCTGAAAAGGTTATCATGTACTGTATATTTAAGTATTTTAAAATGTAAATATATTTATATTTTGCAATTGTACTGCATAAGCATTCTTTGACCACTGTTATAAACTTAACATAATTCTGTAATAATAATAATAATAATAATAATAATAATAATAATAATAATAAAAATAATAATAATATTTTAAGAAAGTTGACTATTAAAAGCTAATGTTTGTAATAAAGAGCATCATGTTGGTGTATCAAATAACACTGCTATGTTACAGTTCCAGGGTTCATTCTGAACTCAGGGTATGTCTGTGTGGCGTTTCAAACTTTGAATCTTTGTCTGGGTTCCCTCCAGGTTCTCCAGTTTTCTTCCGCTTTCAAAAAAAGCATATAGGTGGCTTAGCTACTTAGAAAATGGTGGTGAATATGCATAGACAAGGTATTATGCATGTCACACAGAACATATCCAGCCTCAGTTCCAGTGCAACTGTGATAGGTTTCAGATTCATCACCACCCTGACAAGGACAAAGCAATTACTGAAGATGAGTAAGAAAATAAATGAATGAATTAATGGATGGATGAATGAATTAATGAATGAATTGCTTAATTAATTAATAAATTTTTTATTAAAATCTTCTACAAAGTACTATCTGAGTTGGCTTACATAGGAACTGTGCATGTATCCATGTTTGGTATTTATAATGCAGTGAAAAAGTAGAGTATAAATTCAGGGTATTTGGTATATAGTTTAAATCAAATGTGAAATACAAATGTATTTAGACCCAACAAAACATTCTTTTAAATACTCTATACAAACGTACACCGCCATGGCTTCATAATATGGCTCGAGTAAAGTATTTCATTTCTATAGATGATGCATGGGAATAAAAAAACGTGTAGCATCTTCATCCCCTTATTCCTCTCATGTTTCTAATGTATTCTGCGCTTAGGCTTCTAATTATAAAATATGTCAGAAAAGCATTGGTAAAATAACTTCCTATTTGTTTTCCCAATTTTTCCCCCTCTTTTTGCTTGTATATGTGTACAGAACTAAACAGATCCATTTTGTTTGTAGATGATGGTTCACAGAATATGTCTGAACTGTGGTAAACCTGGCATACAGCAATTTTGTCTTCTTAATTTTCTCAATTTCTGTTCTGTTTCTTTATGTGTAAAATATGCTTTAGCCAAGGTAACATTTCCCTGTTCAGTTTTGCTTCGTGTGGCTGTGAATGGACATACTGTACATTCCCAATGTTCATGTAATGTCATATGCATGTGGTGTACACGAGTCTGTCTAATTGAAAAACAAATAAAATAATAATTAATAATGAGACCATGAGTAAATATAACTATTTCAGCAATTATAGAATTATACATAACGTATATTTATTTGTGTGTTTTATTTTTCCCTCGTAGGGAATCTATTAATAAAAATGGTTTTATTTATTTATTTCTGAAGTACAGAGTATTTACTTGGTATGAAAGTTCTGTCTGTCAGTTCATTTCAGTTTACAGCAGCTGATTGTGGAAAGTGGAAAATGTTAACCGAAGTCTCTGCTAAAGCTTTTTTTTTTTTTTTTTTTAGAAAGATGTCATTTTAGATGATAGGATGTTAATTATCCTTTATTTTTTTGGCTGCCGCATCTTGCTAATGAAGTTTTTGAGTTTGTGTGGCACAAAATAAATCTGAAGACTTTAAACAATATAATAATTACATACAGTTACATAGAAGATATTACAGTCAGAATCAAAAAGTCTACTCAGTATTCACAAAAACCAAATAATCGTTATAGTAGGGGAAACACAGACAGCTTTTCACATAGGGATGGTGCTGTGAGGATTGGGCAGCAGTCGAAGGTGGGGGTCTGCTTAGACTGCTGCCCCCGCGACCCGGATTACGGATAAGCGGGAGAAAATGAATGAATGAAAAAAAGGATTCTGTATTTGACTCCAAAGCTGACATAAATTGCAAAGACCTACTACGACCTAAGAATTTAACATATTTTTAACCCAGCTCTGCTGAATTTTTGATTGTGATTGGCCAGAAGTTTCATTTTTAATAACAGCAGGTCTAAGAGTCTGGCTGCAGTTCACAGGTTTCAATACAAAGAATTACAAATTTGTGCTATGTTTGTTAATTTTTTTTTACTTTATTTTAACAATCTAATGTAAAGCTGTCACTTAATATTTTCCAACAGAGGAGTGTCTGCAGGAATGAGGGTTAAGGTGAAATGACTTGTATTATTATCTGTAAGAGAGGTAAAAAAAAAAAAAAAAAAGGCTGGCAAGGAAATTATTAAATATTGTAAATAAATACAAAAATAAAATATATATATAGATTATATTTTTTTCTTTCTTTCTCTTTTTTCTTTATATATAAGCACATTGAAACAATTTTGTAGATTTAAACTGTTTAAAAAGAAATCTACTTGAAGTGTGCAGAGCTCCTTAATTTAGCATTTATTACTTAGCAGAATCTGGTCTATTCACAATCAGTATTTATCCTGAATATACATGATATTTGGATGTTATTGTTGTTAGAGGGGAACTGAGGAAGAAGATTGTGGCAAAGTAAAAACAGAATTGTTGATTAAGGATGTAGATACACCATGTCACAGACAAGGCAGTATAGCAGCTGTAATATCTGAGTGAAAAAGACTTCATTATACAATAGGCAGTCCAAAACAAATGAAAGTTGATAGGCAAGAGAAAATATTCAAGGCACCGAAAAAAATTAAATGAGAGACAGGATATGTCAGGTACAGATGAATGGTTTGCATATCCTACACTTCGTGTTTTTAACATTTCCAGTTATTCATTATGAATGCTTTGAAATCACCACATTGCCTGCGGTAACGCCTTATTGCACACATGGGACTGTAATGACAGAATTCATAGTGTTACTTAGCCACTTGTAAAACATGGTGGGTTGTGTGTCTTTTTTATCAATGTATCAGTCAGTGACAGATGATTAAATCAATAACAGGGAGGTAAAATATAAATATGGATTGAGTTAGAATGGAGGGGAAAAAGGAGGAGGACAGGGGACCATGTCTTAAATGTACAACCCCTGTGGAAAATTATTCCAGCACATTCATCTTACATGATGTTTGCTTATGCTGCAAGAAGACCTTCAATCACTACAGAGCAAATAACAACACAATGTACAAAGTTACAGAAAAACCTTTGACTGTTGCTATAGATAAAATCATAAAATAAATTTATATTAAAATGTTTGTGATGTGCTTGGTGATTCTGGTGCCAATTTGTTAGTTGATGCCATATTGTGAACATTAGGTTTGCTTTGGACTGCCTCTCTTACATCACAGGGGGATGTTGCTACTGCAATTAAAAAGCCAGAGAGAAAAATAAGAACATTCAACATAATATCTTAGAATTGTGTTTCAAAAGAACATTTTAACACTATATAAACCTCCCAGAGGGTGAATGTAATTGTAATCCTTGTTGTTGTTTTAAGGAAATGTTCTGTGTAGAACCATACAACAAATGGTCTGTAACTCTGCAAGAACCATTAGCAGTGGCTAAACTGCAAAGTTAAACTGCAAATCCCAAGTGAATACTGCTAGGTGTTATTGAGCATTGGGTATTTATTTCTTGTTTACATGTTCTGGTTACTATAAACAATACAAAAACAATAAGTTAAATTGTAGATGCACTCAACCGTTGATTAGATAAATCATCAGATGCAATGTACTGCTACACACAATTAAAGTCATGCCATAAGATCCTCCCACAGTGGGATTCTTGGCCGTATAAAAATGACCCAAATATGTGTTCAGTTCCAGATGGAAGACCAAGGATTAGGCATGCTAGTTTGGTAGGCATATGGAAGGCTAATCAGGCCCTGGGGGTGAACAGACAGGGTGGTAGGAGGATCTGAAGGAATACTGATTTGTGGAATGGCTGTGTTAAAATGGTTCCTTCTTACCAAGCCAATAAATAGTGTGAATGGAAAAGCTTTCCCTGCCTGCTAACATCCACTTAAACTTGAGGTATGGCTGATGTGGGAGTAAATTAATAACTTTTATAAATGCTAACTTTCTGCTAATAATTCAGCAGTCCAAATTACAGACTAATATGACTAACCATACTAATTTCCAGGGATTATAAGGGTATTTCCGAGTCAATTTTTTTTAAAAGATAATATACTATGGTTATAATACATTTCTTGAAATAAATGATTCTGGTCAGGGACTATACTGGAAACACTGGGTGTGAAATACTACTTAATATTAATACACTCTGAATGAGATGCAGTGGAAATAAACTGGAGAACCTACAAAAAAAAACATATGAAGAACAAGTAGCTGTGAAGCAGTATTATGTTTTCAGCTTGTTTGTTCATCCATAAATCTTTTAGAGATTTTCATCAGCAAGATATCTCAAGAGTGGTCAGATGTTTAACGTTTTTATATGGAATGTAACAGGGTACTAATAAGATTTTAGAACTGGCCCACTCAGAATCAGGCTACAGCAGGTTAAAATATCTAAAATATATTTTTTTACAATACCTTCTCTTCTGTTTGAAATAATTTTTTTGGGGGTATTTTAGTCTAACAAATTAATATCAGAATAAATAGGTTTGGTAGAGTCCACCCCATTAATGGCATTTCATATTACATCAGTAAGTAAAGAAAAAAACATTATATGATAGATAGCCTCTAAGCATGTTTATTTAGACAAACGTGGACTTACTCTAATGACGTCTTAATTTGTGATCAGTATTGTAGAAGAATAAAGCTGTGAAATCCAAACTTTTCAAAATATTTGGCACAAACAAAGAAAAGAATGCTTTTTCTGTAAACCAAGAATGATCAGTGAACGCTATATTGTGTGTGTTTGCCATCAGATTTCTTATTCACCACAGACCACTTAAATTCCAAATTAGAATCATTGTAACAAACAATAAATGTAATTAAATACATTTCTGGAATTCTTTCCTGTCATTGTTTAACAGTTTTGACAGATGGAATTCATACCATGCCTTGATGTATGATTTCATTATGACCAACATGCTTTTGAAGAGTTGGCACTGAGTGGAGTCTTTACAGCTTGCAGTAAGTATATTTACTATGCAGTATTTGAAATGGGATAAAACAAATTTATATATATACAGCGGGTAAAATAAGTATTGAACGCGTCACAATTTTTCTCTGTAAATATATTTCTAAAGGTGTTATTAATGTGAAATATTTACCAGATGTTGGTAACAACCCATGCAATCCACACATACAAATGAATCAAACCATACATGTCCATAAATGAAGTTATGTGTAATAATGTGAAATGACACAAGGATTGAACACATGAAGGAAGAGATGTGAAAAAAGGCATGAAAAGCCAAGACACCAGCTGAAATCAATCAGTAATTAGAAAGCAATCCTGCCTTCGTCAGTGCAAATTAATATCAGCTGGTTCAGTCCCAAATAATTGCCTACATAAGTTGTCACAGCAGAAACATAAGACACATAAGGTGTCACAGCAGAAACTCATGATGGGTAAAAAGCAAAGAGCTCCCTCAAGACCCTCGCAACCTTATTGTTGCAAAACATAGATAGATAGATAGATAGATAGATAGATAGATAGATAGATAGATAGATAGGTAGATAGGTAGATAGGTAGGTAGGTAGGTAGGTAGGTAGGTAGATAGATAGATAGATAGATAGATAGATAGATAGATAGATAGATAGATAGATAGATAGATAGATAGATAGATAGATAGATAGATAGATACAACTTTATTGTCATTGCATAGTACAGGTACACAGCGACGAAATGCAGTTTGGCATCTACCAGAAGTGCAAAATGTAGCAGTCGTGCAAAAGTGCAGATAACTATCTAGCATATTTACAGCAAGTGGTATATATGAAAGTATATACAGTGAATAAATATAAAGGCTGTTTCAGTGCAGAGATGTGTGGACATTCAGGAGTACAGTGAATAAATATGAAGGCGTACAGTAATTAAGAAAAATTTGCAGAAATGAAAGGTTACAGATCACAAGATTATTGCATTTAAGGAGTAGCAAGCTGCTGAACCTGCTGGTTCTGGTGCGCAAGTTCCTGTATTTCCTTCGTGATGAAAGGAGCTTAAACAGTTTGTGACTGGGATGTGAAGAGTCCTTGATGATGTTGTGAGCTCTGCGCAGACATCTGCTGTGGTGAAGGTCTTCAATGGCAGGTAGTTGGGTGCCAGTGATGCGTTGGGGGGTTTGACCACCCTTTGCAGTGCTTTACGTTCACACACAGTGGAGCCTCCGTACCATACAGTGATGGAGTTGGTCAGGATGCTCTCAATGATGCAACGGTAGAAACTCGTTAAAATCCCCAGTGACAGATAAGATTTCTTGAGACTTCTAAAGAAGTGCAGGCGTTGTTGTGCTTTTTTTTTTACCAGAGCTGACGTGTTCTGCTGCCGGGACAGATCCTCAGAGATGTGAACTCCCAGGAACTTAAAGCTGGAGACTCGCTCTACCTCAGTTCCATTGATGTTGACTGGTAGATGTCTCCCGCTGTTGGATTTCCGGAAGTCCACAATGAGCTCTTTGGTCTTTGTGGTGTTAAGGGACAGGTTGTTGGTGGCATACTGATGGGATTGGTTACAGAAGGATTTTAAAACTTCTGAATGTTTCAGTGAGCACTGTTGGGGTTATAATCCAGAAGTAGAAAGAACATTTCACCATAAACTGGCCATGACCAGGTGCTCGTTACAAGATTACTTACAGAGGAGTATATCAGAAGAGTTGTCCAAGAGCCAAGGACCACTTGTGGAGAGCTTCAGAAAGACCTGGAATTAGCAGATACAATTGTTTCAAAGAAAACAATAAGTAACGCAACTCAACTCCATTTCTAAAGAAAAAGCATGTTAAAGCTTGCTTAAAGTTTGTTACACAACATTTGAACAAGCCTGTGAAATACTGGGAGAATATAGTCTGGTCAGATGAGTCCTAAAATGGCACTGCACATAACCCAAAATCACCATGACAACAGAGAAGTTTAGAGGTGGGAACCTCATGGTTTGGGGCTGTTTTTCAGCATACGGTACTGGCAAACTTCATATAACTGAAGGAAGAGTAAATGGAAAAATTTACCGAGACATTCTTGATAAAAATCTGCTGCCATCTACCAGGATGATGAAGATGAAACGAGGGTGGACATTTCAGCAAGACAATGATCCCAAAAACACAGCCAAGGAAACTCTCAATTGGTTTCAGAGAGAGAAAATAAAGCTGCTAGAGTGGTCCAGCCAATCACCTGACTTGAATTCAATGGAAAATCTATGGAAAGAACTAAAGTTGAAAGTTTATAGAAGACAATAGAAGACATTTATGGTTTGATTTCTTTGCATGTGTGGATATCATGGGTTGTTACCAACATCTGGTAAAATGTAATGTCAATAGCACCTTATTTATATTTACCAATAGGACATTTATTTACTGAGAAAAATGGTGACATGTTCAATACTTATTTTCCCCGCTGTGTTTTATATATTTATTTATTTATTTTCCCCGTTGTTATTGTTTTCTCAAGAACAAGTTCTGTGTACTTTTCAATAATCCAGATATTTAGAGTACATTACATAAGCATTCACTGACTATAAACATTTTGAACATTTTATAGTGTTAAAAACTGAAACTACAAATAAATAATAATTGAATTCTTTTTATGGCATGAGCATGCAGTAATATTCAAATAGAGGAAAACCCCTAAATTTGATTTGGCACAAACATTTGCCAAGTCATATAGTTTCTTAAATGGAGTACAGATGAAGACCAAAGATCTATCAAAATAATTTTGAGACACAGTTCTGAAAAAGAAACAATCAGGGTTTGGTTCTTGAAAAATATTGCAAACATCTTGTGGAGCATTAAAAAATGGAACAATATGGTCCAGCAGTGACGGGGAGACCATCCAACAAAATGTCAGTGATGGGTTGGAAGGGTATTATTCAGAAAACCAAGACAGCAATAGTAACTCTGAAAGAACTAGAGAAAGCCAAAACTCAGATGAGAGAAGCTGCTCATAGGACAACCATAATCATATTGAAAGACTGACAAGCCCTGTGAAATCCCATTTGAAGTTTTCCTTTTTATACAATTTGGCCTTGTAACAAATCGCTGTGTTTGGTGGAAACCCAACACTACTCATCACCTCAAGGACAGAAATCCCAAAGTAAAGCATGGTAACTTTTATCATGCTGAAAGTTAAACTTATGGGAGAACAAAATACATGCCCCTTTCACTTTAATATTATCTGATTTCATGACATATATCACCATTCACGTTCAAGGCTGTAAGACTACATGTGGAAAATAAGAATGAAAATGTAAGTAAGCCACATTAAATGCCTTCACTTACATGATTAGCAGTAGAAATGAGATCATGAGATATTCCAGACCATCACTAAAATTGTACTTCAATCCCACAATAGGTAATCCAACCCCTGAGAAAGTAAGGGCCTCTTGGTATTCATGTTGTAATGACAACCCTGCCATCATGATCACTGAACTGTAAATGTACCCCAGATCTACCCGTATCATAGTAACAGTAGGAAACAGCACCTGTCAGATAAACACAATGATATGAAACAGTAACATAAAGATATACCATGAGTACAGTCAACACACTTGCCAAGTGTCAAACAAATAATGATCCAGACTTCAGTCTGAAAATGCTTTGGTCTAGATTTCATGAAACGAATTACAGTGTTCATCTAATATTAAACTTTACATGTGATAAACATAATAAGGAATGCAATGGACCAAATCATAGACCCAACTGGGCTAAAAGAACAAGACAAAACAACAAAAATATTTTCTATAGATATATCTCTAAAATTACAAACAGCCTTTTCCATGATAAAATATTCAGTGTCTCCTGAAACTCTCTAAACAATATCAGGCATAAATGTTAGATTTCACTGATCGTTTAGTCAATGGAAAAGCTTGGAGATAGAGAAGGAGGAAATGATTTAGAAGGCAATACAGATTAGTAGGATACAAAGTAATACAAAGGACTTGTATGGTGAAATTACATTAGAATTAGATTTTTAATTCCAAATGGCATTTCTAAAACATTATGTAGTCTATAGCTTAAACCAAATAACAACTGGACTCCTGAAGTAATAAGAAACAATTCCCACAGATAACGCCCTTGGTCAAAATGAAATATTGAGATGAAAAAATGTTTGAAATAAAACCAGCAGAGCCAAAAGATCTAAATACTTTTAAATAATAAATTGATGAATGGACTCAATATAAATTTCAAAAAGCTGTTTTTAATAGAAATGCTTGGGGAAACAATGAATAACCAGTTTCTTAATGATTGCCAATGTTGCTAAAGGGTTTTAGGATTCAATCAACCCAGTGGTGGACAATATTAAAGTATTGTTACTGCAGTTAAATACGTTCTTAAAGAATCTGTACTTCACAGAATTTTTACTTTGAGAATCTTTTACTTTTAATTTACTAGATTTTAATGTGTAATATCTAACTTCTTCACTACACTGCAATTTAGAAAATACAATGTTTCTTGCTAATTTGAAGTAAATATAAACTGCTTAAAAATGAAAACCTGCCATGAGATTACATCAGTAACCCAACAGTTCTTGCAAGTGTTTGTTTGGAGTGAGGAACAATAAAAAAAACCAAGAATAACAAAGACAACAACAACAATAATAATAACAATAATAATAATAACAATAATAATAATAATAATAATAATAATAATAATAATAATAATAATAATAATAATAATAACTATCTATTTCAAGATATGTTGTGCTTGAGAATCGAACATTTCATTGAATGAATTATTTAAAATATACTACTCACAGATCAGTACTTTTACTTTTGAAACTTAAGCACACTAAAAAGCAAGTAGTTTCAGGCTTTTGCAGGACATTTCTACACTTACTGAGGTACAAGAATTGTGTCCATCTTCCACTATTGCGCTCAACCAACCATGCAAATGTTGACTGCACTGCCCTCAAGTGGTCATGCATATTTCATTACTGATATCCCAGCATTGGTTTTAAAGCTAAATCTTAACCAGTGGTGGACGAAGTACACAAACCATATACTTGAGTTAAAGTAGACATAGACTCGGTAAAATATTACTCCAGTAAAGGTAAAAAGTGCTCCTATAAACTTTCACTTGAGTAAAAGTACAAAAAGTATTTGCCTTTAATTGTACTTAAGTATCCAAAATACTATGAATTATTATGGCTATAATGTTCCTATTATCATTTTTGTCACAAGACTCTTTGCTTAATCAACTCAGTTGATGTGAAAAGACTAATGTCACACAGATCTATTAATAGAATTAATTTAATTAGTCAAAGTTAGTCAAAATTAGCACAAAACCTCAAAACCACAAAAAGGCCATGGGCGTTGTGGCAAGTTAGTCAGGAGTTTTCTTCCATGATTTATTTATAACTGTATGTTGGTGATAAGTAGATACCACCAAGCACCAATCAAAACAAGTTCAAAAGAGAGAGTTACGTTTTTATCCGCTCATAAATAAAAAGGAAGGACGGATTTCGCAAAATTTAGTTAAGTAAAAATTACGATATTTTACTTCGAAATGTAGTGAAGTTCAAGTGAATGTCTCCTTAATGGAAATACTTCAGTATTCAGAATTCAGTCACGAATTACAATTACTGCACATGCACTTCTTTACTGTCCACCACTGATCTTATTACATTCACATTACATCGGTGAAACTACAACGTGAACAAACAATGCAGTTTATACCTTATCTCAAGCTCTATTTATAATGTTCCACAGCTGCATCTTTCCCTACACAGAATATTTATGTACACTATATCCTTGGATAATAGATGAGTAACAGCATTTCTCTGTCAGGTTCTTCTAGCACATCTCTCTAATGGGGTACACTGCATCTCTGTAATCTGTAAAAAGCAGTGTTTCTGAGCAGAGCCAGACTGGGACAAGAATTCAAGCCAGGAGTTTCACAGCCACTGATGCCACATACCCAGTACAAAGTTTGAGAATGCTAACATGTCAGTAAATAGAAAATTTGTAAGTGGAAACCATTTAGGGCCTAGTGATGTTTTCTGATGCATTGCAATTCTATTATTTGTGTCCTTTAAACATGTTTATTTAAATGCCAGAAACCTACACCTGGGGCACCAACACTGATGTATTTTCACTGTATTCAAATATTTGTACTGTATATAGTTGGTGTAAACAACTGATGACATCCAACTCTATATCTATGTTGTAGGAGGCAGTAGTAGGCCTTCTCTACTGGCCTACACTATATCAGAATCGCTGATGTACGTTTTAATATATACTCGTCTATGTATTAAATTATTTCCAGTAATTTGCCATTATTGTAACAGTCCGGTCTCTTCATTTCCTTGCATTTCTCTCAAGTGCAGTGCTGCTGAGTTTCTATCCAATCAGATTTCAGCCGTCACATCTTGTATTGCCCATACAGCCAGCACTGTGAGCACTGCACTTTTTTTTTAGTACAAACTCTATGTGACTTGATGCTGTTGGTTTAACCAATCAGACCACTCTGAGGCCCCCTTTTCAGCCTTCCAAACACGTCAGCCTTTTCACATACTAGATTAGATGGTCAGGCTACGTGCTAGTCAGACTCTCAACCTGCGTCTGTTGCAAAGTGAACATGCACAAATATCTATGTGTAAAGAAAACCCAGGGTCATTTTTACTGCTGCTTCTGCTAGAGACTTGTTGAATTGGGGTTCATGCTTTAGTAATGCCATTCATTCTCAATGCATGAGATGTCTCTACCTAGTATCTAGATGTCTGCTCTACTGCGTTTCTGTGTAATTTTAATGGATTCTATAGCCATGGTATCATCATGATGGTATTAAGAAGTTTAATTCAGGTAGGGCACCACTGAAGGCATAGGTGTAAAATGCACAGACAACCACTGTGATTAATGTGACACTTTCTTAAAAACCTGCTAATCATATTTTTTTCTTTAGATTTTATTCACTATTTACTATTGCATGGTGTATGTAAACGTGTGCATTTTATGTATGATTGTATACCTCAGCTTTTGAAATTATGTATAAGGTATTCTTGTAAATCTGTTTATTAACCCACTCCCTAAGCTTTCACCTTGTTTACAACATTTTGCTTAAATATTATGGTCAACTGAACTTGCAAAAAACATCTATTAACAAAATTAATTAGTGGAGATTAAATGTATAAAATTAAATGTATGGTCTTTTCATGCTAATACAATGTCCACTCATTATGAGTTTGCAACTACAGCATACATTATAATGGCACATTCTTTGCATTTGTCTGCAGTAGTTATTTTAATCTAATCACACAAATGAAATCAATCAGCGTGTCAATATCCTTAATAAGATACTTTATTTCATTTCATTTAAACATTTTTAGTTATCACTTTATAGTGGCCAGTATGGTGGTGGATCCAAAGGTTGTCCACAGACTATCCAGGACACGACTATGACATATTGTTTTATCCCCTTACTTCATGTTCAGTGTACATTTTTGCTGTTTTATTTAAAATCTTGAGCTTTTCAGAAAGCTGTGATACATTTTTTCATTAAATTATAAATACATTTCTTACCGATTATTTTCCTCCAACTATTTATGTAATCAAGTCCTTAGTGTGGCGCTATGTTAATCAAAATATAATTACAGTAATCTACAGTGTTCTGCTGCATTATCATAATTGTTATTGTATTATATATGTATTGCAAATTAAATGTTTTTATTTTGATTGCATTTTTACTGGTACACTTTATAGCCAGAAGTATATGGACACCTGACCACAACACTCATGTGCTTGTTGAAACATTTTGCTCCAGATTTTGCTGTTATAATAAGATCCACTCTTCTGGAAAAACTTTGCACGAGATTTTGGAGCATGGCTTTGGGGATTTGTGCTTAATGAGGTCAGGAGCTGATGTTAAGTAAGGAGGCATAGGGTTCAGTCAGCATTCCAGTTCACCACAAAGATGTTCAGTGTTGTTGAGGTCAAGACAGGAGTTCTTCCAGTCCAACCGTGGAGCTCACTTTGTGTAAAGGGGGTATAGTCATGCTGGAACAGGTCTGGTGGTAATCCCCAGTGAAGAGCAAATGTAATCCTGGTACATATAAAAAACATTCTGTACAATTGTGTGCTTGAAGCAACAGTTTGAGGAAGGCAAACATGAGTGTGATGGTCAGGTGTCCACAAACTTTGTTGCCATATATTGTGTGATTGCATATATTTGGACCACATGACTTGTGAGATTAAAACTAAAAGCAGCATCGATAAATCGACTGGACTGGTCTCATTGTGTAATCGAAGCCCGTCTGCTGACTTTAAACGTCATGCTGATGACGTCATCGATACCGGCCTGAATCTCGTCGTGCTCGTGCACGGCTCCAACCCCTTTGGGGGTCCCGGTGAGTATGAGGTCTCCTTCCTCTAACGCCATGACCCCACTGATGTAGCTGATCAGGTATGGCACGGAGAAGATCATGTGCGCCGTGCTGCCTCTCTGTCGAGTCACGCCGTTCACCTTGAGCCACAGCTCGACCCGTGCCGGATCTGGGATTCTCTCTTTGGGGATGAAGTCGCTCACGGGACAGGACGTGTCGAAGGCTTTGGCGAGGGTCCAGGGAAGCCCTTTGGCTTTGCACTTGTCCTGAACATCTCGCGCAGTCATGTCCAAGCACAGCGCGTATCCGGCGACATGCTCCATGGCGGAGCTCAGGGGGATCTCTCTGCCCGCTTTCCCCAGCACCACGCCGAGCTCCACTTCATGGTGCAGATCGGAGGAGTAGTGAGGCACGAGGATCTCGGAGCCTTCCTTCACGTACGCCGTCGGCGGCTTCAGGAACAGCACGGGCTCCGTGGGCAGCTCGTTCTTCAGCTCTTTGGCGTGCTCCGCGTAATTACGCCCCACGCAGATGATCTTTCTACCCCATTCCCAAAAACGAGTCACACTGCGCGTGCCCATGCTCCCTGCTCAATCTTCTCAACCTGGAAGAAACGAATCACAAGCGTTCAATGACCTTTAATCATGACTGTCACGGAATGTCAAAAGCACCGAACAAAAGCAAAGAAAAAGTATGTGTAGTTGTAGTAGTATAGAAAAAAAAAATACACAATACCTAACTTTTTATAAAATGTATAATTATATTATAAATGTAGACATTAAATTTTTAATTAAGCCTGCTGATTTAACACGAGACCATCGATCTAGAGCTGTAGTGCAATCCCATTTATCCCCCCTAAACTTGTCCACTACTCAGACTCCTCAGATAGTGCTATCAAGTGCACTTCTTATCCAATAGACAACGTTTTGGGCGCATGTCACACAAGGTACGAAGTGACGGCAGCGTTTATCGTGGACACACCCCCGTACCCGATTGGTTTAATAGAGTTCAAAGGTAAAGGGGGGCGGGATTGTACTTCAAACCTAACTTTCAACTTCCTCTGTGCGTGCTGTCGTAATCACGATATTACCATGTTATTTAAGTCTTGGCTGGTCCGTGCCTGCGGTCTCGGCGCACTCGGAGCTGCGGCGTATACCTTTGGTATGTCTTTACGAGCAATATTATTTAAATAGATGTGCCTTGACGTGCACACGGTGTTTATTTTCCCCCCCAGTCCGACTGACACGACTTCCTTTTGAGGAAAATGTAGCCTGTGTTTTGGTCGCGGTGAACAGATGGGCTGTGTCCCATCAACACTGCGACCAAAACTGCACACTTGTGTACTTCGTAGTACACTCCACCGTAACATTTGTGTACTACGTGGACGCACTATTAAGGACAATAGTATGCATTTCTAGACTGAGACCACATTTTCTGTGTGCGATGTAAAATCCTATGCTTTTTTTTTTAGATGTCGCCCAACACAGTCAACTAATATTAACTTAAATATATTATATTTATCTTTGTCAACTTATCTTAAGTGTCATGACTCAGAGATATTCACAAATAATGCTTTAAAAAATGCTTTAAAAAACTAAAAAGTCATGACACTGATCTCATGAGATCTTGATGCGAATCGTGATTCGGATCCTAAAATTGTGCCATAAATAAACACACAACTTCCCTTCCCACATGTCTTAACACACATTACATTTTAGCTGATTCTCCATTCCCTGTAGTAAACTGAGAATAGTTGCGATTATATTATTCATGACCTCTGGTTTTATTTATTAATTTCATCGACTTATATGGTAAAATATATGTGCACACTTACTTCACATTCATCTGTGAGCCTTTCCCAGAATGTTTCCACATTGTCAGAGGCATATAGATTGTTCCATTCACTGGAAATCGCACCTGTTTCACTATGACATAAGCAGACACAAGTGACGTACGTGAAGGCGCGGTTTGGAAGTTCACCACCTTTGGGTGTTGAACACCTGAACTGAACCTGAACTTAGACCAGTGCCTGAAATCACTAATACTCGTGTCTGAATGAGCACAAATCCTAACTGTTATACTCCAAATCTAGTGGAAAGTATTTTTTATTATTATAACAGCAAAGGGACTAAATATGGAAAGGGATGTTTATCAAGAACATCTGGGTTGTATGGTCAGGGGTCCACAAACTTTCAGCCATATAACATATGTTTATCTCTACATACTATTTCTGTGTGTGTGTGTGTGTGTGTGTGTGTGTGTGTGTGTGTGTGTGTGTGTGTGTGTAGAGAGATATATATACACACACACACACACACACACACACACACAATGTATATGTATATATATATATATACACATATATATATATATATATATATATATATATATATATATATATATATATATATACACATATATGTGTGTATATGTATATATATGTGTGTGTATATATATATATATATATATATATATATATATATATATATATATATATATATATATAATGTGTATATGTATATATATGTGTATATATATATATATATGTGTATATGTATATATATGTGTATATATATATATATATATATATATATATATATATATATATATATATATATATAATTACATACATATACACTGTGTGTGTGCTATTCAATAAATTAGAATATCATTTAAAAAGTTGATTTATTTTAGTAATTCAATACAAAAAGACACTTGTCTTTTATATAGATTCATCACACACAGACTAATATATTTTAAATTGTTTATTTCTTTTAGATTTAATTATGGCTTACAGCTAATGGAAACCCAAAATTCAGCATAATCAGAAAATTTTGTGAAGAAGGAAATGTATATGTTTATATATGTATAATGATGTCACTGGCCTCACTTTAAGGACTAGCTGGAGACTAGATGAATTGGGCTGATATTTTGAGCAGTGTAACATTGATCTATTTTCACCATAAGGATGTCCCAGAATGACTCTTTAGCCTAGAAATTTCTCACCAGCTAGCAGGTTATTAATGTAAACATGTTCCGATTTGACCTGATAAGGCCTAGATAATGTTCAGTTTGCTGTTTTCCACTTTGAGGGTCAGTAAAACAAATCGCTATGGCAGTGTCTAGATCATTTAAAATGACTCTGATGCCAAATTAGCATTTAAAAAATATATTTGTGTTTTCTGAAGCCTCAACCCAGATCCCAGCAGCATTTTTTCATCCTGCTTTAAGGAAATCAGCTCTTGTGGAGCAATCCAACATGAAGATAGAGCTACTGCCTGCACTCACTGATAACTACATGTACCTCCTCATTGATGAGGACACCAAAGAAGCAGCCATTGTGGACCCAGTGGAGCCTGGGAAGGCAAGAAATGTTTATTTTATTATTATTATTTTTTTATCATATATTTTCAACTGCTGTAGTTAAGAACGTTATGCATCCTGATTGGATAGCAGATATTCATTCTGGTTAGGTTGTTGATGCTGTTAAGAAGCACGGTGTGAGGCTCAAATCCATTCTAACTACTCATCATCACTGGTAAGACCATCTTTAATTATTTACGCATGATATGACCTTTTACATCCTTTTGTCTTATCTGCTTATTCGGTGTGTTTTGGGGTGTTATGCTGACAGGGACCATGCTGGTGGAAATGAGAAGATGGTGAAGTTGATCCCAGGGCTAACTGTATATGGAGGCGATGACAGAATAGGAGCCTTGACCAAAAAAGTAACACATTACAACACTTTCAAAGTAAGTTATTATGCTAGTTATGGATATTTCTTTCCTGCTTGTTTCCTAGTCAGATCATTTTGGCAATATCTGCACTTGCTTACAAAGTATTAGCACAGGAGTTCCCAAATCAGCTGATTTGAATATGCAAATAGGGTTGCAAGATAATGTTTTCTTTATTTTTTCATTAGGTTTTTTTTATTTTTAGTTCTTTTTTTTTGTTTTGTTTTTTATTTTAAAAGCAGATTTTATGCACTAAAACTTTGAAGAAATGCTATTGGCAGTCACATTTTGACAAGATCCATTTTAATAGAGGTTATATAATAGGATTGCTGCACAAACATAATTCAGCATTTAAAATATAGTATATAGTAGTGCTATTGTAATTATAAGATATGAATCTGGAATTTCAATGTTCTGGGCTTCATTAATTAAAAAGATTGATTATTTGCATTTGGGGTCGTGTAAACAAAAATAATTTCTGGATTAGCATGTTTACATAAAAATTTTGTTTATATAAAAGAAAAAAAGAAAAAATTGTTTTAAAATATAAATTCATGCCTGATGCATTTAAATGCTGTGATCAGTTAGCATTAAAGCAGTGAATTATTCAGTATGATCCTTGATTGAGTGTGAGGACCGTCTTCTTAAACTGGAGAGAGAGAGGGAGATAGAGATGTACAGAGATAGAGTATTTCAGAGTAAAGAGAATTTCGTTTAACCTATAACATTCTTTAGCGTAAAATACAAAATATTATATATATTTAATCATAAAAAGTTGGATCTGGTGTTACTAGTTTTTAACTTTTCTGCAAAAATCAGATTAGGAAAATCAACATTTTAACAAACATGTTGCTAAAATTCACAGTCCACATTAAGATAAAAGCTTGCAAGCTAAGAGTTAAACAGCCACATGTCCTTGTGAAATGGACTTGAGCTTAATCAGTTCACTTTGTACTCTTAAACTATGTCAAAATATTGGCAATGTTCAAGTTCTGAAGTTGAAATGAAAGATTTTAATCCTATCCTACTCCTAGTTCTTCCTTTTCAATTTAGTAGGTCATGAAGCTTTAAAATATATACAGTATACTGAAGCGTATCAGAATTTTACTAGGTGTACGTGTGATTCAGTGACTGTTACCTTCCAGGTTTTCCTTTTACTATGGTTGTACCCTATTTAGAGCAGACCAGCATATCACTTAAAACCACTGACTTTTTTACCTGTTTACTGTTTGTGTAGGTGGGCTCGCTCAATGTAAAGTGTTTGTTTACACCATGTCATACGAGTGGACACATCTGCTACTTTGTGACATCAGAAAATAGCTCTGAACCCCCAGTGGTGTTTACAGGTATGACATGATATGACATAATGACATATGACTTCATCAGATATGCTTTGACAGCTATGTTACATTTTTATTTTAAATATTATAAATTATATATTATTAAAATATTTAACAATGATCAATATCACAGGTGGTTATTCTTATAAATAAAAACAAAAAATAAAACCATAGCACCATCATATTACAGGCTTGTATTAACAAACTCTTTCCAACATGTTCTATAGTATAGTAACTATAGTAACTATATTCTATAGTAACTGCCATAATACAGGTACTTTTAGGAATAAAAATTAATAATAAAAAATACATAAGTGCTGATATGGTAAAGTTTTCTGTGAGGAGACCGTTAACATTAACACTTCACTGCTGTCACACTGTGCTCATACATGTTCTTTAAATTAAATAAACTTAAATTGTAAAAACAATGAAAATAGTTTTGATACTATATAAAGTAAAGTAAATTTTTACTCAACTAGAAATGTAATATGTTACTTTTACTAGAGTAATATTTAAGCAGGGTGTTTGTACATTTACCCAATTTTCCGACAGCAAGTTAGTTGTATGAAAGAGCATGAACAACATGTTCCCAGTTTTAATTTGAAAATATTTATGAATAAATAAACTGGCGCAATATCACGGAGCATAAGCCGTCTCCCACCAATGTTTTGAATGTGCGTGTTCGCTAACCGCAAATGTGCAAGGACCAAAGACGCTACTTCTTTAAGTGAAAGAATGGCTTTTGAAATGGTCTATAATGTGAGTTCATCAAAAGGACGTTTTTGTTGGAAAAGTGCTGTGGGATAAGAAGACACACTTATCCAGGACATACACTTATTGGAAAATTTCACCGGTGTGTTATTTATTAATTTACGATTACAGCACGGAATTTTTATTTAATTCCTTACTCATGACTAAAATACATGATGGATCGTATGTATTGAAGTTTAATGCAGTCCATATAATTTAATTTCCTTGGTATGTTCTGCATTATTTGAACAGTACTTAAGCATTTGGCATTTACACTGCAGCGTTATATTTTCTGATCATGTACAGGAGACACCCTGTTTGTGGCAGGCTGTGGAAAGTTCTTCGAGGGTACAGCTGAGGAAATGTACAAGGCTCTGGTAGACGTCCTGGGCCGACTTCCTCCCGAGACGGTAACTTTTATTTCATGATTATTTCATGTTTCCACAGCGTACAACTGACGCACTACAATTGCCTTATGTATTTTGCTCACAACATGAAATAATATCAAACATCCATACATAATAAAAGACTTTTTGTAAGCCATGTAGTCACATGCTTTGCTTGTGCTCCAGCGTGTTTACTGTGGTCACGAGTACACGATCAACAATTTAAAATTTGCACGCCATGTCGAACCAGATAACGAGGCCATCAGGAGAAAACTGGCATGGGCTAAGGTACTATATCATGTTATTTCAGTTTAATTAAACTTATGATATAAACCCTTTTATATCTGATTTGACTTTAACTCACCTCTCGTGTTGTTTAATTAGGAGAAATACAGTAACGGAGAGCCAACCATTCCTTCCACAATGGCAGACGAGTTCACATTCAACCCATTCATGAGAGTCAGGTAGAAAATCATCCATTCACAGTTGCTTGAAAGTGCACTTTCTAATGGTGTTTTAGAACCAATATTTAAAGTATCATATGAAATATATTCAAGAAGAAGTGCAATTTACAAAATAAACTGAAATTAGTTTGGGTCATTTTGGGATACTTTATTTCAGTACCCTGTAGAGGTGTCACTGTACTCAAAATTCATGGTTCGGTATGTACCTCGGTTTTTAAATGACTGTTCAATCCAATTTCTTTACTGATAGGGGGAAGAAATGCAAAACACTAAATTACTTTTTTTTTATTATTATTATTTATTAATGCAGTTTATTATTATTAACATTTGTGAACATTTAGTTAACATTTTAAAACAAAAAAAAAAGCCTGCTTCGTTTAAAAAAAAAAAAAAAAGGATAAAAATAAAATAGAACGCAATAAAATAGAATGCAAAATGCAATACACTTTATTACGTTGATTAAATTGAGTAATCACTTAAATTGGCACAAATGAAATTGATGATATAAAATTAAGTAAATGGAAATAGTTTACATTTGTTAGACCCAATATGGGTGATACATAAGTGTAATTAAGTGTTTGTGTATGTGTGTGTTTACATTTAATTTTCTAAAGATATATTTGACTTTACTGTTCTACTCATTTCGGCATACAAACCTTTCATCCTCCATTAATTCACTCCCTCAATATGCGGAATTGTCAGGATTTTCTGCTTTCAAGAGAAATTCTTCGAAGCTGTACATAAAATGCAAAATAATCTGTATCGCTAAACCGTCGTAAAAATGTTGGTGGTAACAGGAAGTGGCAGTGATTTCACGCATCGTGCAAAACAAATCGTGTTCCAGAGTGTTCCAAATTTTGCGGTCCGCCACTTAATGTTTGTGATGGAACAAAGATTTTTACTATTTTCTGAATTTAAAAAGGATTGCATTCACATGTTAACCGTACCGAAATCCCTGTACCGAAATGTTTCGGTACAAATGTGTACCGTTACACCCCTTTATATTCTGTTTCTAACCTAGAAATGAAACTGAGCTTCTCAGTTCGCTATTTACATGTTAGTCTACAATTTAACTCGTAAGGCATATTTTCAGGGCATTTTCAGCAAATTGTCCAGTGTTTGTTTTTAAAGTACAACTATTTTGCTTTTTGCTCTAGAGAGAAATCAGTACAGACTCACGCTGGGACACATGACCCCATAGACACGATGAGGAGTATCCGGAAAGAGAAGGACGGCTTCAAAGTGCCCAAAGACTGAGCTTGTGTGCAGCCTTTAATGCATTTAGAAAATTCTTCATTACAATGCATTGTTTTATGGCACATCATATTTTCGCTAACACAAACTGGGCTATACACAAGAAAAAGAACTTTCATGTTAATCCAAAATTTGAAAGCTCATTTAGGGGTAGGATTGATTTTCAAATGTTCTATGTTTCTCTGACCAGCATGTTGTTCAAAGAATGATCATGCCTGGGTTGGCCTCAGAGCTGCACTGAAGTATTTTGCTGGCTTGGCACATCTGCTGCTTTTTATATATAATATAAGTATTTTAAGATTTCTTTAATTGTGTTAGAGTTGAAGTTGCACTTTAAGAGCTCAGTTCGGATTAGGGTTTATACTATATAGAGTGCAAAAATCAATTGCAGCAAGCACCTATCCAGTTTCTAAAGTAAAGGTACTCTTTAAGTGGCACTTACAGAATCAGATGTTTCTGCTTTAAAATATATTTACATTCTTTGTTATTCTTAATTAGCATACAGACGTCTTAATGTGCAATGTTTAATTTTTGTTAATTCACAAACGCTATTTTAAGATGGCAGGTGGTTATTATCTTTGCGTTAAGAGAGAAAATGCATTTACAGGCTTGGAGTATGCATGACCAAATATGGAACGTTCAGATCTTTTTAATTTTCCATATAGATGCAACAGTTGCCATGCCCTAATTATTATTGTATCCTGCCTTTCAATTTCTGTTTTCAGAAGAAAGAATGAGTATATAAATGTGTGATCAATAAAAAATAAAAAATAAAAAGCTTGGGAGAACAAACATCTTTTAGATTTCTAACCTTTTAGCTTTATTTCTAATCATAGATCTGTTTCACATGTATACTATATTTTGGTGAATAAATACACTGTTGCCATCTATTCTGATGATCAGCTTCATAACCACATTGTGTGTGCAAAACTATTGTCGAATAACTATTGTATTGTAGGGTGAAGCTGCTGCTGCATGCTCCTTTATGTACAGATGCTCTGGGTGATGCACTTAGTTTACTCAAATTCAACTTTGTCAAAATTTAGGCTGAGCTCTCATCGTATGTGTAATAGCAGGAACTCGTGTTTTTTTTTCCAGACTCTTGGCCAAAAGCCTTTTTGTTTGTTTGGGATTTAATTATATGCACAGCATATTTTAGGAGTAGAAAAAACTAATTGAGCTATAGTCCTGTCCAGTCAAAGATCAGTCAACGTCAACTGTCTAGTTTGGGTGAGTCAGTCCCCATGATTGCCACATGCTGAGATGTTTTTCTTAACTCGGTTACTACAAACTTCTGATTAGCTGTGAAGAAGATTGCAGGCAGAGTGGAGTGGATGAAGAGTGGCAGAAGTGATTTGTGATAGAAGAGTGTCTGCAAGAGTAAAAGGGAAAGTTTATAGGACTGTGGTGAGACCTGTGATGTTGGAGCTGGAGGTAGCAGAGCTGAAGATGTTAAGGTTTCCGTTAGGAGTGACGAGGATCGACATGATTGGAAATGAGTTTATTAGAGGGACAGCGCATGTAGGACATTTTGGAGACAAGGTGAGGGAGGCTCGATTGAGATGGTTTGGACATGTGCAGAGAAGGGACATGGGGTATATCAGTAGGAGAATGATGAGGCTGGAGCCACCAGGAAGGAGAAAAAGAGGAAGGCCAACGAGGAGGTTTATGAATGTGGTATAGGGAAGACGCAAGTAGTTGGGGTAAAAGAGTAGAATGTAGAGGACAGGGGGGTATGGAGACAGATGATCTGCTGTCGTGACCCCTAATGAGAGAAGCCGAAAGAAGACAGACTTCTGATCATCTCTTTTATCAGCAAGGCGTTTGAGCTTAAAACCCTCTGCACACAATGTTTATTTCTTGCTTTTTTTTTACACCATTCTGTAAAAACCTGGAGATCAGCAGTTTCTGAAATCCTCAAACCAGCCTCAAAGCTCATAGAATATGGCGTTTGAGAATGTAAGCTTGTTTTTTTTATATATATATATATATATATATATATATATATATATATATATATATATATATATATATATATATATATATATTAAATGGATCCAAAATGGGGTTCAATAAAGGTAAGGACACACAAAAAAAAAATTATCGTTTTTTTTTTTTTTACTCATCGTGACCCTTTAGGGCTCAGAACTTGGAAGTTAAATAAAGCTTGAAGCTCTTTGTTTCCTAGACAACATACTTTAGTCTGCCTAGTGCATCATCAAAAAAAATGGACGATTTTCTATTTCCATCTAGAAATATCTTCTATATTTTGCATGATTTAATCATTTCATCACACAATTTCTGTGATTTATTTCACTATAGACAAGAATCAGGTAAAAAAATTTCTGTTGCGGCACAATCCCGGAAACGTGACGTCACTCGGCTCTAAATTCCAAACGACTTCCTATCGGATATGAAGTGCACAAGTGCATAAGCCATGAGTTTATCCCTTAGTATGAAGTGCACCTATATAGGGAAAATACAGGCGTTTAAGTTTGGGCCAATATTGGTGAACCTGCAAGTGAATGTTATTTGGCTGAATGTTAACTGTAATAGTGAGTAGTTTAATGCTCGATACAAAAAAATAAATAAATAAAGGTAAATCCATGCTAAAGATTATAAGATTATATTTAGGGCAGAGCTTGTGAGTGCCTTGAGCTATGAGAGTGAAGGTTATTTCCATTTTGGAGGACAACTACATGTACTTGGTTATAGATGAACAGAGTAGAGAAGCCCTGGCTGTTGATGTAGCTGTAGCTCACCGGGTAAGAGAGCAATTTGAGATGTGTTTTTATAAATCACTGCTTCCTGTTTTAACCACGTGTTGTGTTGCATGTGTGACAGCTGCTTGAGATAGTAAAGAGAGAGGGAGTGAGACTCAGAGCAGTGTTAACTACACACCATCACTGGTAGGTGTGTGTGTGTGTGTTTGTTTGTTTGTTTCTGAACACATCATCCTGGAGGTGTCACCTTGTGTTTAGTTGTGTGATATAAATTGTACAGGGATCATGCACGTGGCAATGAGGCTCTGCTGAAGGACCTGCCTGATTTACAAGTGTATGGAGGAGACGAGCGCATCACAGGACTGACCCAGAAAGTTACTCATGGCCAGGAGCTCAAGGTATCTGTGACAATCAGACACAATAAGCATGCTGATTATTAGCATGTAAAAACGAGCATTTTTAGATTTCTTGAGTGGAATACCGTGTCCAATACCTCTCCATGCACAGGTCACTAAGTACAGAATACCCACAGCACATAGTTGGTCTGCAACACAAGTTTGACAACAGTGTCACGTGTGTAACGTGCTTGCCATGTTTACAGCTTCCCGATACAGCCATGAGAATGATATAGAATGATTTTATATATCATGTAAACTTTTTTTTTTCTATTTATGGAGTTATGAAGGACTCCATGTATTTTAGAGATATCGGTGTGACATTAATTTCAGTGATTATAAGTTGTGTTTTGGTTGAAACTTCGTCTATTAGCAGGTTTCTATACTCTAACTTCCGTTACCAGTTTTCTACATTACACACATTGCATTTTTGACTGCTCCAATGACAATTCATCTCTTCTTGAAGAAACTGTGTGCAGCAGCTCTTTTTTCCTTTAGTCTGTCCAGTTCTCACACCTCCACATCTGTACACACAAACAAAGGGGTCCAAAGGTTTAGCACCATCATGCTGAACCTCATCTCACCGATTGAGCTAAAAGATGTTGCATGTTACCGGAAAATTGAGAGTAAAAAGAAGTAATAGCTTTTTAAGGTAACCTCCAAATCTGTGCTTTCTCGCTTATGTTAAATTATTCTACTACATGACTTGGGTGTAATGAAAACAAAAACCAACGAATTAGCACCAGAATATCTAAACACATCACAAATATACTATATGAACAAAAGCTTTGTATGTGCATATTAAACATCCCACGCCATCTTTAGTCCCCATTTGCTGTTAACCTTCACTCGTCTGGGAAGATGTTCCACTACATTTTGGAGTTCAGTAGGGTTAAAGTCGGAGTTCTATTGGCCATTTAAAAATCTTCCACCCCAACCCATGTAAACCATATCTTCATTGAGCTCACTATGTACACAGGGGTGTTGTCTTGCTGGAATACGGTAGGTTTGGGTCTCCTAGTTCAAGTGAAGGGAAAATTTAATTTAACTTATTCAAAGAAAACCTATAAAACTTTGTGGTAATGGTTTGGGGAAGAACCGCATGCACCCGGAAAAGGCAGGTGTCCCAATACTTTTGTCCAGAAAGTATAAGAATATAAGGCTATGTAATGTGTTATAGGGCAAAGATTTTTTAACGTTTAATAAAAAGACCACCTTTAAATTGTGCGCTTTAACTAAATAGGAGTCAGCTTTAAATATAAAAAGAGACTTAATAAAGATATGGTAATGCAAGTCAACAGAGTTACATTTAATACAGCACTCATATTGCATAATGTTTAATATGCTTTATATGGTTAAGCAGTACCACTAAACACAAAGATAAAAGTTATAACAGTAAATAGATTTGTGTGTTATCTTTCTAGTTTAATGCTATAAATGTGAGGTGCCTGTTCACACCTTGCCACACATCTGGACACATGTGCTACTTCCTGTGGGAAGACGATTGTCCCGATTCCCCTGCATTGTTCACTGGTAAGTTAATAAGATGATTCCTGTCATTAGCTCATACATGAGTTCCTGTTTTGCAATGATCATGTGCACGATGTTTTCCTTTAAGGATGCATTTGAGTAAGAATTTTAGTTCACTTCCAGTTAAAGTACAAAAAACAGCCGATATTTAAAATAGATTTGATGTCCCATCCTGCATGTATTACCATGACCCTCACAATTATAAAGTGGTTATTGTTATAAATAAATGTATTTGCTGAAGTCTGACTGGTTGTCCTGTATGCTTTGATTGACAGGGGACACATTGTTCGTGGGTGGTTGTGGGAAATTCTTTGAGGGAACAGCCGAGCAGATGTACCACAACCTGACCCAGGTGCTGGGAGCTCTGCCTCAGGACACAGTATGTCATTGCTGCCCTAAAGTTTGTTATAAAGCAAAAAGAGACTGTCGGAAATGGGATTTATGACACTTCTGTTTGTATTCACACGAAGCCTTGTGTTTTTTTTAGAAGCTCTTCTGTGGTCACGAATATACAATAAAGAACCTGAAGTTTGCAATGCTGGTGGAACCAGATAACGAGAGGGTGAAGGAGAAGCTCAGCTGGGCTCGGGTACAGTCAGCCTTTTCCCTAACAGTGCTCAATTTACTGAAATACAGTATTTTAGTTCATGCAACATTTAACAATAATAGTATTTCTCTGCAGATTGTTGCATACGTTTTTTTAACACGTGGTTAGTTAATTGTTAGGCAAGAGACGACGACGACAAGCCAACAGTGCCATCAACTTTGATGGAGGAATTTGAATACAATCCGTTCCTCCGTCTCTCGTAAGTGCATTTTCATTCATCCTTAGAGGTAACAGTATCATCAAGAGGTCAAGTAATTACATCAAAGAAGCAAAGATTTCACTGAATTCTTGAATAAAGCTGTAGTTTTTAATCACTTTCGGTTGTAATTGAGTGGTGATGTTGTGGAAGAGACTGTCATTTCTACTAAAAGTACAAAAATTAAAGTTGCAACATTTTACAATTTGGACACCACAATACATACAGTGAGGAAAATAAGTATTTGAACACCCTGCTATTTTGCAAGTTCTCCCACTTAGAAATCATGGAGGGGTCTGAAATTGTCATCGTAGGTGCATGTCCACTGTGAGAGACATAATCTAAAAAAAAAAAAATCCAGAAATCACAATGTATGATTTTTAAACTATTTATTTGTATGATACAGCTGCAAATAAGTATTTGAACACCTGAGAAAGTCAATGTTAATATTTGGTACAGTAGCCTTTGTTTGCAGTTACAGAGGTCAAAAGTTTCCTGTAGTTTTTCACCAGGTTTGCACACACTGCAGGAGGGATTTTGGCCCACTCCTCCACACAGATCTTCTCTAGATCAGTCAGGTTTCTGGCCTGTCGCTGAGAAACACGGAGTTTGAGTTCCCTCCAAAGATTCTCTATTGGGTTTAGGTCTGGAGACTGGCTAGGCCACGCCAGAACCTTGATATGCTTCTTACAGAGCCACTCCTTGGTTATCCTGGCTGTGTGCTTCGGGTCATTGTCATGTTGGAAGACCCAGCCTCGACCCATCTTCAATGCTCTAACTGAGGGAAGGAGGTTGTTCCCCAAAATCTCGCAATACATGGCCCCGGTCATCCTCTCCTTAATACAGTGCAGTCGCCCTGTCCTATGTGCAGAAAAACACCCCCAAAGCATGATGCTACCACCCCCATGCTTCACAGTAGGGATGGTGTTCTTGGGATGGTACTCATCAATCTTCTTCCTTCAAACACGTTCAGTGGAATTATGACCCAAAAGTTCTATTTTGGTCTCATCTGACCACATGACTTTCTCCCATGACTCCTCTGGATCATCCAAATGGTCATTGGCAAACTTAAGACGTGCCTGGACATGTGCTGGTTTAAGCAGGGGAACCTTCCGTGCCATGCATGATTTCAAACCATGACGTCTTAGTGTATTACCAACAGTAACCTTGGAAACGGTGGTCCCAGCTCTTTTCAGGTCATTGACCAGCTCCTCCCGTGTAGTTCTGGGCTGATTTCTCACCTTCCTTAAGATCATTGAGACCCCACGAGGTGAGATCTTGCATGGAGCCCCAGTCCGAGGGAGACTGACAGTCATGTTTAGCTTCTTCCATTTTCTAATGATTGCTCCAACAGTGGACCTTTTTTCACCAAGCTGCTTGGCAATTTCCCCGTAGCCCTTTCCAGCCTTGTGGAGGTGTACAATTTTGTCTCTAGTGTCTTTGGACAGCTCTTTGGTCTTGGCCATGTTAGTAGTTGGATTCTTACTGATTGTATGGGGTGGACAGGTGTCTTTATGCAGCTAACAACCTCAAACAGGTGCATCTAATTTAGGATAATAAATGTAGTGGAGGTGGACATTTTAAAGGCAGACTAACAGGTCTTTGAGGGTCAGAATTCTAGCTGATAGACAGGTGTTCAAATACTTATTTGCAGCTGTATCATACAAATAAATAGTTTAAAAATCATACATTGTGATTTCTGTTTTTTTTTTTTTTTAAGATTATGTCTCTCACAGTGGACATGCACCTACGATGACAATTTCAGACCCCTCCATGATTTCTAAGTGGGAGAACTTGCAAGATAGCAGGGTGTTCAAATACTTATTTTCCTCACTGTATATGAGGGTGAAAATACCATTAAAAGTTCAACAGTTACAGTCCAACTCCACTGAAAGACTATTCCAACTATTAATAATCTACCGTATTTTTCGGACTTTAAGCAGCTTATTTATGAATTTTTCCTGGGTTTTTGCGGTTTCACAAACTTCAAGCCAAAAAACTGAACCCCATAACATTAGACCAATGAAATTTCCGAACGGAAACGAAAAAACGCACCTCACCTGTGTTCTGAGCTGCACGGCATCAGGGGAAAAAACTTATTTTTAAACGCACAGCGATGCCAAAAGATAAACTCCCGAGAGAAATAGTTGTGAAAGGAAGGAGGAAGACATTGAACAATGACTTTCTTGGTAGGCTACTGTTTAGATACAAGCCGTTGTAACACGTTGAGTCTGGGTGAAGGGAGAGCTCGCTAACTCCAGTTACAACAGAAATCATATAAGCACAGACAGGTTTCCAAAACTCTGCTTTTTTATTTTCCTTGGCAACAGCGTTATGGGTTAGTCAAAGAAACTTAGAAATGAGCATCGAAAATAATAAGGACATAATCCTCGTCTTGCACACATGCAGTAATAGCGGAAAAATGCGGCGAAGGCTATTCCCAAAATACCGCTATGCTCTTAAAGGAAGCGCAACATATTTCACCCGTTACACCGTGTAACAGACATTGTCTATAAAAATCTTTTGTCAAATTCAGTGGGTGCGGCTTATATATGGGTACGCTTTATAGTTCGGAAATTACGGTACTTGTGAGATTAGGGTTAAACATATGAATTATAATAGCGTGAACACTATATATATATATATATATATATATATATATATATATATATATATATATATATATATATATATATATATAAAAATAAAATGTGTGTGTGTGTGTATGTATGTATATGTAAATAAAAATATATTTTAGGTTATACTTTGACTATGATGATACAGTCGTACAGGAGGAAAGTTATATTTAGGTATATTGGCAGCATTTACAGCTGTGTTTGTTAAACCGACTCCTTTATCAGTCTTAATCATTGCAGGCAGATGGGCCGAGGCACGGTTAGCCTGTACAAAACGAATCTAAAATAAAACCTTTTCATGTTTTTGTAAAATATATTCTTTTTCATCTTTATTGCAGTTTTTTTGTGTGATACAATTATGACTAGTTGTCATGGATTTTCTTTTTTTTCTGTCTAATCTGAAAGTGTTTGGGGTTTAATTTGTAGTTTAGGGTTTGAAGAGTGAAAAGTAAAGCAGTATATAATAGTGACGATTGCATAAACGTTGTAGTGTGACCCTTACCCATGGTAATTTTCTGTAAATAATCTACAATGCTTTTCTGCAAGTTAAAATAAGGCTTGTGTACACTTTTATATGTCATGTTCTTGTCCTGTGTTTATCTGTATAACATGACAGCGAAGAGGGTGTGCAGAAGTTCACAGGAAAGTCAGACCCTATCGAGGTTCTGTGTGTGCTACGAAAAGAGAAGGACAACTTTAAGAAGCCTAAAGAGCGCATTCCTGCACATGCCATGCTCGCTCTGCAGTTGGGTCTGCTTAAACCAAAACTCACTTAAACAACATACTGGCCTGCTGCAGCGCACACTAAAGCGCACACGGAAGCGTCTCATGGATGGTGCTCATGTTTACTCAAATAATGCTATTATGAAGTTAAGAACTTATAGCTGACACTGCACGTTAAACCTCAATTATTCATTTGCAAATTCTCTCAATGAGGTTTTGATTTCAACAATCCCGATTTATGCTTGTTTACACATATTTGCACTAATGACCTGAATGATACTGTAAAAGAATAATTAAAAAATGATTTACAAAAATCAATTATGAACTGCATTTATGAAGCATTTTACTTGTTTACATCATTTTACATCTTAACTACTAATTTTATGATGGCTAATTTTATTGGATTCAATAAAGCTACAACTAAATATATAACAAAGAACATTTTTTATTAAGAAATCTATTCAGTAATTATTTCCTAAATAAATATAGTGAGAAAACCTAATATATACGATTGTTTATTTAAAACCATTTCATTTAAATGTTTTAGACAAATTATTTTTCATATGTAAATGGAATATTTCAAAGCATTTCAAAAGCAGGTGTTTCAAATTCAGTCATGGCAAATGGACCCTGAGAAAGTGTAGAGAATGATGAGCTCTGTCCTCGTGAAAATTCTTCACCCAGAGAAACAGAGAACTCTTATTACTGCTCGCAATAATATTCAGTGTGGGGGAAATTTCTTCAGACTTATAGAGAAAGAAACGTTTCATCATTCTGATTAATGTAAATGATCCAACGCCCTGTTGGTTTGGCATGTCACAAGGCTGTAGCTTCTTTTACTGTCATTCAAAGACAAACAAAAACGCCATTATTATGGAAACCTTGTGAAATAATGAATTGGTATGAAAAACTGGAGCACTGCAGTAAGTAATTCCCAGTGCAAAGCCGCAGGAAGGAATGAATGTGTAAGCTGAAAAGTGGTTATGACTTTTTTTTTTTTTTTTTTTTTAGGTAAATGTATCCTAAAGTTCACCACACAAAAAACAACGATTGTACTTTATTATACAAAAAGGTTCTTTAGTCGGTGCTCATTAGTCTAATTGTTCTGCCATAAATTACATGCACCGTTTTCCTGCTTTATAGAGTTCACGTGATTTCAAACACGAGGCTATCGGATGTTCACCACTTGATGGCGAGTCCGCTGGTGCTTTTCTCCACTGCGTGGTACTGTGTCTGAAGTGGCTCTCGTGCTGTCTCTTCTCCAATACTTTTTAGCCATGTGTGGTAAAGCTCAGCGATGCGCTGATCCTCCTCAGGTATAGAAGGCTGCTCTGCTCGGTATGCTGCCTCCACCTGCTGCAGTAACTCCTTGTTGGACTGATCTGCTACAGGCTTCAGCTGGCCTCCTCCATTCAGGCATCCTGTGCACACATACAAAACATGCTGTCTATACGTAAAATAGCACAGTGGCACAAACGTGTGTTTGTGCTTTTGTAACCCAGAGTCAATGATTTAAATCAATGCAGTTTTCTCTATTGAGACTTAACAATGTGACAACTCGCTGATAAGTTGATTCAGTTACACTCAATTGTATATCTTTAGATCATTTGCAAGAATCCTAACGAAAGGCAATTGTATGTAGGGATGTCAAAATTAACAACGCAAATTCATTTTAACGGCAGTAATTTTATTATTAAGCGATTAATGCAGCGTGCATTTCTGTTTGGTGGTTTTTATTGAATTAAATAAACAAATACGTATAAAAGAACCCAACACGCAAATATTCAAAACGTCATTTTATTGCTCACTCCACCAAATTTTTTTTTTTTATCAATAAACATTTCTTTTACTGATGCGCCAAGTCTTAACTCAAGCACCAAAATCCGCCATGCTGCACACATCCGGCAATTAAAAGCATCCGTGTGGAAACAGCGATAGTTCCGTTTGGTGTTCTGATTATTTATGTAATTTATAACACCATAATTTAAAACATTTACAAGAGTATATTTTACAGACCGCCCTGTAAACAGGCTTGTGTAAGTAAATTGCTCAGTGCAAATAAAGAGGAGTAACGGGAACCTGGTGTTTGTATGTTCTTTTTTTCATGTGTCTAATAGACATGAACAAGCTCTTTAAAAAAACATCTATGAACTTTGAAACATGTCTAATTTTCATGTTGTCCATGTTGATTAGAGTATTAAAACCTTAAAAAGTATTAATTTAAGGTACATTTAGGAAAGGAAATGTGCGATTACGAGTTAACTCGTGACAATTGTGCGATTAATCGCGATTAAATATTTGAATCGATTGCCCAAAAATCGCGAGGTTTTGACTCTCCTTTTGATGGGTCCTTTTTAAAGTGGAATTGTACATGTACTGTAACTGTAAACTCAACAAAAATTGTGAACTACTTGTCAAATGTTTTATTTACTACTTCAAATGAATAATACAATTAAAAAAAAATAGTTTTTCAAAGATTTTTATATAATTTATTAGTACAAACTCTGTTTTGAAATGTTACTTCGAACTTTCGAGCCACTTGCGGCTTCTCTGGAACTATCAGATTTTTTGAGAATTTCTCTTAGTCCAGTTCCAAATGACAAGTCGCGAACTATTAAGGTCGCGAGTATTAAGGTTCCACTGTATATATATTTTTTTTTAGCTGAGGGCTTAGAAGAGTTAAAACATCAGTGATGTGTCAGTTTCCAAAATTAGTCATATTACACTCACCTGATGGACATGCCATGACTTCTACAAAATGGTATGGTGACTTTCCCCTTTTCAACTTCTGCACGAGGTTCTGAATATTCCTGAAGCCATAAGTAGCAGCAAAGCGCAAAAGAACCTCACCATCCTTCTCTAGAATGACTTCCTGGAAGTCTTTGTTTCTGTTAAATAAAATATAAATGAGTACAAAAATATATAATAAAAAGTACTCGAAAAAGTAAAACATGACATATATATACAAATATATACTTGTTTATTTTAGGCTGCTGTTTGACTTGGTTTATGAGCACTTACTTTAGAGTCTTGTATGTGAGTTCCTCCACTTCCACTCCAAACAGCTGTTTGGCAGCATAAGTGTAGACATGATGAAGATATCCTCCGGAACTACTTCCAGCATGACACAACAACTCCTCACCACACACATTACTGAACCTATAGTTACAACCACGCAGGAATTACAGTAATTACACATAAAACACACACAAAAAAAAAAAGTGTCCATTAAAGGTAGTCTTAACTAGTGTTAAGGGCTTGTTGCAGCACTAAAATTTTTTTATTATCTTTCCTACGGTTTTATTTATACAGATGTAATCTTACATAGTGTCTAAAGGTGCTGGCTCTATATCACTCAGAGACACCCCCTCCTCTTCCAACATCTTAAGAACTTCTCCTGGAATTGAATCAGATTCACAAAATAACACATCTACAGAGTTTACAAAGAGCACCAGCATCTCATCTATTACAGTGTTCCTCACCTGATGTAATGACACAGTCCACTTCTCTGGTCTCCGCCTCACTAAGGTAGAAATCGGGTCTGGAAGCTTCCAGTTTTTTGTCATAACAAGGCATCACGGTCACATGGTAAATTTTTTGTGGCTCAACACCCTGTGCAACAATAGATTTAAAATAATCCGTTATGTTTTAATATTAAGGAAAAATCAAAGAATGCAGAACACTTCTGAATCCAAAAGAATTTTCCCTTTATTGAGGAGAAATAAATAATATTTGTGTTACTTGCTGACTAGCAAAGAATCTCTTGACCAGTGAACCCATCATCTGTTGTGGAGAACGAGTTGTGCTGATGTAAGGCAGGATGAAGTCACCATGAGTTTTCTCAGCATAGCAGATCCAACCTATTCCCGAGGCAAAGATGCTAAATAAAGTTACGTTTCAATATAAATTTTATTTGACAGATGCCCTTATATAGAGCAACTAACTTTGTTCTCATTTATACAACTGAGCAGCTATGGGGTTAAATCCCTTTGCTTAGGTACCCAGGAGTGACAACCCAGTGCCATTAACCACTAAGCTACCACCTGCCCACTATGATTATAATTGAATTCCATCACACAGTTGTTGTGTTATCTAATAACAGATTTAAACCTGGGTCTGCACTCTTATATATATATATATATATTGTATAGACTAAAACTATAGAGTTTTATTCTATACAATATAATTGCCTTAATGACTAGCTAGGGTAGCAGGCTTTCTAGCCCACAGACCATCTACTGTGTATTGTGTGTGCACACATTTGTGCATCGCTTTTCATCCCTCTGACGAAGCATATTGTGTAACACTGCAACATCAGCATTAAATAACAAAATACACTCACTGAATTAGAAAATCATTTTGAGTCTTCAACTGTTCTCCACTTTCACGTTATTAATCATATGGACTCCTTCTAAACAGGCGACTATTAGGTGATTAAAAACTACCAGAATCTTTTTATTAGTTTCCCTCATCTGACAAAATGATCTCAGACATAATCCAAATCTGTGGTCTTAACCTTCCCAAACTAGACATTAAACTTCACATTGATCAGAAGAGCTGGACCTATATTGTTTTAATGACTTTTAGCAATAAAGAAAGTCTGTTTGTTACCAGGGCAGGCAGATGCCAGCATTGGCAAGGCTTTCTTGTCTTCCTCTTTCCGTGAAAACCTCTTGAGGAACTCTCTCTGGCTCTCTAGCAGACTGAAGGTGCGACTAAAGCCAGTGTCAAACACATAATGTACACCTGAAATACAGCAAATACAACAAACTTTATTAGAAGATACTAATCCATGGAAAAGGTGATGCTGCTAAGAAGCATATCATTATATAATTTAAAAAAATAAATAAATCACTCACCCAAATTTTTGAAGAACCTTGTAAGTCTCCTGGCCACCTCGCTGCTGCTGAGAGAGTATCGTGCAGCTAGGGAAGCTCTGGACTGCGGTGAAACCGAGACTACAACCAGCTTCTGCTCACTGCTGCTACTTTGCTGCATAGTAAAACACAAATCACTTGCTTTTCCTAAACTTTGAAAACAGCAGAACAACAAGCATATTTGTGATAATACAGAATCCCAGCATCACTAAACACAGCAATGGTTGACAGGTAACTGTTTAGGCACGTGGAAAATGATCTCCACATATCTCATACAGCATAAAACAAGCATTTCCAAACAATCAACTCCAGAACACACACATATTTAATACACTTATACATTCTTTCAGCTGGATTTGATGGCTTGAACCACATTTTCAAGTAATTATGTTATGTTATTTACAGATGGAACCACCTGAATCAGATGAAATGGTAGTATTTTTTTTATTCTTAGTATTGATCTTTATTCTTGGTATCAAATGGTAGTATTATAAACACTTATTATTTTATAATTGTGACTGAGAGTGCAAATGTGCAAGTAATCACCTGCATATAAAACATTTTGAACTTTGGGAACTTCAAACAGCTCATTAATAGATGATCTATCTTGAAATCCCAATATCCCCCACAAAGGCGTAATGCATATTTGTAACCTGAAAGTAATGCACATTTATTCATTCTTAGACTATATTAAGGAGAAATTCTCAGAAACATTATAAATCCATAACTTATTGAGGCGGAGTGCTCAAAATTCTTAGATACATCATAAATCTGTAACTTATTCAGATGAAGTGCTCGATATTCTCAGACATTTTACATCCGTACCTTATTGAGGCGGAGTACTCGATACAGTTCCTCGTGACTCTGCTGTGAGATTAGGATGCTCTCGGCTGATGTGATGCATCCGCTGCAGGCCAGACAGTCATTCAGAGTGATCTTGGCTTTCTCCAGCTTCTGCATATGACCATCCTAGAAACAAAAACACAGGTCCGAGTCAAAACTTATTTCATTTTGGACCAAAGCATACACAGAAATATCGACTCTATAATCAAAATGTTTTTTTTAATTGCATTAACTGTATGCCATACGCTTCACAACATGCTGAACACTGAGTGTGCAACGTAATACAGCTCTTTTCCAGTTCCAAACACAATGCTGCCAGGTATACAGTGTGGTAAGTAGTAGACATGTTAAATGCTGATAGAGATCAAGAAATTGTACTCCCTCTGGTGCTGAAGAAGAAAATAATCTGTTGATCTAATCAGTTAATCTGCACCTGGGAACCAAGAGAGTAAAACTGCTGTGCTCTCAAGGCTTTAGGCATGGATTACTCTCTTTTCTGTCAGAGTGACAAGAAAATTGCAGGCTTTTATGAGTTACTGCATGAAGAACAGTGTATATAGCATATGCCCTATGAAGCTACATGAGGCTGGCATCATGATGACAGGTTTGTCAAAGAGGAGTTAAGCAGTGAGTGGGAACTGTCAAGAAAATTGAGGGAAATCCTAATATAAAAGAAACTTCACAGACCTCATTAACCTGAAAGTAAGTGCCATCGTCTTCAATTTGAATTTTGGCCACGGATCGCCCCTGCTTCTTGTCCACTTTGACTGGTTTCACACATTCCTGAGGAAATCATTGGAAAGGCAAATAATCTTTAAGAAAGTGGTAACAGTAAACACATCAACATACACAGTAATCCAAAGACTAACAACTTTATTTCTTGTAAATGCTGGGTCACCAAGATGCCACTCTTGGGTCCTTGAGCAAGGCCCTTAACCCTCTGTGCTCCAGGGGCACTGTATCATGGCTAAACCTGTGTTCTGACCGCAGCTTTCGAACAAACTGGGATATGCGAAGAAAATAATTGCACTGTGCTGTAATTTATAAATAAATGTGACAAATAAAGGCTATTTTAGTATATTCTATTCTAAATGGAAGTTCAATAAACACATGATATACAGCAAGACTATAAAAAAGCAGTAATTTTGTTTTTTCAAGCTACTATAGCACTATATGGAGATACTAAAGATCTCCTTATATAATCTTATTATTATAGTACCGTGGTATTTTTAAGTGCAATATAACTAATGTTATTGGACCTACATCTGCTAAATGAGGCATGTTATTCAATATTCCCGCTGAGTTCAGATCTAGAGTCTTACGTGTGTGTGTGTGTGTGTGTGTGTGTGTGTGTGTGTGTGTGTGTGTGTGTGTGTGTGTGTGTGTGTGTGTGTTAGAAGCTGGAGATGTCTTTCTGAGTCTGCTTTCCTCTCTTCCAACATGTTTTCTCCCTGATCTGTCCACTTCACCAAAACAGACACCAGACCTGTGAGCTATTATATGAACAGCTCACTGCAGTGCTAGGCTACTTGTAGCTTAGCTAACTCGTTAGCTGAATACAAAGGCACGGTCAGAGTCTAATGAAATGTAATCACTGTTGTATATTTACCTGTGACGGTGTAATAAAATCATCCAAGTCAGTTAGTTGTAAAACTCCGCTAAAGTGGGACGCCATTGGGACTGACCTCCATACAATAATAACAAACTGCTAACAAACACGAGAAGTTCAGTGACAGCTCTCCAGACTCCTCCCCCTCAGTCAGGCTAAAGAAGATGCGGTGATTCACGTGACCGGAAAATCCGGTCCGCAAAGGGAAACATTTAATAATAATAATAATAATAATAATAATAATAATAATAATAATAATAATAATAATGATAGATAGATAGATAGATAGATAGATAGATAGATAGATAGATAGATAGATAGATAGATAGATAGACTAGAAGGCTAAATGGCTAGAAGAAGGATAAGGTTAAATTAATAGATCACAATGAGAAAGAGGGTAAAACTATTATTATTATTATTATTATTATTATTATTATTATTATTATTATTATTATTATTATTATTATTATTATTGAGCCTACATACACAGTTTACAAAATGTTCATTGAGGAGGTTAACACATTGCAATTAATTATATACTGTTTAATTTAATAAAAAATAATCTGATGTTCAGTATAATTTACAGGAGCTAATTTATTGCTCACTTTGTTATTTATTGCAAAGTTTGTAACAGTGCTAAAAAATACAATGCTATATTATAATGACTAATTAATTAAATGATATTTAGTATTTAATTGCTCTTGTTGTGATCATTATTAGTTATTGGGTTACTGCTTATATGTGTGGAATTATAAACAAGCCATGCTGTAAAGAAGAACGTGACCTTGACAAGAAAGCACCACCACAAGTACAACTCACTTTACCCACTTTACTTTTTACTTTGCTGCACTTTATCACCTTGTCTCTTATGTTGTACACTTGACTCTGACTGATAAACTGATTTTCAACTGTAACTGATAGTGCTGCTCAGCACAAGCATACATTCCAGCAATGCTGACTGCAGTTTTGTTTAATATTATCATGTATTTTTCACATTTGCATACATGTACAGGTGCTGTTGTTTATATTGTTGTCTGTTTACTTGAATTTTTTATACAGTATATCTGTGGAGAATGCCCACCTGTAATTATCGTAAAAAGTTGCACATTTCAAAATATTATATAACACTTAATATGATGATACTATTTGTTGAAATTTAATTTAATAAAATAAAATGCAAAGGTGTATATAAGAATATATAGCTGGTTAACTGCAAAAAGATGGTCTGCCAATTTGACTCGCTTGGCCTGTTTGTTTGTTTTTTTTACTTTATTTGTTGTGCGCGTGCACAGACACGCACACATACACACCTACACACCTACACACCAACACACCCAGATGACTTTTGCTCAGGTGAAATGTGGTGAGTACTGAACAAAGTTCAACATTTTTTAAAGAAAAGTTTCAGGTATAATCACTCATGAGAATATGCAAGAATAACTTGGGCTTAAGGATTTGCCTAAAAGCAATAGATATTACTCTCACTTTTTTTCATGTGGATCGGAAAGACACAAAACAAGTAAAATCATTATTTGTTATACGATTCGATGGAAAAGGCTTTCAATGACATTCAAAAGGTAAGTTAACACTGGCATGTTACTAATAGGTACATTGCACACATGCTTAATTAAATCTTTTTTATATATTTTTTTTGTGGTTTATTTGTATATTAGGACAGATACCAGCATTGCACATCAACTAATGTTCAAACACTCTGGATATGAAGCAAACTACATTTGTTTATATTATCACCAAATTTTTATATTCATCATAAAGAAAGAAGAAATACCAAAATAGTTCAAAAAATGTTGGGGCACTGTGTAAAAAGTAAATAAAAAACAGAATGCAATGCTTTGCAAATCCTATATACCTATATTTTATTTCCAATAGAAGATAGAAAATACATAAATGTTTAAATTAATTAAATGTATCATTTTAAGTAAAAATATGATAATTTAGAATTTGATGGCTACAACATGTTTGAAAAAAGTTGGGACAGGGCCATGTTTACCACTATGTAGCATCCCCCTTCTTTTAACAACAGTCTGTATATGTCTTGGAACTGAGGAGACCAGTTGCTGAAATTTTAAGCAAAGAATGTTGTCAGTACTGTGTCATTTTTGATGATTTGCACTTTTCATGATTCGTATGTTTTTTTTTCTTTTCAAATGATGAAATATTTGGCAGGCAGACAAGTTCAGCACTCATACTCTTCTACTGCAAAGCTATGCTTTTGTAACAGATGCAGTATGCGGTTTAGCATTGTCTTGCTGAAATGATCTATTTGCCTTCCCTGAAAAATGAATTAAAGCATATGTAAAACCTGTATATACATTGTATATAGCATTGTTGGTGCCTTTTCAGATGTGAAAATATATTATGGCACTAACTAAGGTTTGGTGCTCCTATTGTTTCTCAATCATCATAGGAGAAGACACAATGCTGGAAAAAGTCTGAAATATTCTGACACTGCCAGAATTTCATGGGCGGAAAATAAATATTGTAACAGCTATTAATCGGCTGTCGGTGAACATGTCAAACCAGCGATCAAAGTCCACAGATTTTTAGGATTTTTAAAATTTGTCTCAGACTACCAAGTCTGTAGACAAGTGCAGTAGAAACAAGTGCAGTGGGAACAACAGACTGGTTCAAGGTGGAGGTTGGACTGCATCAAGGATCGGCTCTGAGCCCTTTCCTGTTTGCAGTGGTGATGGACAGGTTGACGGACAAGGTCAGACAGACAGGAGTCACAGTGAGACGGAGTACATGTGTGTGAATGAGAGGGAGGGCAGTGGAGTGGTGCGGTTGCAGTCAGACAAGGTGGTGAAGGTGGATGAGTGTAGGTACCTGGTGTTAACAGTGCAAAGTAATGGAGAGTGTGTAGAGAAATAAAAAAAAGACTGCAAAATGTAAAAGATTTTCAAAATTTGTCTCAGACGACCAAGTCATGGCCAGAATCGAACAGTGTAAGCCCGGCATAAGATACACCATTTATACCCAATCATGTTACTGACCTGTTGCCAGTTAACTGAATTAGTTAAAAAATGTTCCAACAGTTGCTTCTTTTTAGAAACACTTTTCCTACCTTTTGTTGCCCCCTTCCAAAATTTTTTAAAATGGTGTGACATATTAAAATAGAAAGGAAGACAAAGCGACATGGTGGTGGAATGAGGAAGTGCAGGAGAGCATAAGGAGAAAGAGGTTGACAAAACAAAATTGAGATCGATAGAGTGAAGAGAAAAGTAGTTAGGAGTACAAAAAGATGCGGCAGCAGGTAAAGAGGGATGTGGCGAAAGCTTTTCCTTTGCTTTTGCCACATCCCTCTTTAAGGAGATGCAGCAGCTGGTGAAGAGGAGCTGAGCTGGAAAGGATGTGCTGCAAGTTAGAGCAATAAAGGATGTTGATGGAAATGTGTTGACTAGTGAGGAGAGTGTGTTGAGAAAATGGAGAGAATATTTTGAGCAGCTGATGAATGAGGAAAATGAGAGAGAGAAGGTTGGATGGTGTGGAGATTGTGAAGCAGGAAGTGGATAGGATAAGTAAGGAGAAAGTGAGAACAGCGATTAAGAGGATGAAGAGTGAAAAGTGGGTAGGACCCGATGACATACCGGTAGAAGCATGAAGATATTTGGGATAGATGGCAGTCAAGTTTTTAAAAAGATTGTTTAACAGGATTTTGGAAGGTGAGAGGATGGAGAAGATTCCTCTCCTGAGGAATGGAGAAGGAGTGTCCTGGTACCGATCTTAAAAATAAGGGAGATGTGCAGACCTGCAGTAACTACAGAGGAATAAAGTTGATCAGTCACACCATGAAGTTATGGGAAAGAGTAGTGAAAGCCAGGCTAAAAAAAGAGGTGACTATCTGTAAGTCAGCAGTATGGTTTCAAGCCAAGGAAGAGCACCACAGGCACATTACTGCTTTGAGAATGTTGATGGAGAAGTATAGAGAAGGTTAGAAGGAGTTGCATTGTGTGTTTGTGGATTTAGAGAGAGCGTATGACAGGGTGCCGAGAGAAGAGTTGTGGTATTCAAGTGAGGAAGTTAGGTGTGTCAGAGAAGTATGTGAGGGTGGTGCAGGACATGTATGAAGACAGTGTGGCAGCTGTAAAGTGTGCAGTAGGAACGACAGACTGGTTTAAGGTGGAGGTTGGATTGCATCCTCTGAGCCCTTTCCTGTGTGATGGACAGGTTGACGGACGAGGTCAGACAGGAGTCTGCAAGGACAATGATGTTTGCGGATGATATTGTCATTTGTGTTGAGAGTAGGAAGCAGGTTGAGAAAAACCTGGACAGGTGTTACCATCGGAGTTAGACAGGTCAGTGATGAAGTCCACTCCCAGATGGGACCACGGCCGCTGAGGGGGTTGGCTGGGGGGACCAGTTTTCCCACGGGTAAGTTTCATGGGGTCTTGGATATGGCACAGACAGAGCAGCATTGGTCGTATCTTGCCACATCCCCGCTCATCCCTGGCCACCAATAGTGTGATTGGACCAGGAGGAGAGTCTGTCTTCTACCCGGGCAGCTGGAACCGGGGGCCTCATGGATCGACCTCAGCAGGTTTTGACGGCAAGGCCTGGGAACGGATGTCTTCCCTTCCGGGCATCCCGTGGGGGTTGGCTCTCCCTGCGTCGCCGTCCGGATCTTCTCCTCCAAATCCCAGATGATGGGGCTGAGGATCAAATTGGGCGGAACGATGGGTTCGGGGTCCGTGGGTTCGTCAAGGCCATGAATCCAGGACAGGGCTTCTGCTTTGCCATTCTTGGAGACGGGACGATATGTAATGGTGAAGTGGAAGTGTATGATAGGGCCTATCTGGCCGGGGGTTTAGATGCTTAGCTTCCTGCAGGTATTGGAGGTTTTTGTGGTCTGTGATCACCATAAATGGGTGTGCCGGCTCTTCCAGCCAGTGACGTCATTCCTCGAGCACCAGCTTGATGGCCAGACGTTCCCGGTTCCGTCGTAATTCTGTTCTGCGGGGGAGAGCTTCCTCGAGAAAGAAGGCGCAGGTTCGGAGCCATGGAGGGTTCCCCGCGCTGGGGAAGGAGGCATCCACTTCGGTAGAAGTTAGCAAATCCCAGAAAGGGCTGGAGCTCCTTGGTAGTTCCCGGATGGGGCCAATCCGCAGTTTGATTTTGACTGGGGATTGAAATGTCCTAGCTCACCACAATACAGGCAAGCCTCGCCCACAAGGCGATGCTCTTGTCTTGTTAACCATTGGGATCCAACTGGGTTCGGATTCTTGGCTGAAAGAGACGGTATGTTAGGGGGCCGGTTCCGTCTCCGAGGAATGAGAATGAATTTAGCAGACAGGTGGATACAGAGCATAGGTAGTCCAGAGATGATCTGTAGTGTAAACTGTAGATCAGACGGTGAGAGAGTGGGAATGGGGCCTTATAAAGGGGAGTGTAGATTGGAGACAGGTGTGGGTGATAAATAGGAAGGAGAGGCTGAGCGAGTGCGCTGAGTGCAGGAGGGAGGCGTGGTTGATGATTCTCTAACAGTAATTGAGTTCAGTGCTGACACGGTGCATTAAAAAAAGTAAACTAAGTAACATTTAAAGGGTTTACAATAGCTTTATTATCTATAACCATTCAAACCATTCATGTAATTACATTGCATGCCTGAAATTTTATTCAGACGGTAGTGTTTAATTCAGAGTGACATTTGACAAAACAATGAAGTGTTAAAATTAGAATTAAATATAACAAGACATTTGGGTTAGGGTGTCTTTGGATTCCTTTTAAATGCTGCCGGACCTTTAATAACAAAGGTACAAAATTGTGTGTGTGTGGGTGTGTGTGGGTTTGTGTGGGTGGAGTCATACAAGTTCACTATTTGACCTTGCCAAGTTATGTTTTTAGATTAAGCGTCAAACAGACTGATATTTCATTATGCAAGCCTACTGAAAAAACATTTAATCTGTTTATGTAAAAACTAAGGGACACTTAGGACAGTATATATATTCAGCTTATATTTCTCTTATGCTATATTTTATTCATGATGATGTGAAGTAATTGTAAATTATATATAAAGTCATAATTATTTATCAGTTACTCTATGCATAAAACAAAGAGCTTTTGTTCTACAGTCATTGTGTGTTGAGTGGAGGGGGCAATTCAACTCACTACTGCCTGTGTGTGTGTGTGTGTGTGGAATGTTTTTTTTTTTAGTAACAGCATATTAACTATGTCAAATAAGAGGATTTTAATGCTGCTGGCCATCTGCTTGGTTGTGTTTGCTGCAGCAAAGCTTTTTTTCAACAGGTAAGTGTATTATATGAAGTTAGGATTAAGCTGAACATAATGGCATAAATCCTTTACTAGTTTACTAAGTGTTATACAAATCGTAAAATATTACAGAAAACTATTTCTTGGGAGTTTATTTTTTTAACTTGTTTGAACTCTGTTTAAATTCTAGGCATTGTTTCTCAACCCGCACTTGTACAAACATGAACATTTGCACGTTTAAGCACATTTGCTATTTTGTTTACAGCCAGAGCACAAGCAAAATGATGCATACCATGATCTCAGGTCGTATATGGCATTTAACTGGACTCAACAACTTGAACATTAATTCAAAACTCAAAGTAAAAAGTATAATAAATGCCCCTGTGGAAAGGCTCACAAGACCTCTCCGTGTAGTACACCTAGATCTTAAGGGCGCTGCACCAAAAGTTAGTTATTTTCAGCAGGTGAGGGAGCATTTGTGAAAAATAAAAAAATAAAAAATCATTGTACTGACTATGACTTTAGTTGCATTGTCTGGTTTTGTGGGCCTTTTGCAGATTTTTCCACTGATCTCCAATCTTGGTGCTAATGGAATTTTGTTGGAGTATGATGATATGTTTCCCTATGAAGGGGACCTAGAAGTTCTCAGGTCACCTTTTGCCTACAAGTGAGCATGCTTTTCTCCACTATCTAAGATACTAAATATAATTTTTATTAGCTTATACTGTATGATAATCAGTAAAGTATCATTCAGCTCAGTAACATGGCCAGGATATAATTGTTAGAATAAGATGAAGAAAAATATACTAAATTAAAATCACTGTGTTTTGTGAAAAATTTACCAGTTTTGAATGGTTAATTCTTTTTCTATTTATAATTTTTTGTATCTCTTTATTTTAATTACTACATTAAAATATTATTTGACATTTAATAAAATTTTGCACAGAAATTGCACTGTAATAATATTTATATACTCATATAATCAGATGTGCTGTGTATGCTGTGTTTAGCTTTCAGGAATAAGCATTTGCCACTTGAAAATATTTGAGGAGAGGTTCAAACACAAAATTTACCCCTCTATAGATGACACTGATACTTTTTCATTTGCCATTTTAACATTACAATTTTCTTTTCACTATGAACACAGGCATTCAAACTACTGGAGAGTCTTATTGTAATATTATCTCTGTTTATTTATATATTGCTTTTTATTATAATTATCTAATTTGTGCTTGGTCTAATACTTTCTAAGTGAATTTCACTTGAATGAAAAACGTTATTCTGATTTTAATTATCTGAAACAGTGTGCAAGAACTTAATGAAATTAAGTGGCTGGCTGGCCTGTACAATCTCGAGCTGATACCCCTGGTGCAGGTGTTTGGAAATCTAGAGGTAAATTAAGATGCAGCTATGATAGCTTTTACCAGTGCAAACATTTTACAAATTTATTTATTAAAAAATGTGGATTAGGATCAACAAAAAAATCACAGGAATGAGTCAACACTTTTTGATTTTTGTAAGGACAAGTGTCAAAGAAATGTCATATTTGTTTAGCATAGTTAAACCAGGACCAGCGCTAGCTATAGGCAGAGCAGGCAATTGCTAAAAAGGTTTTAAGACTTAAGACTTTAAATTCATGTATTTATGGTGCTTTGAATTGACTGGACAATGAAATTGCATCAATACCTAACTTTCAAAATACTAACTTCTTCTTCTTCTTCTTCTTCTTCTTCTTCTTCTTCTTCTTCTTCTTCTTCTTCATTTCTTGGCTGCTCCCATTAGGGGTCGCCACAGCGGATCATCCGTCTCCATACCCCCCTGTCCTCTACATCTGCCTCTTTCAAACTAACTACCGGCATGTTTTTCTTCACCACATCCATAAACCTCCTCTTTGGCCTTCCTCTTTTTCTCCATCCTGGTGGCTCCATCCTCAGCATTCTTATACTGATATACCCCATGTCCCTCCTCTGCACATGTCCAAATTATCTAAATCACACCTTCCTCACCTTGTCTCCAAAACGACCTACATGCGCTGTCCCCCTAATAAACTCGTTTCTAATCCTGTCCATCCTCGTCACTCCCAACGAAAACCTCAACATCTTCAGCTCTGCTACCTCCAGCTCCACCTCCTGTCTTTTACTCAATGCCACTGTCTCTAAACCATACAACATCGCAGGTCTCACCACAGTCCTATAAACTTTCCCTTTTACTTTTGCAGATACCCTTCTATCACAAATCACTCCTGCCACTCTTCTCCACCCACTCCACCCTGCCTGCACTCTTTTCTTCACTTCTCTAAAACACTCTTTATTACTTTGCACAGTTGACCACTGGTACTTAATCTCATACTTCCAAAATACTAATGAAAATAGTAAATGTTTGTAAATAAAATTCACAGCTAGGTGGCAATGGCACATTTAAGTAAATATTATATTATAAAAGTACTAGTACTAGTTTTGTATAAATTAAAAGTTAGAAATTATATTTGTGTTAGGTGCTTTTTATTTATTCTGAACAGTAGATTAAAGGAGGATTTATGGCCTCCAAATGTCTAGATCTGGCCCTAAGTTAAACAGATTGCTTGCTCACATGTATACATTTATAAACTACATTCAGTGCTAAAACTTAAATTACCAAATGGTTTACATTTTTATAAAAACATCATGGTCTGGAACCTGCAAAAATAATTACAGGAGTAGATGTGATTAGTCAGAATTTCCATTCTTTTTTATTTTAGGTCTCCTGAGATTTTCTTTTACCAAAAAGCAAACCAATACAGTCATAGCAAATGTTTTAACTCCAATTGATCAAAAGGAAGTAAAATAACAAAAATAATTCTGCTTCTTTTCCTGTGCAGTTTGTGCTGAAACATGAACAGTTCTTTGACCTTAGAGACGTGGGCAGCTTTCAAAACAGCCTGAACATTCTGGCTCGTGGTAGCTTGAAACTGATTAAGGAAATGCTAACTCAGGTCCTGAAGAGGCACCCACAGACACGATGGTTTCATATTGGAGCACATGAGGTTGGACCTAATTTAGTAACTTCTGAAAAACCTGAATATTAAATATATGATGAATGTAAGATTAAACATTATTGGCATAAAACGTTCAGATTTTGGACCATGGTGAGAGTAAGGACTCAAACAACTGGTTGAAGCAAAATAATCAAGGCACAAGGCTACTCCTCATCAGCTACATGACAAAGGTGTGTCAATTCCTGGTTGAACTGAAACCTGGAATAAAGCCTATATTTTGGGAAGATATGCTCAGGAATATCAGTCTCAACTTAAGCGAAGGTATGAGAAGGTTACAACATAAAAACACAGTTAATTAAATGAATCAATTTAGAGGAATCAGTAAACAGAAACTACTGTGTTAATTCTCTTTTTTATATTTAATGTGTGGAAGTTGTATTTTCGGTTTAACAGCAGTTGAAACAAATAAAAAAGAATTGAAACATGATAGATATACATGAACAATTTACTGCTATTTCCTCTTTTTTATGTATCTTTTTTAACATATGACATTCTTATTTTTTTAAGTCATCTCTTATTTTTTAATTAGTAAAATATATTTTTCCCCAAGTATTTGATCTTTCAAGCATTGCATCCCCTATGATATGGAAATTTGACTCAAACATTGATGTGTACCAAATGGGTAAGCGCTAAATAAAAGTACATTTAAATTGATAAAAATCTTAGTTTTTTCTTTAAAAAAAAAAAAAAAGCTAAGTTGAATGACAAGAAACCTTTTTTATTTTTATTTTTAAGTAAACCTGCTACATAACTACCAACAGGCAGGATTTCATACTGTTTGGTTTGCAAGTGCATTTAAAGGCACTTCAGGCATTAGCCAAAGATGGACACCAATTAATTACCACTTGGAGAATCACCTCGCCTGGCTTAAAGTCATAGCGTCTATATCTAAGCATTCCATTATACAATTTGGTGGAATTGTTTTAACAGGCTGGCAAAGGTTTGTATACTCATTTGATTGCTAAACTTAACAATAGGTTCTGGCCAATATTTACAGTTTGAGGTTGACTGCTTAACAGATATAAGTGACTAAACCTATTCTTTGGAAATGTTTTAGATACGAGCATCACACAGTGCTATGTGAACTGTTTCCTGTGGCCATTCCTTCTCTGGCAATCTGTCTAACAGCTCTAAAATATGGTGAGTACTAAGAAGCAAAGAAGGTCATTGTGAAGGAATGGAATATCACCTGTAAACAACACTTTTCCCATACTGTGTATGTTTCAGGTTCAATTAGTCATACAGCTGAAATCCAGCTACAGAGAATTTTGGGTTGCAATGTTACCCTAAAAAATAATATGTGGTATGACGTTGTTCTCTTTTCTGACTCTATATGAACATGTGGTAGAAATGATATTATAAACAAGACATAATGCTAATCGCATCTGCCTGTGATATGACTTTTCATGTCCTCCAGTTTAAATACAGGGACATTTGCAGGCTCTGAAATTTATTACATGGTGCATAAAATCCACAATGAACTTGAGAATTCCATCATAAAAATTACCAAAGACTAGTAAGTAACACTTTAACACATTAACACTTTAAATCTTGTTTCATTATACAACTCAAAATCTTTTAGTAAATTAGTAATCATGGTTATATGCAATATCACACAATTCTTTTTATGCTGTTTGTACAAAATAGAACCTTCCATTATTTCATCATTATGTGTTTCTAAAAAATTTATAATTTTGTGTGCAGTCATCTAAAAGGACCATTCAGTCCAGAACAGAGAAAAAACAACTCCTATCCATCGAATATTCAATATTTTAAGAAAGAACTCAACAGGTAGGTTTGTATAACTTCACAGTCTTTAATACTAGCTGAATATTTTGGCTCTGTACTTTTAAATGAGTAAAGAGCAACATGATTATATGGATACATTTTGTACAAATAGTCTCTGCTGAAAATTCATATCATCTGTCTGATTTGTCCGATATGAGTCCAGAATTAAAAGCTGCAAAATCTGAGACTTATTGTCTAGTTTAAGCCTTTGAGTCTTAGATGAGTGACATGTGATAGACATGTGATAGAATTCAGTCAGAAAGAGAGAGAGAGAGAGAGAGAGAGAGAGAGAGAGAGACAGAGAGACAGAGAGACAGAGAGACAGAGAGAGACAGTGTTGCTTTTTTGTTCCATTCCATTTATTCCACATTCCATATTCAGTTCTTTACATAAATGGAATCATTATAGAATTGTGGATATTTCTATTTTAGTAAAAAATATTTGTATTTTAGTGGAAAACAGAAAAGAAGCTAAACAGCAATTAACACAGATTGAACCATAAGATTTGTAGAATAGATAGTATTTTTTTCTACATGCAATTTATTTACTGCATGAAAATATAGTCTGGTATATATAGTATAGTCAATGTTGATTTGTTCATAATAAGCTTTGAATCACAGTGTTGAAATTAACTCAAGACCAGTGTTCAAATAATGCGAGCGTTTTATTTAGAATATTTACCCTGGTCATTTCTCTTCTGTCTCCTCTTGTTAGATTGGTGAAAGAGTGGGATCACTTTATGAAGAAATTCAAGTTGGAGATGATTGCTATCTACTTCCCAGACACTGTAGAGAAGTGGATGAAAGAGAATGTTAACCAATATATGAATGAACTCCATAGTTTGGCCAAAGTTGTGGAACGCATTTCTTGACCTAAAAGATAAACGATGCATTATAAAAGCTGTATGATTCATACATTTTTGTGTATACATGGATGTTAAAAACATCTTGCCTGCTTAGGAGTCTAATAAAGGGCATTTTCTTTTTGCCAAAACTCCACATTGAGTTGATATTACCAGAAAAATTATAGGGGAGTTATTGATATACAGACAAGAGTTAAACTTTTGTGTGTGTGTGTGTGTGTGTGTGTGTGTGTGTGTGTGTGTGTGTGTGTGTGTGTGTGTGTGTGTGTGTGTGTGTGTGTGTTTTAAAGGTATAAAACAAGTATTCAAAGTATACAATAATGCTGTAAATAAGATAGTTGCTAATAAACACTTTAAATGCTCATTTTTTTTATTATATTTATTATATCTGCTATTATGGTTTATAAACCTGCCTTGTCCATTATGCACTTATATGTCTCCAGTTTTGACCAGTTTTCTCAATGTTATCCAGTTGTATTTGAATGACAGGGTAGAAAAAAGTAGCCACCATTGGTAATTAAATAGTGAACGCTGGCTAATAAAAATAATTTAGCAGTCTTAAGTCAGCGGCTGTGATATTCAGTTACATTTTCTTTCTACCCTGTTTACAATTTCAAAAGTCATTGTCTTTCAGAAAAGTTACAATTCTCTAGTGTCAAAATAGAGGTGCACAAAAAGGGAATAGAAGCCTGCTTGTCTTTGCCTTTTTGTTGTTATAAACACCACACATCAAGGAGATCTAATGCATCATGCACCATGGGCTTGTGAACCAGCAATGCTACCTACTTTGCCATGCCACCCAACAAGGCCTCATCACAAATTTTTATATGTACATTCAGCAACAGGCACCTTTAAACATACACACACACACACACACACACACATACACACACATATATATATATTTATATATATATATATATATATATATATATATATATATATATATATATATATATATATAGAGAGAGAGAGAGAGAGAGAGAGAGAGAGAGAGAGAGAGAGAATTGTTATAATTATATTATTATATTATAATTTATATTATTAAAGATGATCTTCATATTCGACCAGCTAGTCCTGTACTTTATTAGTCCTGTACTTGCTTCTCAGACCAAGCTGGATTTTCACCAACAACATATAAATAAGAATGATTTTGTTTCACTAAAAAACCTTCCCGGCTTCTCCATTTGTTAAAGGAAAAAGCTTAATCTTTGTGTGTCTTGAAACTCCTGAAATATTAAATTACAAGACAATATTTTGATCAGTTTTACTTCTGTGATTATAGTGATGAAAACAACTTCATCTATACCTCTATGTAGCTGAAATTTTCAGTGACAAAGGTTCATGGTATGTTTTTCCTAAACATATATGATTATTATAGCTGTGAAATACTTAAATGTATTTTATTTGATCTACACTTTAATTTGGTAGTCTAGTAGTATTGTGATTTCTACCTTTTAACATTTTGTATTATTGAGTGTTTCTAACATGCATGAAATATATTTCGTGGTATGCAGCCAAATCAGTATATTCAAAGAAGTAATTAATACACTTTAAAAGTAAGAAGTAATTAATACACTATAAAAGTAAGAAGTAAATAATACACTATATTGCCAAAAGTTTACAGACACCTGATCATCAGTATGGTATGTGCTTTTTGAGCATTGCATACCTCATTTAGCCCCGATTGCTCTTATTATTCCATCCACTCTTCTGGGAAGATGCTCCACTAGATTTGATAGTGTGCTTGTGGAGGGTTGTGTTCATCAGCTACAAGGGTGTTAGTAAAGTCAGGTACAGATCTATAGCAGTCCATTCAAGATCTTCCTCTCCAAACCATGTAAACCAATTCTTAATGGAGCTCGCTTTGTGCACAGGGGTATTGACATGCTGGAACAAGTTTGGGTTTCCAAGTGAACACAAAATTAAATTATACTGCATCCAAAGACATGCTACATAATTTTGTGCCCCCAGCTTTGTTCTAATAGTTTGGAGAAGAACCACGTATGGCAGTCCTAATACTTTTGTTTATATACTTTATCTTGTTCTTAAGGGGTGATATGTCAAGAGTAATTAATGTGGCAAAAGAACAGAGCCATGATTTGAAGTGCTTCATGGATAGAGGGTCATGAGTCATGGTCATAAGTGGCCATTAGTGTCACTTTTTAAAAAAATGCTAATGGAAGGGATCTGATTCAGGTATTTTATTTAATTGGAAAAAACCTAGGCATTTTGAGGTTAATGGTGGTTGATAAGGGGATGATTGGAAAATAAAAAAGATGGGCATTACACAGGTGACAGAAAAGGGTATATCGAGACTGTGTTGAGTTTTTGGGTGCTTTCGTGGAACTGCCTGGCTTTATTCCTGCTGAATAAAGTTTTTCTTTTTGACACCACAACATTGGATCCTGAAATGAATTTGTCTCTTTTACTATCATTTGAACTTTGTAATTGATTTTGTCACTATTGATAATAATATGCCATGCCAGTGGAACGACCATTGCTTGGTTCAAAGATAAAAATGGGTATAGAGGATACATTCCATTAATGCTATTTCTAGCAGCACTATTAAACGAAGGGCTTTTAATTATTTTATAAATGATCACTTTACAATTCCTAATCAGAAGTCAAGTCACAATTCTATGGGTTGAAAACTGTAAAGAAAAGAAAAGAAGAGAAAGGAAAAAAAAGAAAAGAAAAGAAAAGAAAAGAAAAGAAAAGAAAAGAAAAGAAAAGAAAAGAAAAGAAAAGAAAAGAAAAGAAAATTAGAAAAGAAAAGAACAAAAAATGAAAAGAACACAAAAGAAAAGCCTGGCTTGTTCCTGCCCTTTTGTTGTTATGACGACGAGGTCGTAAATCCGCCATGTTGTTCCTGCAGCAGCATTGCGACAGAGACGGAGCGCGAGAACGACATGACTGAAGAAAGTAATAATACGGCAGAATCGCTTACCGGCCACACGCAGCACGGCAGCATCATCACCATACAAACCACACTGGGAGACGAAGGTATTCACAATTCAATTCGCCATGGTGTCTGAAATGGTTCCTTTAGTTGATTTTTGCCGTTTTTTTGTTTGTTACCTTTCCCCAACTGTCAGTAAGCTTGCTACGGACCTCGAGTCGTGCAATACTTTTCTTGCTAGCTTGCTAGAGTTAGCTAGCAGACATGCGATGCTACCATGCTAATAGTTAGCTCATACGTTAGACGAAGTTATTAAGCATTAGGTACAAGCCACTAATGGTTGTTATAACGTGCACGCTTTTTAAAGTAGATAATACTTAATTTATTTGTTTAACGAGCGAGTATGGTCTACATTTGGAAGTCGTGCTGCAGATGCTATCTAGCTAACTAGCTTATAGCGCTTTGAAATACAGGACATTATGCTCTTCTGATACTGAAGAGGTTAGGGGTTAGTTATTTGTAGATTATAGGTACACTTTGTAGGTACAGGTGCAGTTTGTCAGTTTGGGTTCACCTCTTCCATAAATAAAAAGGGCTCACTGAGTTTTTTAGGAGGAGTGGGTGGGTTATTCTCAGCACAGTCATGATATTAAAAGGGTAGTGTGTTAGAGTGCAGGCAGGGTGGAGTGATTTGTGATAGAAGGGTATCTGCAAGAGTAAAAGGGAAAGTATAGGACAGCGATGAGACCTGCTGTGTTGTATGATTTAGAGACAGTGGCATTGACTAAAAGACAGGAGGTGGAGCTGGAGGTAGCAGAGCTGAAGATGTTGAGGTTTTCGTTGGGAGTGATGAGGATGGACAGGATTAGAAACGAGTTTATTAGAGGGACAGCGCATGTAAGATGTTTTGGAGACAAGGTGAGGAAGGTGTGATTTAGATAATTTGGACATGTGCAGAGGAGGGACATGGGGTATATCAGTATAAGAATGCTGAGGATGGAGCCACCAGGATGGAGAAAAAGAGGAAGGCCAAAGAGGAGGTTTATGAATGTGGTGAGGGAAGACATGCAGGTAGTTGGTGTAAAAGAGGCAGATGTAGAGGACAGGGGGGTATGGAGACGGATGATCTGCTGTGGTGACCCCTAATAGAAGAAACCGAACCAGAAGAAGAAGTGTGTTAGAGGTACTGGTATCAATGTATCAATTGCAGCATCTTTAATAGTCTTTCTAAAGCATGTGTGCATGTTAGATTGAGAAACATTTTGGAATTCTGTGTCTGATTTGTCTTGGTAAGGATCGTAGTAAAGTCCAGAGCGATCCTGGGCACACTGGCTGGGAATACACATTTATATTTATGCTAGACCATGCAGGAGGCTATTTACCCCTGTACCCCTGTAACCATTAGTATTTACCCACTTATAAACACACACTGATTCAAAAGGGACAATTGAGTATAGCTGTGTGTTTTGTGAGATCAGAGTTAACCCACATGGTTGCAGGGAAATCCTCCATACAGATGATATCCTGAGTTTAGTATTTAAGCATCATAGAGCCATAAAGTGAAATCCGCTAAATCAGCCAAACGACAGTAGTCTTGTGTTCAGAAAGCACATGTATATGGCACTAAAAAGGGGCTAGATGAAGATTAAAACAACTACTAAAATAAATGACAGTTTACTGAGTATACAGTGTTTTAATACTCTAGCCAATCTGCTGTTCCTAATACAGACAATGTTTGTTCTTGGACAAATATAACAGAAGACCACGGGGCTTTTTTTTTTACACACCTGACGAGCAGTGAGTCTGCAGAAGAGGAAGGTTTAGTTTAAAATGAATGAATGAATTATGCTGACTGAGTCATGACTGCATGTTCCATCATGCTCAGAGCATTCCATTGAGGCATTTCAGGTTGAATGTAATGATAAAATTAATTTGCACCTAATTGGGTTTATAAGTTGTTTACCACAGAGCATAAGAAACATTAATTCATTGACCATAAAGTAATAACCTTTATGACATTGGGTTCTTGACACCCTAATTTGGTTACAGTTTTATACTAAATAGTTAGTATTTTTGCTTAGGATTTTGCCTTGTGCCAGTACGTGTGTCAGTCCTTAAGTTAGAAATGCAAAATGCAGGTGAGCCATCATTTATTTCCACTGCAGTACTGTATTGTGTGAATTTCCTAAATGTACATATTGTTCCTTACTGTGTTGGTCACAAAACGGCAAAAGAGAAGTTTAGAAAACCACACCCTTATATAATATCAGATGATTATAAATCACCTGGAAAAAGGGGGGAAAAGTCCCCCCAAAGGGGGAAAAGTGCCCATGTGAAATTAATCATATACTACATATCATATACTATACAAGTCATATATTAGAATAACATAGTGTTGTTTACTTAAGTGATAAGGCATTTTATACTTGGACCTTTACTGACCTGGTTTGTTTTTAACAGATGAAGATATTCACAGATGTGGGCGATGTGGCGAAGAGTTTTCAGCTTTGGATTTCTTCATTCAGCACAAGCTTAGTCGCATCTGTAAACGTCCTTTACAGGACACACAGGTAGGGTTGTTTTGCTCCCACATTTATCCAGTTATGTGCAGAATTAGTGAGTAGTCTGCAATTGATTAATCTTAATTCTCAAAATTGCAGAATGATTAGAAATCTGGATGTTACTTCTGTATAGGTTGCTTTGTGTTTGTTGGTCAGTGTGTGACCTGTGGTCTCTGGTGTTCCCCAGGGCAAAGATGATAAAGATGAAGAGCTGGCTAATGATGCAGAGAGCGCCTCAGTGGGTAAGACTAAGCCCAAAAAGGAATAAATGTATTTGCAGCCTTTAATGTGGGGAAAATGTGCTTCACTTAGTTTAACCTAAAAACCTAATGCAAGTTTGTTCATTTAAAAAATATCAGCGATATATTAATGAATTTCTCACTCTGTTTTTAGACGAGGGAGTTGGCAGGTTAACAACTACAAACATAGAGCCAGGTCACCTGGCAAAGGACCTTGGAGAGTCTGAAAACCTAGACAGTTCAGATCATACTAAACCATCCCTGAAGCTCAACGAGGATGGGCGTTACGTTTGTCATATATGTGAGAAGACTTTCAAATCGGTATGATGCATGTAGATTGGACCAGCCATTACTAATATGGACAAGAATGCAGGCCTTTCCATTAGTCTACATTGTCTCTGTGTATGTAGGCAAATATCTTGAGGACACACTTGACCATTCATACAGACAAGAAGGACTTTAAATGTGAGCTGTGTGAGACTGCTTTTCGAACTAAAGGATCTCTAATTCGCCACAACCGACGGCATACAGGTACAAAGAGTGTTGCTTGCTTGTACAGCATTCTCTTATCGCTATCTTTAATCATCACAAGATAGTTCAATTCAATGCAAGACAACATGCTTATGACACATTTGTTTTTGCAGATGAGCGGCCTTACCAGTGCAATCAGTGTGGCCTTTCCTTTAGGGAGTCTGGTGCGCTAACGAGACATTTGAAGTCATTGACACCGTGCACAGAGAAGATTCGTTACAGCCAGTGCAAAGAGATCCTCTTCAACAAGGATGGTGTTTGCACAGGTTAGGAAAAAAAAACAAGCATTTAGAATGAACTTCTCATGTTTGTGCCCTTGTCATTTTGTTTTGTGACGCTTTAGGAAATAGGTAAAGCCGTATTTACTCTAGTGCAGGATGATCGTTGCATTGATGCTTTGTGTTGTACTGTAGAAGTGGAGCAGCCTCCTGTGCTCCCTGAGAAAGAGCAGCAGATGCCTGTGGTCAGTGTGGTGCAGACGGTGCAAGATGCTGTTCACATCCAGGTGGTAGAAGATCTAGGACAAATTCATCAGGTGATTTGATGGAAATTGTTTAATTGTAATGAATAAAATAGAACTCCATAAAATGTCCTTATATGGTGGGAAGCACATAATTCCACCCACAATTGTTAGTTGTCTGCTATGTATCATTCTTTCATATTTTTGTGCTATGAATTTATTCAGGTCAAATTTCTTCCTCATTTCTTTAGTGTTGGATTCGTTCTGAATTAAGAGAAATGGCTACTAGCATCACAGATAAACTGGTGTGCGAAAATGTTTGTACAGTTTTGTTTAAATTAAGAGCATTTTACTGTTGACTCTAGGTTTTAAAAATCCTGATTTTATTTTATTTTTCCTACTTCAGTCAGATTTATTGTTAGATCTGAAATCCATGAACAGACAGACAGACTATGTATGTGTGCGTAAAAAAATATGTACAGTGAATAAATATGGCAGTCTATGACGGTGAAAATGTGTAGACCCTGTTGTAAAGATACAAGTATAAGGTTATAAGGCTATGGCATTGAAAAAATGTGCAAAAGCTAAATAAACACGTACACTAAATATATATATCACCAATGATGTGAAATCCCAAGAATTTAAAGCTGGAGACCCTCTCTACCTCAGTTCAATCGATAGGATTGTTTTTATAAGGCTTTAAAATCTCACTATTGTATAACATCAATAACTATATATATATTTTTTGCTATTCGCGTGGAAACCTGAATGCTAAATACACAGAGGACCTGCATAAAAAAAAAAATGTTCCCTGAGTACTCTAAATAATTATTTATTACTCACAACACATTCACAGACACTTTTTTATTTTTTTATTTTTTTTTAAGTGTAACAAGTGACAGCATTTTTTTTTTTTATTTGTGTTTTTAACTAATGCCAAACCCCCTTTTTCCTGCACCTTTGTGGATTTTGCATTAGTGGCTGTATGGTATTAGTCACTCTAGGGCAAATACAATCTATATTAAAGTGCGTATATGATTTTTTTAGCCGTTGTATAGATTTATTACAGTGTATCCCGTGTAAACACAGTATGGTGTCCTGTTCTGAACAGGTGGTATCCCAGCCTGTTGCTGAAGCGGTTGCAGAAGGAGACCGTCTGATCTGCCAAGCCATCATCAACTCTGGCATTGCTCTGGAGACTGAAGCCGTAGAAGCGGCAGAGCAAGTGGAGGCTCAATTACCTAAAGAGGTCCTAGAGAATCATGAAGCTGAGGGCAGAGTACCAGAGATTCAGGTGACTGAGCAGTGTGTGGAGGTGGAGGCAGAAAACTGTGGTGAGTGAGAGACTGGTAACAGATATTCAGGCCCTGTGATTTATTTGCTAGTTAATAAGTACAAATTTCCAATGGATTATAAAGTGTAGCTTTCTGAACATGTGGTGTTTATTTTATGGTTTGAAGGATACTTTAGAGAAAGACATGGAAATCTCCCCGTCAAAGTCTCACAAATGTCCTCACTGTGATCGAACGTTCAGAACGACATCCCACTTGCGCATCCACATCAAAGGGCATGCTGGTAAGCTGAAGCCTGTATTAAAACACTTATAAATGGCAATTAAATAAAATAAAAAAAAGTTATAAAAATTAATTTAATTAAAAATTCAAATAAAAAAATCTATTTTATTTAAAGCTGGATTTGCAGCCTAGTATGCTGGAATTACTTTTGTCTGCTGTAAGTGAATATGTGGGATTTTCTTGCAGGCTACAAACCATTTAAGTGTCTGACATGTCAGAAGGAGTTCTTGACAGGCTACATGCTGAAAAAGCATATGGAGATGCATGTGACGGAACGCAGGTACAAGTGTGGAGAGTGCGGCAAGCTGTTCAAGGCTATTGGGCACGTACGTGAGCACATGAGGGCACACTCTAACGACCGCCCACACCACTGCAATCTCTGCAACAAGAGCTACAAAACCAAAGTGAGTTGGAATGGAATTATATCCAGGAGTAAGTTGTTAGCATGCTAGGCCCTTTGCGACTGACATTTGAATTGTTTTTTCCAGTAATTATTTATGACTACAGATTACAACAGGTGCTAATTAATAAGTAAATAGGTGTGTGATCGCAGCAATTTTTACATGTAGGTAAAGTTTGGTATTAAAAACATCTTTTTAAATGTGAGTAAAAGTTTTGTCATCACTTGCCATTTTTCATTTCAGAATGCGCTTCAGGTGCATCAGCGCACACATGGTGAGGACAAACCGTACGCATGTTCACACTGTTCTCGGGCATTTCGTGAGAAAGGTGCTCTGGTGCGTCACATTCGCCACCACACGGAGAGAAACCTTTCAAGTGCTCCAAATGCGGACGTGGATTTGCTGAGCACGGCACACTCAATCGCCATTTACGATCGAAAGGTAACCTGAAAATGGTCACATAGCCAAGTCAAATTATTGTCTATATACTTTGTGTGGAGAGAGAGAGAGAGAGAGAGAGAGAGAGAGAGAGAGAGAGAGAGAGAGAGAGAGAGAGAGAGAGAGAGAGAGAGAGAGAGAGAGAGAGAGAGAGAGAGAGAGAGAGAGAGAGAGAGAGAGAGAGAGAGAGAGAGAGAGAGAGAGAGAGAGAGAGAGAGAGAGAGAGAGAGAGAGAGAGAGAGAGAGCGAGAGAGCAAAAACAAGGCAAAACACTCATTGCTCGGGCTGAATTTTGTGTCAGGAGGGTGCTCTGTAGGGCAGCAGGAGTCTGAACATATTATGACCCCTGAAGAGGAGCAGGAATGTGACCGTATGGCAGCCGCCATCATTTCTGATGATCCCCACGCTGTGCTGGTGGAGTTTTCCTCAGTGGTGGCTGATACTCAGGAGTACATCATAGGAGTAAGTTTACTGCACACTTTTTCATGCTGCTTGTTTCTTTTCTCCTACAATTGTATACATTTGTCCACTATAAGGATGTATTATAACCATTTAGAGAACTGCACATATCCTTGGGTGAAATTTTGGTCCACAAGGGCATTACAATATACTACATTTAAGCAAGCAACACTTTTGCAGATGAATTAAATTTTCTGATAGCATGACCATTACATATCGAGTAGGAAAAGGATGTCCTCAGTGGACCCTCATAGATCTCTGGGGAACATCCACTCAATAACCCGAGGCTTAGCTGTTCAAATTAGTGTTCTGTTTCATGTTGATTTATATATAACACTCCTCTTTGAAAACAAACTTTCAAAATTTATAGCTATGTATCATTTTATTTCAAAAGATCCGGCTGATTATAGTTAGATCTTTAAATAGATGTTTTTAAAATGTTACTCTCATGTTAGAAAAAAAGTAATATTTGGTAATAATGCAGTTAAGTGCATTTTAATCAATATATAATGTTTTATTTTGGCACAAAAATAAAATGTATTTGCATTGTATAACTTGTTATATAAATGTTTACTGTTCATGTGCAGGCAACAGCTGAGACGACTCAAGCAGAGGAAGTGTCTGTTACTCCTGACAGTCCTAACCAAGTAAGAGTACTTTGCAGTTCAATCTATTGGATTTTATCGTTTTACATACTGGTCACATGGAGAAAAGCAATGTGGATTTTTTCCCCCTAAAAATTAAGAAGGAACATATTTTATGTATTGTTTTCTTTATCATTTTTTCCTCCTTCTGATAAATGCTTTGGGATATTATAGCGCAGGCTTAGTAACTAGCTGGAGAACTCCTATCTGACTATAAACTTTGGTAACAATTTTTGTTGCAGTTTGACAGTCAGATCATAAAGGTGGTGCAGCAGGTTGTGAGTCAGGCGCAAGACGGTCAGCAGATCATTGTGCGTAACGTGGAAGCCAACGAGAAGCCTGGTGTTTTTGACACCGGCGACACCATCACTATCGCTACCCCCGAGAGCCTGACTGAGCAAGTGGCCATAACTCTCGCCAGCGCCATCAGCAACGGTGCCCTCCTGAACACCACCGCTTCCGCAGAAGGCACTACTGCACTGGAGCAGGACGAGCACTATGTCATCGCTTCCTCGGATGAGATGGAGATTCAGACTGTTGTGGTGGTCTGATGGAGAATCCTCTCGTAAAGCTGGACACCTTAAATCTTGAGTAACGAACATTCTGGCTGTTATCCAAAACTGTAGCAGTTTGCTCCTCTCTTATGCCTTATCTTGAATGTTCTCAAATGTTTGCACTTAAAAAAAGAAGTTTATGAACCCATATTGGTTTCTTGACTTGTGTATAATGATTGCACAAGACACTAGATTATTTTTGTAATCTCATTGTGTCTTTTCTGCAACGATACCAAATGATCTCTTGTGTTCCCCATTTTTCCTCAACTTTACGTGTACATAAGGCTTATAGGAATTATTAGGAAGAGGGTAAAGACTACAGATATTACATTGCATGTTTTTTTAAACTTTTGTTTTCTGTCTATTTTATTTATTGTGATTGAAAGTCTGTCATTGCTGTGTACTGGGGCAAATTATAATGGTGCTGTATGATTTCCTTCTGTCAAGAAAAGAAGCCATGCTCCTCACACTCCACTGCTCTTGTTCATCATTTTTGTTATTTTCTTTTGTTTTTTCCTCAATGCACACTGCTAAGTTCTTAACGTTTTTTTTTTTTTTTTTTTGCTTTTTGTTTGAAATATATTGTGTGAGATTGATTGATGTGTTTTTATGTCTTGTCTCTCTGATTTTTATCCAGCAAAGTTTTTGGGCAAGAGAAAATAAGTTACAAATCAACATTCAATCCTTTTTATATTTGACCTCCCACTAATCTTTTATCAAGATATAGATGGAGAGGTAGTACAATTACTTGCCAGGCAGATCTGGGCCACACTAAACATTTCCTCGTCTTGCCCTAGGTCCCCCCCAATACTCCCCTCTGGTCTTCCCTCCTGTCAGGTTATTGCTACATGAGCTGTTGCCAAGGATTTGATGGATAGTTTTCATTATTACCCCTCAGGGTCCTCACATGTACTCCCTTTGCTCAAATGTAGTTATTCTTTTTTCCCTTTTTGTTTGACTGAGGCTCAAACTATTAAAGTGCACAGAAACAGGTATCTCTTATGGATGAATGCATATGTACTAAGGAGCTGAATACATGAATGGGCTTGTTTTTTCCACTGTTTATAGAATGTCTACATTTCATTGACAAAGTATTATACATATTTATAATGTATATTAGTTCATTCATCCAGTTATTGTCAGCCAATCATTTGCCATCAGAGAAAGTTAAAGTTTGCATTATATATCCTTTAAATATCTCATTAGATATTGGAGCTAGACAGGTTGAATTAAATATTTCAATAACTGACAAGCACTGGCTATTTTCACACATCATAGTCTTCACAATTTACAAAGACTTAAATGTAAACAAAATTAAAGGTGGTTTTGTGGCAGAAGTGCCTTGTTGCTGAAAGAGGGGAAAGGCGAGGCTGGTTTAAGCTGACAGGAAGGCTATGGTTATGTGTATATAACACTCTTCTATACTGTCCTTTATCCAATGATTAATACCAACCAGCATGTTTGACGTGCTTTCTTTGATATATAAAAGTCAGATGCTGAGGCAGGTGGACTACACTCCTGTCAAGCATAAACAAGGTTAATTAATGGCTTCATCATGATTCTGTATTGTCAGATTTGTTACAATGATCATCCAACAAGCAAACATCACATGTTAAGGGGTTAAAGTAAATCTGCATTAATTAGCTTCCTTATTTAAAAAACGTGTATATATATATATAAAATTTCCCCCCTATGCAATGTGGGTAACAAAACATACTATATACAGTATGAGAGTGCATCAAATAAAAGCCTTAAATTTTAAAAACAAAAACACAGATTATGTTGATATCATCCCCCCCCCCCGTACCCTCCTACAGCAAAGCATATGCTTTAATACACTATTATTTTACAATCAAATTATGTAGAATATAAGCTCATAATTTCTTTATTTGAACAAAAAGCCAAGGCTCAGAAGTATTAAACAATTGAAAATCCCTTTTAATTAGATATTCAAGAACATTGACGTCTACTTGATAAATTCACCACAGCTAAATCCTCCTTTAAGTTTGACCTCTGAGGGAAGACACTTAGTAATGCTTAATGTTTATCTCCATGAGTGCTATAATGAAATCATTATATGCTGAATATAGTGTGTTTTCAAATATATATTTATATGACAATTCTCTTTAAACTAATTTTGCTGGTCTGTAAACTGTTATAAAATATTTTATCAATCTATCATCAAATAGTGTGTGTAAGCTTTGGATAATGTTGTAGATTACTCTCTTTTGCCAGTGTGACGCTACCCTGTAAGAGACAATGATATGATGGAAAGAGTAAAACTGATTTTTATGAACCTCCGGTCGTTGATGGCTCATGATGCTGTTTGGCTTCAAAACCTACACTTACAACAGAGGGCCAAACAGTGAGAAACGATTTGAGTGTGCTGACCAAAATAGTTTGGCGGGAATCACTGGCCATAGCATGCCATTGAAAACATAGATAGTTGCATTGTTTATTAACATGAATCTTGCTTAATGATTATATTGTAAGTGTGCTTGACCTTGACCTGGGCCAATACCTTTATTCTTTTACGCTATTTCCACTGTATTTCTGCATTGCAATTCAGTGAATGTTGTCCTTCACCAGAGTGCCAGCATTTTTTCTGGGTCAGTCCTTAGCCCTCTGAGAGGGCCTGAGCCACAAGAAGTAGAAAGAGAGTGAGAGAGGAGGGGGGAGGTATTTATAGAAAAATAGGGCTTCGCAGTACCTTTTTGCTCGCAAAAGAATCATTAGAGGACCCAGCAAGCATGTCCCAGATTTCCGATCAGTGCTCTGCATGAGGGCCAGGGCTAGACAAACTTAGTAGAGGATGCAGAGCCCTGCTTGAAAAGAGCGCGTCTATGTACTTCTACACACGCCCTGCTTCTCCACAGCTCGTGCCTGGCTTAAGGTGCAGGTCTGATGGACCTTTGATAGACTTTGTAAATGATTTTGTGCTTGGAGGTGACTGACCTGACCTTTATCAGGCCTTTGGGCTTCACACAACGGACACTGATACAAACGCTAAAACAGGACACCTGCAACCATGATGAGGAGATTTCTGAAGAGCCAGAAGGGCCGATTTTCACTCCGGCAAAGCCGCTCAGGTTCCCGAAGCGCCTCCAAGGACTTCTGTAAGTTTGTCCTTTGTCTTTTTCACTGTTTCTTATGCAGCCTCAGTGATAGGGGGCAGAGGGGATCACACAGGATTAAGTTTTCTGTGCTTCTGTATTTGATGTGATTGCGGCTAAACAGGGCTGTGTATTAAAGCAATTATTTGTGCCTGTAATAAACACTGAATTTCAGTTCCAGTGTAGAAGTTTATTATGTGGCCTAATTGCTTATAATTCAGCTTTTCATCCTTTTATAATTTTCTGTGATTTCCCCTTATTCCTTATTTGTGCAATTTCTTTTCTTATTCCAGCAATTTATTTGAATATGTTGTTTCATCCCATGTAAATGCCCACAGCACATAATCTGCACTGGACTTGGAAGTATTTTATTCGTTTTCTAAAGTTGTTAAATCTTCTTGAGTTGGTTTGCAGTTTTATGTTCAATCCTACACACACTAGACATCCATTTGCATATGCATTTATACAGGTTAAATATATATTTTGTTGTTATGTGTTTATGAAATCATTGAAGTGATAAATTACGTGAACCTATAAAATATTTCTGTACAATTTTCAAATGCATATTTTCACATACATTACATTCATAGTTCACAAATAATTCCTTTAGTGTCCCTTGGAACAGTGTAAAGACACAAAATATATGGGCAATATGGATAAGGAAGATCTAAGTTGGTTTCAGAGTAATTTTCTGTCAGAGACAGACTGCAGTACAAGAATGAGGGCAAGAGCTCTACTGGGGCTTTAGAGATATGAAGAGAAAACAGTTGAGGTTTTTATGAAATCATGCTGTCAAGTGAATATACACTGAAATATTTTCAGTAAACTGTATAAACTGGCAACATTATTGATGTTAATTGTGTTAGAGATTGTAATGGTTTAATTAAAAAACAACTACGATTGAACTTTTTGCTTTGTATTGTTTAATTTGTATGTTTGTGTCTTTTTATTCTTCTTTTATTAAATCACATTTGTTGTTTCTCATCACAGACCCAAATCCTCAAGTGCTCAGGGACTTCCCCTTAAACATGGGTATGTGAACCTATGTCCCTCCAGATAGAGACTTCAGTGTACATATTTACCATTTGTCATTTTGCAACCTCATTTTCAATGGCAAAATTGAGGACAGTGTCTTTGTGAAAAGCTGTAAATAGTAGACCCGATGAGCATGTGATATACTGTAATGTATTGTGTCTAGATATTTGTTTATGCTCATAAATTAAATATACCTAGACACTCGTTATTTTTTTGTCATAGACATTTCAAAATCACTATTTAAAAAAATTGCCACTAGCTGTGAAGACTGTGCTATATCCTTAATTGCACGCTTCTAGTGTAAGTAGGGCTGTAGGACTCCTGGTTTCAAAATGTTTTCTGTATTGATTTGGACTTGTCTCACACTTACTGGCATTTGTGCATAGTCTCAGGCATTGGTCATAGAGTACAGGTCTTGACAAATATGGTCCTGATCTTGGCTGAAAGATAATGTTTTGCATTTTGGATGCACAAAGTTCAACAAGAATGATTACTTCTTCTAGATTAAATTGTCTTGTTTTTTCACTTAATCGTGCATTTATTTGAACTCAATCTTATCTTGGCTGCGATTCCAAATAAGACTCAGTCTGGCCTTGATCTCAGATAGTCCTGGTCTTAGACTTGGCAGTAATTTGAAAGCAGCAGGGGAAATATAATTCTGCAAAAGCAATGCTATAATTCTACACCAAGAGTGTCTGAAAAACATGTTCAGCTGTTTAAACAGTAAGGAACACTTTTACAAACTGTCACTGACTTTAGGTTTAAGTAATATATCAGTCATATTTTTACCAGAAGTTACCTGATGTATCACAATCTTGACAGTAAGCTAGCTTATTGTTTTCTCTAGGTGTTGTTTTTAGAATGCTAGTCAGTATACTCTTTAATACAAGACCTACATTCAGATCTTTATCTTTGCAACTATTTAATTGCATGTTCCACAGTGTGAAATAGAATTTAGACTAGAGGAAATTTAGTGTGTATCAATTACATTATAATATTATTGGACTTTACCTTTAATAGCTATTAATGGTGCATTATTGGCTCTTAAAGACCAACAGTGGCAGGCCAAGCATTTCACACCTAGTCCTTCAGTGGTGTCCTACCTGAATCAACTCTAGTAGAAGCATCAATATTACCCTAATAATATTACAAAATATAGTTCAACACAGTTTTTCTGTGCATTTATTTAGTACTTCTATAGGGATTTTTCATTTATTTTAAATTATGGCAAATTGTGTGTTTTATGTAAGTTCTACAGAAAAGAAAACACAAAAATGTACTGTAGAAATGTTACTTGAAAAGGCTTAACAGCTGTTTTGAACTGTTGTGGCTGATGTCCAGCTTTTCTTGAAAAGTCCATCTCAAAAATGGCCTTGTAATTATACCTGCATCCAAATCAATTTCTTCTTCTCTTCATCTGACAATCCAATTAAAGGACGTGAAAATGCCGACATCATTGTACGCCAGCTAAATGGTCCCCATGTCACCAACTCGAAATATGATTAATTAAAGCATCAGTTTGAACTATATTTGAAAATACAGATGCCCACACTGTTAATTATGTAATAGTGTTTAGGCCAGCAGAGAAAGCCTTGCTGGCCCTGATGGCCTGCCACTGCTTGAAGACCACTTGGAGTAACTAGGTGTAATGCTATGAAGCTAAGTAACTAAATAACCCTGTTATATATATATATATAAATACCTCGATACTCACAGGGGATACCTCGATACTCAACAAAAATTGTAAATTACTTGTCATAAATATTTTTGTTTACTACTTTAAATGAATAATACAATAAAAGAAAAAAAATTTTCCAAACATGTTTTTGTAATTAGTACAAACTGTTTTGAAATGTTACTCCGAACTTTCGAGCCCCTCACTGAGATTTTTCGCGAGTTACTCTTAGTCCGGATCCAAATAAAAAGTTGCAAACTATCGAGGTTGTGAGTGTCAAGGTCGCGAGTATTGAGGTTGCACTGTATATATATATATATATATATATATATATATATATATATATATATATATATATATATATATATATATATATATATATATATATATATATATATCAGTAAAGCAGTAAGTGATTTTGTAGAAAGTTCTATGGTGATCCATATTGGTGTAACATCTTACCCTTCTTTATCAGAATTGGCTCTTCCAGCAAATAACCAGGGCTGGCCAGAGGATTTTGGATTTAAGCTAGGTGGAGAAGGACCTAGCTACATCCTTTCAGTGGTGGAGGGCAGCAGTGCCTATATGGCAGGTCTGCAACCTGGTGACCAGGTGCTGGAAATTGATGGCCAGAATGTCTCCTCTCTCAGCACTAAAGCACTTATTGCCTTGGCCCAAACCCTCAAAACTGTACCGCCAAGCATTGGTGTTGTGTCCCGCATTGAACAGGTAACTAACACAATTAAAATTCAGCATTGTATAACAGCTAGTGTGGTGTGATGTCAAAAAACCTTAAAGCTAAAAGGATGAAACAAATTCTGTAGATAAATCTGGACTATTCAAAGGACAGCACTTTTGGTTTTGTTCATTCACAGTTGGACATCACTCCAGGACCTGATGGCCGCTTTGGCTTTACAATTGTTGGAGATTGTCCTTTATTAGTGGAGGACTGCATGCTCAACTCTCCAGCAGGCCGCAGTGGGTTACGTGCAGGGGACTATGTGATGGAGGTAAATGGAATTCCAGTGAAGCATCATGAGATGGCGGCAGCCATGATTAAGGCATCACAGGGACGTACACTGCGCCTTGGGGTGCTCAGAATGACCCGTTGGCAAAAACGCACCAGCAGCAGCATGAAAGAGACGTACCAGAGTGGAGATATAGTCCGTCAAGACCGCAAACACAAAGCCCTGGAGTTTAACAAGAAGGTCAGTGTGACATCCCTCTGTCACATGAATAAAAACATTTAATTTTGCCATTGGATAAAGCTTAATGTGCTAGTGTCTTGAATATATCTATTGCTCCTTAAGGGGGTTGATGTTATATTTCATTAAAAAGATTCTACCTATTTCAAATCAAATTCTCTGGTCATTGAACAACAGCCATTTTTGTGTGAAGACAATATTGTTTGCTGATGCTGTTTTCATTGTGTCTAATGTTTTAGGTTGAAGAGATTTTAGGTGAGGAGCCAATTGTAAAGGAGAGGCTTTTTGACCTGTTGAAGCAATATGCTTCAGAGAGGGATGTGGACCAGCTGGCATCCACACTTCCTGAGATATTGATCAATGAGGAACATCAACAGCTGATTGACAGCATCAGGTATCATTGAGATTAAGGATGGATACTTTGTCAGCAAACTCGTCTCTGAATCTCTGAAGAGGTTAAATAGTGCACCCCTACTCCCTCCTTTTATCTAGTACTGATTCAACTTATCTTGCTCTCTCTCTTTCTCTTAATTTCTCTTTACCAAAAATAAAACTGCAGGAATTGTGAATGCAAACATTTAACCTGTCTCCAACTATACAGTGATAAAAAACTTTATGTAAAAATTCACAATGGGAACCTAAAAATTACAGTTTTAAATGTACAAATCAATTGCTTGATATGTGGTGACAGAAGCTGTTGACAGCTTTGTCATAATCAGGCCAGAGTCTATAAATATTGTAGGGAATTAGGTACCATGCCAAGTCCAATGGCACCAGCTGCAGAAAGATTTGATGAAATGAAAGCTTGATACCCTCGCATCTCCTGCATCAAGAAACCACGATATTTAAATTTGCAAAGTCTGGGAGATTCAACAAAAGGGCATATCAGAAAAGGTTTGTTTTTGGCACTGATATCTAAAGTCTTGTCCAATCTTGTATTCACTATTGGAATTAGGATGAATACAGAATTAGGATGTGCTGTTGTACAAAAACGATGAATGCCTCGTTGTGTTGTGTTATTGTTTCCAGCCCTAATTATTTTCCAGTAACATTGGGTCAAGGAGTGGATTATTTCTCTTATGCAACAGCAAATTTCCAAATAAACAAATTTGCTGACACTCATGGATCCTTCCATAAAACTTAATTGAGCTCCTCCTTACAGAAAGCATCCATATTAAAAAATGTTTTAGATTATGATTTTTGTCATACCAGTCTTTTTATACATATCTTATGGTAACAAGTGAATGAATGTGATCCTGCAAAATAAGTTACAGTTAGAACTACTGTCAGAGCAGCTGCTATATGTTAATTAATCACTTTCTGAAGAGTCAGAACCTAGAACATCACCGTGGTATGTTTTTGTTCATACAGTACACCTTGAAAAATGACTGTGCTTCCGATGTTGTGACTTTTTTTTTTCCCTTTTCTGGGCAGTCTAATGTCTCAGACTTAATAGAGTTTGGGACTTTGCTAATTTCCTGTCCAGACATGAATGCCTTTAGTGAGAGTAATAAAACAGTTATGTTCAATTGTTCAAATGTTCAAACCAAATGATCATAAATTAATGTGTCTGTATCCGACAGCCAAGCTTGCTAATTGGAAGGAAATCATTCTGCAGGGGGAAAAAGAAGCTTCCATTTAGATTTTTTATTGTTTCTGGGGAGTAGCGGAATTAACAAAAAATTCCTAATTTATTTGCATATTTTTTGTAAAGAATTTGAAAGTTATATACAATATATTCTTATTTTAAATATAAATAGTGGCTTGTTTTTAATCCTTTATTCTCCTTCATTAAGCTGCATTACCCCTTGCTCCTGCTTCAGCATGTCTTCATATGTAAATCTTACTTTTATTCTTCCTCTCTATTTATTGTACAGAAATGCATAGTGTGTTATCACATCATAGAATTCACACATTCCCCTCCCCTCCTCTTTATCCAGTACTAAGCTTATATTGGCATTTTTCTTCCCCCAAATGTTGCTTCTGGCAGCCTTTGGAAGTGCGATATTCCAGCCAATTTGCTATCAGGCTCTGTGTAGCCCTACTGTAAGGTGGATCGGGTGACGGAGTAACCCAAGGCTATATTTGATGCTTAGTGGATTGAAGCAGCAGCCTCGAAGTTGCTGTGTGTGGTGTGGGAATACGGTAGAGTGATGAATTGCTGTAGGTGAGTGATGCTGAACATTGCTGGGGTGTTTTCTCTGTTCTCTGCTGCTGTTACAGGGTGTGATTTTATACAAAGTGGTGCTTGTGATGTGTTTGTCAAAAGATATTAATTATGAGTTTTCTTAATGTGAGGATTTTTGATATTGTTTCATTGTTTTATATTGTCTCATGCTTGCAGAAAATATCTGCTATCTGTAGGTCAAGGAATGGCATTTATATGATCAATAAGAGTTGCTGTTCTTTTTTATGATACCAGACAATGTGCACAAGCTTTGACAGCTTTTAAGACAGATTATAAACAGTCTTGTAGCTGGAAGTTTTTTTTTCCTCAAAGCAACGATTTCATGGTCATGTTTTAAAAATATTCTTAATTTTCATCTACTCCAGTTCATCCATATACTGTATGCATTTTAAATACGTATTATAAATATAAAATAGGATTTTGTAATTTGTATTTGATAGGGTTCATACATATGGCTTCATATTGTCTATCAATTGTTTGTAGTTTTAAAATACTGTAAAATACTTTGTAAGAAGTCTACATGATGACATCATAGAAATGTGGCCTCTGGTTGGTGCCTATTCAGTAATTTGCCCAAACCTGTTGAGATCTGAACAGAAAATTAATCTATATGGAAGAAGGTGGTAGAAGTAAGAAACTGCTGCCAGCTTTTAAATTCGTGTTCGATGATTAATAAATAAATATTTGATTGCCAAATATTGTACCTTTATTGAAGTAGCTGTTTGGGTTCCCTGGGGGTCTAGTGGTTAGGATGCGGCGCTCTCACCGCTGCGGCCTGTGTTTGATTCCCGGTCAGGGAACCAACCCCAGCCATTAGGGTTGCACAAGCTTTAGTGCCAGTCCCAAGCCTGGATAAATGGGGAGGGTTGCGTTAGGAAGGGCATCCAGCATAAAAACATGTGCCAAATCAAAAAATCAACATTTTTATTGAAGTAGCTGTTTAGTAGGATCATGATTTAGCATACCATTGCGTGAATGACCACCTGACACATAATATATTATTATATTTATGATTAACAACTAAATGATTAATTAGTTAGAAACTAGTTGCTATGAATACACATGCCATCAGTTGTCTTCTTATAAATGACTTGTTTGTCATTGAGTTGCTGATGCAAAGTCGCCGTTTGTTACCAAACAGCAAGTAACTAAATTAGGATGCAATTAGTGATTCTCAAACTGTTAAACAATAAACTGTTGGTTACTTTAAAAATAACCTTCATCTGGGAGATCATAGGGATATGTATGTAAATATTTGATCTGTTAACTGGTTGCATATGTCAGATTTATTGCATGATTTGGCCAGAGAAAATCTGTTGCTATCCAACATTGTTTAGTTCAGTCAGTGTAATGGTGAAGGAACAGATCAAACAGGCCAATTGATGGAAGATTTGCGAAGAAATTTTATGCTGCCTAGTAAAAGTAGTTTTTAGTATTTTAATACAAATGAATAAGTAAATACAAATAAATGCAAAAATACAGTAGTTTATTTTGATACATGGTATGGTTGCTGTATTTATAGTTTATTTTGATACACCTAAGTTAAGGAATTTGGTATTTTATTTTGAAATACATGATGTATCGTTGCCCAATCCTGACTGATCTATTTGCAAATGCACGGAAATGCAATTTAAATATCGGAATTCTGGGGGTCATTCCAGTTAAAGTAGTTCAAACTATAGTGGTATAGTTGTCTATTATTTATCATATACAGGATTTTCATATAAAATTCTGTATGCCTCAGCAAGTAAATAAAAACAGCATCCATGCAATCCATTAAGGGAATGGAGAAAGGGAAAGTGAAAGATTATTATGACTATAGTGTATTGTAAAGAAAACTTTACTGGCAGCTTTTGTGAATATAGCACGTAATGCACACTCCTCCACGGTAAAACGGTTTGTCACGGCTTTTTGATGCTTGATCTTACTTACGGCAATGAATACGAATCGTTCACGAGCACCCACGTCATTTTTCTTTTTTCTTTCACGGCTGTGTAGTGAACCACAGTGGGATGGAACTGACAGTTGCAGCTGTCGTTGTTTTTATTTGATTGAAACATGCTCGTTCTCCTTTCTTAGACTGGGAAAAAAGATCAATCAAGCACAGTTTTTGAGCATTTTTATTCTTTGTTGAAAAATGAAAAAACAATATGATCTATATAACGTATGTACACCTTGTAGAGGCTAATGATCTATATAGGTACAACAGCAAAGATTTGAACTCAAACCTGCTATGAGTAACATGTCTATTAATTCTCAATGAAATGGCCCTGGAGAAGGGTGCTAATGAAGCAATGTCAGTGGGGGGGCAGGCTTAAATCTCTCCACCACTGCAGCCCCCTACCCCTTTCCTCTTTCTCTCTTTCTCTAGGTCGAATAGATGCTGATTAGGTACAGTGTCAGGGGAATTTGAGGCATCCTAACACTGCAAGATTTGGCAGGCTACACTAACAGAGTGGTGTGAGTGTTAGCCTGTGGCAATAAGAGATGAATCAGGCATATTTATTCTCATTAATAAAACATTATCTGTCATTAAGGCCTTACGTGCATATAAGGCACAATGATGACACTAAGGACAAAAAGAGATTGCTTGGAAACTTTTACAAAGTGGATCATCCTGTGAAGCTGTGTGGACTCTCCAACCTCCATAAGAAATAAGATAGGAAGTAGAGCACCATGTTCCAAATACCTAGATTCATGCTCCTCATGCTCCTTTTTTTTAACCTCTGAGAATTTTTTCACTTCTGTTTTTCATCACTGCTCGTGTCATCACTTTTTGTCAGGCACAAATATTTGTTTCATTTCCTTGTATATTGTCCTAAGTGCAGGACATGTTAACAAACCAAAAACACAAATTCAAAAAGAAAAACACAACAGGACCAAAAAAACAACAGCAAATTCTGCAAAACAACATTACATTAAAATGGAGAGAGTGTGTGTGCTTAGTGAACGTCTGTTTCTCGATGCTGATTGGACATGACAATAAAAATGAATTGCACACATTTATCAAATTTTTCATGGATATCCTTTTCTATTAAATAACTCTTCCTTTAGGTACAATTCAATTGTTTGCATTATCATGTTAATGCAAAGCAAACTTGAAAGCATATTTAAAATTGCATCATATAAATGTATATAAAAAATAAGGTGTACAGTATTACAATATTTAGGATACTTTTTCCTTTTCCTCTTGCTGTAAAAAGGACTTTCACTTTTTTGTCAATGTGTTTTGTACTAATGGGTTATCATACCATGACATTAAAAAAAATATATCATTTCATTGTTTTTTCAGTTATTCCATCTTGTGTAGCTCTATGCTAAATTATTTTTATATAGAAATAAACTACTTTGCAACTGAATTATTACGAGGAGCCAAATGTAATAAAGATAATTTTAGGTCATTTAAAATAAAAATATCAATTAATATTTATAAACAAATACAAATATTAATTTAAAAAAGAGTATTAATTGTAAGTATATTATATAATAAGTAATAGTAAGAGTATTAATAGTAGTAAATGTCAATGTGAAATATACTGTAAATGTAACTTTGCATTTATTCTGTATATTTATTGTCAGAATTATGGGCATGGACTACATTAACCACAAACCATTGCACCTCTAAGAACCATGTCCCATGTTTCTTTGGTTTCTTTGCCTACTTGATTTATGTTCACGGTTAATAGCACTACTACTTATGGTTTACTGCACTCTCTGTCTTTTTTTTTGTCCTATTTTTTGAGTTCTCATCAGGGTCTAGTCAATTAACTCATTCATGCTTCTTATTGGTTACTTTAATTTAATTCTTGTTTATTTCCCCACTTGCATTCACTTCTTAAATTATTATTACATATATATCTATATTTAAAATTGACATTTTTTTACATCAAACATTTCAAGCAATTTTTAAATCGCACTGAAACGTCTAAATATTTTACATGATTCGGTAACAGAATCTCTCCAAAAGTATACTAATTTCAATGGTACCTCATGAATCATTATTGATAAAAAAAATGAATAGAATACAATAACGGTAAAGATATTCTTTCAAAAAATAAAAATAATAGATACACTCGTTCCAAATCACATAGCAAGACAACATAATATTAGACTTGACATTGTAGTTAAAAACACACTGGCCTTCATTCATCCATTATAATCAGTGATCAAAACTCCAACAGTTCATGCTAACTGTTTTCCCCTTAAATATGTGACTAGCTGTGTGCTTTTCTGTCCTGCAAATCTGTACAGCTCTCCCTCAGGGTGCTCACTATTTTTAAGCAGCCTACTTCCTATAATAAATGCTTTTTGGTTCATGACGCACTACAAGTGTGCACAAAATCTACATGGCACCATATAGAAGCTCAAGTTTCCCTCAAAGGGTCTATATTCAGGGTGGGGATTTTACCTTCATCTTTCATAGAAGGCTTTGTAGTGATTCCGAAGTGTGGAAAGGGGTTTCTTTGGATATCATGATTCTGACTAATGTTGCAAGCAATTGAACAGATTCCTATGCAGATTTGATTTTGCTAGGTGTGTGAATGACTTCTAGCAAGAATTTTGATTCGCTGACGTTTTCCAGTGATGGATATCCAGACTTTTTTTTCTACTTTTGTTGGATATCCCACATGCCGACCTGCCTGAGAAATTCCTTAGGGAGTTCCTCACACTCCTCTTGCCTTTCTCTCCCTCCTCGCTTGCTTCTCTTCTCCTTTCATTTCTCTCGCTCCAACTTCTAGGCAGCCGCAAACATACTTCACTGCTTGGTTCTTGGTGGGTGGCAGTTAATCTGTGATAGAGGGCGAAGACCTTCTGCAAGACCTGAACTCCAAATGCCGCACACTTTGGAGTTTCTGGATATCAGAGCCTAAATATGGGTGACATTTGGAAAGTTGATGTGACCTCTTATGCACTTTAAGGTTTGAATTATGGTATAGTTGATGGTTTTCAGCATGACGCCGGTTGATACACCTGCACTGAGACAGACATGCTTGGACTTTAGAGATCTGCTATATCCGGCTCTTTTGAAGGTTTTTTCTGTCAGGGATTGATGATTTATAGAAGCCTGCACTATTAGTCTTCTGGGTTGGTGCTGAGTGATGAACCGAGAACCATGGGGAGGGACAGAAGTTTCTCCAAGCACTTTCGGTAAGAGGAATCTATTGGAATGTGTTCAGTGTAACTCTGGTCCTTTATTACCTGCATTTCTTGAGGATATGAATTATTTTGGGCATAGAGTGCATGCTTACCACCTGAAAGGTAATGTTATATTACGTAATATATTTTTCCTTATTTATATTCCATAAACTCTATACTTTCAGTCTGTATCTCTTACTATAACTGGATAAATTGTGTTTTCTCGTTTGCGATTTGGTTTCTTTGTGCAGAGATTGTTACTGAAGAGACAATAATAGTAATAATCTATTAATTAGGGTTAGATATTAGGTTTTAGATGGGAATAAGTAATCACCCTGCTGCTAGTGTAAAGAAGCCATTATTGAGATTTTTCCTGAACAAGTTATTCAATTGTCATCCTCTTCTTTAAGTAGAGTGTCCTTGATCTCCAAACCACACTCCTTGGTTAATTTTAGTTTCCTGTGACCTCCTTCTAATTGAGGGCATTCCAGTGTAAATGAAAGTTAAACAAGAATAATCTGGGCTCGACTAAACTGAAGAGTTTCTTGGGAAGTCGTATGTGTGGATTTTTGTGATGTTTAATCGATATTTAGAACTTGGCCATTACTAGTGTCCACCAGTCTTTGTTAAAGAGCAGACCTAAATGTCACGCCTTTATTTTTTCCACTTACACATTAACTTACTGTATATCTAAGACACAAGAAGTAGCAGTCACACTTGTTTTTAGTGTATTTGCTCCTGGAAGGCATAATATGGCTTTTTGGCAAAAGGTTGTCCATTCCAGCACGGGCACAGGTGCTGTGTTTTGGCCCAGATATGCTGCACTAACTTTGCTTGGGATAAGGGCTGATAGCTCTTTTGGAAAAAGGCCAAGTAAAGGGCTACTGGGAAATAAGTGCAAATAAGTGAGAAAAACATTGTTAACTGGATGGGATAAAATACTGAAGACAGTTCTATTAAAGATATTTAAAGATATATTGTAGATGTTGTGTAAATAACCTTAAAAAAAAAACCTTCAGAAATGTATTTGAATTTAATAAACATCAACTTTTATGTTGTAGTGAAATAGAAATATATCTAAATAAAAAATAATGAATTTGTTCAGATTATTTGCAGTTTATTTTGTATTGTGTTCCAGTTTTCTACAGTTGCATATACACTAGGTGGTTAATCATTTATCTTCCTGTAGGTGGCAGTGAGTTTCATTGCTTTTTTTTTTTTTTTTTTTCCAAAAACTTTGCCACTTTGTCCTGATATTGTGTGAATAGCAGGCCAGCAGGACTGCAGCAATTCACAAACACAAAAACCCCAACTCCCATTTCCCTGAATTGTTCATTATGTTGCTATGGAGACAACAAGCTGGCTCATTTGCTATCTAACTTGTGCTCAGTGCATCTCAGCAGGACTCCATGTTAAACTGTTTAATATCCTGCTGCACTGGAAACTGGAAAGGTGTGAACATGCTTAATAATTAAAAACTATTCTATACTATGTATATTAGTATCTTACAAAAGTGAGTACACCCTTTACATTTCAGCAACCATTTTAGTATAATCTTCTCAAGGGACAATACAATAGAAATGAAACTTGGATATATTTTAGAGTAATCAATGTGCAGCTTGTATAGCAGTACAGATTTACTGTCTTCTGAAAATAACTCAACATACAGCCATTATTTTCTAAATAAATGGCAAAAAAAGTGAGTACACACTAAGTGATAACAGCTGTAGCCACATGTCCTATTCATCATGTTCATGTGTTTGTCTGCTTTATAGGACCATACAAATTTGTGTATCTTTTATTAGAGCAGTTAAAAATTGGTGCTTTGAGTACAAATCTCTCAGGATGTAAGAATTAGAATTGTTGCTCTCCACAAAGATGACCTGGGCTTTAAGAAAATTGGTAACACCCTGAAACTGAGATACAGTACAGTGGCCAGGGTCATGCAGGGGTTTTCCAAGATGGGTTCGACTCAGAAAAGACCTCACAAGGGTCCGTCAAAGAAGTTGAGTCCTTGATTTAAAGGTTGCAGAAGTGAAAGGTCTCCTTATCAGTGCTCGGACTATATGCAGCACAACAAACAAAAGTATTATCCTGTCTTTTCCATCCATAAGTGGTTCTTTCCCAAACTGTTACCACAAATTTAGAGACTTAAAGACATAAAATTGTAAAGAAAGTCTCTGGATGCAGTAGAATTTAATTATTTTACCTTTATTCGAAGTAGGAGACTCGAATCTGTTCCAGCAAAACAATGGTCCTGTGAACAAAAAGATCTCCATGAAGAGTTAAAGATCTTGATTGGCCATTTACAGTTATGACCTCATTCCTACTAAACATCTTTGGGATGAATTGGACCACTGATGTCACCCCAGGCCTCCTCACATCAGCTACATCAGTACCTAACTTTCCTAACACCCTTGTAGGGGGTTTAGGGAACTAAATGTTAGATGGAGTGTTTAAAGGTAAATTTGAATCCTATAGTGAGTTGTCCACAGATGTTTCTGCATATATTGTATAACCAGTTTCTCCATCACCATTCTCTCTTTTTTTACTGCTTTAAATAAATAAATGGTGAGTCACATTTTAACGAGGAAAAATTAACATGCAAACTTAGTGTTACAAATTGCTGAAGTCTGGAAACTCCTTCCAAAAATGTTTACAGTAGGTATCATAGCTATATCAATTATTATACAAGTTTCTTAATATTACTTTGTTATTAGGCCTAAATTATTTTGTTTAACATTGTAATCATTTAGGTTATATCATGTAAATTGGCTATTCATGTTTATATTAGTATGTTATAAACACTATAAGCCAGTTTAAAGTTACACAAGTTTAATAGTATTGATACAGATTAATGAGAAAAGTGTGTAAAGTTGATCGCAGGGTTGAAAACACCTAGACTAAAGGAAGTCAATTTCCATAGCTTTTATAACAGTTTTTATTAGAGCTTTTATTTACTATAAGAGCTATTTTTGAGAGCTTTTCTTTACTATAAGCTTACATACATGTAGTATGTATTATGTACACTTGTTAGTATTTGGTGTCATTGCCATTGAATTGCTTTAACCAGGAAACAAATTCGTATGGTAGTCTTTCACTAGCTTAAGGCAATATTTTTCTGGACTTTTTCCCATTCCTCCTCACAGAACCAGTGTAACTCATTCAGGTTTGTGGGCCTCTTTGTCCAGACACGGTTTTAATGGTCCAGAATCTTTAATGGTATTCAGGTCAGTGCTTTGAGACACTGCAGTATTACATCTGATGTGAACATAGTAGATACCAAAAAAACTTGCTGTAACTGAAATTGTGTATCATACATACTTACATGAAGTATATTTGGCCTTAATTGTATATAAAAGTCAATTATTTCCACACAACTTCCACACATCTATGAGTAGTCTATTATTACTCCCAAACCCTGCATAATTCACTCTGCAGCATTTCTGATTCGATGCAATAATCAGAAATTTCTTCTAATAAAAGCTCCTTTTTGGCTCCTGCCTCCTCAGAACATTTTAATCCTGAAGAACGACGAGCACCGTCCTGCACATTATTTGGCTTGTGCTATTCCCCAGCTTAGTCATTATGTAGACATCCACTCTTATATAGGAGAGGTAGAGAAGGAGAAATGGAAACATTCCTGAGAGAGTGTTTTGAGGGAGTATGAGAGCAAGTACAATTTATTTGTACAATATAGAATTGATTTGAACAAGAAGGCTGTTTTGTTTATTTATTTCTTTAACAGTGTAACAGCCATTCTGGATGTGTTAATTAAGAATAGTGTTACCCATGGACTTTGGTGTAGGGGTAGCTTGCTAATTGGCTGCCTGATGCTATGTTGACATAAGTGAATTTATGTAACCATCTAGCGTCCTGTAGCCTACATCAAATTTCCACTAGCTAAGTATAGAAACCATTAAAATGCAAATTAGGCTTAAAGCTCTCTATTTAACAGTGTTTACTATTTTATTGTCTTTCATAATAAGAAAAGTGGATAACAGGCATAGCCTCTAATAATGAAAGCTAGGTGTTAGTTACGTTAAGTTAAGAAGCTTTTATTGTCATTTCAACCATATATAGCTGATGCAGTGCACAGCGAAACAAGACAATGTTCCTCCAGAACCCTAATGCTACATTTAACAACATAAAGCTACATATCAGAAAACACAGAGCTAAGTGTCCTTGCTGATATAATAGGGGTGGTACTGAAGACATGGATTTGTTACTTTCACTTCCCACAGTTGAGAGAAATCACTCAATTTCAGTGAATCCATAGTCTATCACATTAGGTGGGAACACATCCTGGGTAGAATTCCAGCCACCTCATGGCACCATGGATCCTGCTGTTCATTTAAATGAATATTGAAATGGAGGGTTTTTTTTTTTTAAATCTAGAAATGCACTTATGCACTTGAAAAATGTGTAAAAGAGAAACATTTACTGTATTTTCAGTCAAGCTTTTCTGTAGATTTCAGAGTTTTTTTATTGAAAATGACAAAACCAATTAAAAGAGGTTATTGCAGATCACTAGACATATTGTTAGATTGTTCCTTTGTAGTGGTGCTTGAATGTGTAATTTTCTTTGATATTCATAATATTCATGATCCGTGATCGTAATCACTAGGTAGGTGAGATGCTCTATGTTGAGGCTTATAAATCTAAAGATAGTGTACACCAATCGTTCAATCTCATCAGTAAGTAATGAGAGTAGGAGTCAAGCATAATCTCCCACTTTTTACCCCCATACACTGCCATCAGGCTCCATGTTGGATGAATGACAATTCATCCTTACAAATGTGTTATTTTTCTTGCATTTAATAAACATCTCAGACATGTTCTCTACATGAATGCTAGAGGGAAAGATAGATATCACTTGCATCATACAGTAAAATTATTGCAGACTTTCTGTGCGGTACTCCTGCTCACCTCCTCCTCCACTCAGGAGGCATGTGCGAACATTTGTCCAGCCTCCAATTATTCTCTCTTTCTCTCTCTCTCTCTCTCTCTCTCTCTCTCTCTCTCTCTCTCTCTCTCTCTCTCTCTCTCTCTCTCTCTCTTTCTCTCACATGCACACACTCTCACACTCTCTCTCTCACACTGAAATGGCTCTGCATCCCTCTCACTTCAGTCATTTTGACACCTGCTCTGTGCACTTATTATCTCTCCTTCCTCTCTGTCATGTTCATTAGGATCTTCATTCCCAAAAAGCACCGGCAGCGTTTTGATGAAGTGGTCTCCCAGAGCCTGATCAGCCGCCTGAGGGGACGCAGTTTCAGCGAACACAGGCAGAGTGGACTGCGCCGCAGCCGAAGCGAAGATCACCCAGAGAGGCTGCTGGTGTCCACCCGGGCCAGCTCAGTGCCACGCACTGCCCATGAGGATAACATCATCCCTCCATCTCGTGGCCTTCGCAAAACGACTTCACTCATCGCTGGCCACTCCAATGCCATCTCCAACCGCAGGCCAGTTACTCAAGACAAATTATTAAAATAATGATGTTTGACAGTGTGTGTCAAAGACCTGAGCTGAGTGTTTTGCATTTTTTTTTAATATATATATTATCCTTTTTGTGTTTTCAAAAGAAAGTCATTTGGGCAGTTAAAATATGGGCAATTACTTTGGCTTCATACAAAAAGTTTAATGGTATAATTTGATGTCGCTGCGAAAAAGAAATTCAAATGTCGGTTTATGCTCAGTATAGAATCAGTATTCAATGTCAGAAGTTCAGCAAAAAAAATATGTAAGTAGTCAAATTATACATTTACCAAGTGAACTGCAGAACCAGTTTGCCATAAACAAATGTCATGTAAAAGCCAAAGGAAACTGTTTTTTTTATAAAATGGTGTCTTCTTCATACATTAAATAATCTTTGATATGTACTTTAACCTTCAACTATTTATACCCCAAGGTGCCCAACCTAACATGCACTGTAAATGTGCATAGATAAAAAAAGCATCTTTACAACTGAAGGGCTTTTGATAATGTAGTGGCTGTGAAATGTAGGCTACCTCTCTTAAAACATATATTTCTGGATCAATCAATCTGATGATAATTCTCATTAATGTTTAATTAAAGGACAACATATAATAATGGGGAAAAATATATATTTTGCCTAGCCTTGATTAAAAACAGTGTAAAGCAAAAAAAAAAAAAAAAAAAAAAAACAGGGTGGGGTAAAAGCTATTAGTATGCTGTTAAATAGATCACGGCTATGAAATGTTTTTTGGTTTTGCTTGTTTTTTTGGATACATTTTAGTGGATGGTTGGTTTTCTCCTGACAGGGATGTGTAAATGTCTCTAAAAATAATACATTTGATTTAAATGTTTGCACAAATTTGCAGATCAAGGACAAAAAGAGCCAGGTGTATAAGTTTTCTCTGTAACTGTTCATGGGATCATTCTTATCTACTGTCAATGTGAGACAGAAATAACACAGATAGAAGGTCATGATAGCCTTCAGGGAAGCTTTGATCTCTAAGTCTTCTCTTTACTTACTACATTTAAAACTTCTACACTGGTTCTTATTTCCTTCCTGTTTTTCTCTGTTTGTTTTTTACTTTAATCAAATATGAACTTCATGTCCCCTCCAATTATTTTAAGCTTTTTATTTTATTAAATACTTTTATTTTATGGTCAAGCTCACTGTGGGAAAGGTCACAAAACCAATGCAGTCTATAAATTATAAAGCACATCACACAGGGGCTTGCACCCTCAATCACTGCATTCATATTTTATAGCTTATATTTTTATTTCTATTATCAAAACACTGTGTATTTATTTAACGATAGTGGCCTGGTAAATCACTGCAGTATTAAGGGGTTTATTCTTTCTTTTTTTTTTTACATTTTGGTTTTATTTGGGTATTCATTCATTGGAAGTGTACATATTATGCACAATGCTTTGAATCTGAAACTATGAATATGTTTATATGTGGTCATATGAACATTCTCAGGCTTTAGATTTGAAGTTATACCAAAAATCTACCAGTGGTCAATGCATTTAATGAAAATCTGTTAATTAATTGATTAATTAAATATTTTTTATTATTGTTTATTAATAATAATAAGGTTGCAAAATTAAATAGAATTAAAAATTCATTATTTATTATTTCTTGTGGTGGTCTAGGGAGTCACTATGGAAACACAGTGGGGGATTATAAAGGGGCGAGCTGTGTGTGTGTGTGTGTGTGTGTGTGTGTGTGTGTGTGTGTGTGTGTGTGTGTGTGTGTGTGTGTGTGAGAGAGAGAGAGAAAGTTTGTGATGGTTCTGTAAATGAACGAGAGAATTGTGCCATACAAATATTTCTACAAGTATTTTAAGATTGTAAAATTGGGATTTGTCTTTTTGTGTTATAGGACAGTGCGGGTTTACAAAGGGAACCAGAGTTTTGGGTTTACTCTACGTGGCCATGCACCTGTTTGGGTTGACTCAGTTATTCCAGGTAGAAACATCTCACAGATAAATCAGATATCGAAAGCTTTGTTTACATGTTTATTCACGTGTATTTTGTCTTTTTTTTATGGTCTAATTCTACCTTTTTGCAAGAAGACTTTATAAGTGAATGTTTCAATCATACAACCTTGCAGCATTTTATTTGTTTTAAAGTCCATTAAAAGTAATTGTGTGCCATATTTGCACTTGTTCCATTTGCTTAGAAGTGTATCGGATTTAAAATGTAAGAAATTGAGACACTGATACCAGTCATACATGTATGTGATATTCTGAAATTTGAACTACTGCTATATTAGCATTCAACTAGCCTGTTGGCCTGCATTATTAGATATGTATTGTTCTTATAAATGCTGACAAATTGAAGCTAAAGTTAATAGATATTCCTAGGTTTAAAAAAAATCATAACAATACACTATTTAAATTTTGTATTTACACCTACAAATTCAGCAGCATCAACTATATTATATTGCTTTTTTTTCATGATAACCAAAACAATGCAATTTGCAAAACAATGAACGACATTATTCAGCTGAGCTATTAAATTTGGAAAGTTATGTAATGATGATGGGTGCAACATGGTGGAATCAAACTCTAAAATGATAACTGTATGCGTATGTGCACAGTTTGACATTGCAGGCGGTTACCTATTCCTGGCAGCCGTTATCTTTGTGCACGTGTGTCTGTTGCGTGTGAACACGAACTCTGAAAAAGTCACTCACTGTAGGATTGAGTCAGAGGATCCCAGGTGGCGAAATAGTGTGTTCATCAAATGCTCATCAGAGTTTTTCTACTTCACTTCCCACCTTCATTTGTTGCCATATCAATACGTTTAACTACTTTTCCGTACTTACTCATAGTAGTTCAACATTTACTTTCATCATATAAAATTTAAAATCTTGTTGATCCAAGTGGGGGGGAGTGGTGGCTCCAGCGGTTAAGGCGCTGGGTTGCTGATCGGAAGGTCTGGGGTTCAAGCCCCGGTACCGCCAAGCTGCCACTCTTGGGCCCTTGAGCAAGGCCCTTAACCCTCTATGCTCCGGGGGCCCTTACGAGGGAAATATCAAGGTCCGTGACGTCGGAGTGACGTGGGGCCGCCTTCCCGTGGGCTCACCACCTGCAGGAGGGACCGTAAGGGACGGTGCTGTGAGGATTGGGCAGCAGTCGAAGGCAGGGGTCTGCTTAGACTGCTGCCCCCGCGAACCGAATTACGGATAAGCGGGAGAAAATGAATGAATGTTGATCCAAGTTTTAAAACAGTAAATAGGAGTCTATTGGAACCTTAATTCCACCTCATCTTAGTTTGTGAATAAGAATATGCTTTGTAAGAATTCCTTTAGTTAAACCTGCTATATAAAATTGTGAATTAAAGTTCATTAAAATGAAATGAATTCAATTAAATTAAATTAAACTGACATGAATTAAATTGGTGTATGTATGTGATAATATTTTTTTCAGGTAGCCCAGCTGAGAAAGCAGGCCTCAAACCTGGAGATCGCATCTTGTTTCTCAATGGCCTTGACATGAGGTATTTGATTGTTATAACAATGCTGGTTTTATTATTACAAGGATTATTATAAAAACAATTCAGGCAGCTATTAATTACACTATTAATTAGGTTTAAAATATGGGGGAAAATTAAGCAATTATATATATATATATATATATATATATATATATATATATATATATATATATATATATATATATATATATATATATATATATATATACATTGTCTTAGGAACTGTGCCCATGAAAAGGTGGTGGCAATGCTACAAGGCAGTGGAGCCATGCCGTCACTAGTGGTAGAGGATGGCCCACCGGCCTTCATGCTGGCCGAGCCTGAGGCTCTGGAGGCATCTCCACGCTCGCGTTCTCCTGTGCTCAGCTCCCTACAGTGGGTGGCTGAAATTCTGCCACCCAGCATTCGTGTGCAGGGGCGTACCTTCAGTCAGCAGCTAGAGCACCTGCTCACCCTACAAGAGAGATACACCATCTGCAAGTCCCTTGAGGCCTTCTTCCAGCACAGGTTAGTTTAGCACCTCTTAGTTTTAGAGGTAATAGCCTGACTGCATGAAAATCAAAGAATATTATGAATAAGAATAAGATTCTAGGATAAATATTTGCATTAGTATTTAACTAGTCTAATAGTTGTTTTTCTAATGGATTCACATTAACTGGTTTCATTTTCTAGCGTTTTCAGGGAATATGGAATCCATAATTTGTACTTGGATTAAATAAACATTGCATCCTGGTTCTACAAGGTCTTCAAATATCCTCAATCTTTAGGTTTACACACTACAAATGGGCTAATATAAGAAAAAAGGGGTTTGTTATTGCGCCTAAATATCAGTGGTGGCCAGTAACAACATAAATATAATTTGTTACTGCACTTAAGTAGCTTTTGCACATATCTGTACTTTACTGAAGAATTTACCATTTATGGAGACTTTATTTTAACTTCACTACATTTCAAAATCAAATACTACATTTTTATTTAGAAGTGAACATACAGTTCAGCGTCAGTTCAACAGCAAGCAGAACATTTTGAGAGAAATAATTGATGGAAGGAACTCCTGACTTGAACCTTCCACAACACTCATGACCTTATTTGCATGATTTTTTTATTTTTAGGCTCATTATCATTTAAATAGATAGCAATCAGTGTTTGACTAATTAATATCATTCTATTAATAGATTGGTGTGCTAAGAATAACCTTAAAGTCTTTTTTTAAATAACTTGAGTTATTTAAGCAAAAGTCTTGACAAAAATGATGATAAGACATTATAGCCACAATAAATCACTTTAGATACTTAAGTACATTTGAAGGCAAATACTTTTGTACTTTTACTCAAGTGAAAGTTTAAAGGGAGCACTTTTACTTTTTTTGGAGTAATATTTACTTTGTGTATCTCTACATTAACTTAAGCTCATAATGTGTATACTTTGTCTAACACTGCTAAATATCATTCTTTGTGACTGACATGTAAGCTGTTTTTGCTTTTGTTTTATAGGAATGTAGATACTCTGATCGTGGATGTGTTTCCAATTTTGGATACTCCAGCTAAGCAGGTGATCTGGCAGTTTATTTACCAATTGCTGACCTACGAGGAGCAAGAACATTGTCAGAGCAAGATCTCACGATTCCTTGGTTATAAAGTCACATGTGAGTTCTATGGAAAATTTACAATTCCAATAATTTTTCTATAATTTTATTTATAATATGATCAAAAACTTGACCATGTTATACAACATATATAAACATTTGGCTAATTACTGTTTGTAATATTGTTATTATTATTATTATTATTATTATTATTATTACACATTTTACCTGTAATAATATTGTGAAAATACATAAGTGTGGGCACAGAGAATCTTGTGTTCTATCTGTGATCGGCTGTTCTTTGTAAAGTTTCTGTGTTGTTATATAAGTGCCTGTAGCAGAGCCAGAGCCACCAGCTCCAGAACCTCACCGACGTAGTAGCTCTATGAAGGTGACAAGTACCACCTACAGGAGCAGTGTACGAGGCCGTAGTTCAGATGATCTGGTTATTGGCACTCACTTGGGAATGGGTAAAACTTTCACATTATGCACTCTTTCTTCTTAATCAAACCGCTTAGATCTAATCTTTAAGTAAATTTTCCTTCTTTTCCTAGTTATGTTTAATTTATTTTTACCATCTTGTAACTTACTTCAAGAATTATAATTTTAAATAAATTGGCTTTTTGAAAATTACATGTTGCATACGTGTAAACAACTAAACTTTTTACACTGCACTAACACTGTCTTGGATTTTATTGTGCAATTATCCTGTACACATATGGGTTTAATGTTCAGCCAAATGTTTAAATATTTGAGAACTTAATATTGTGTATTATATTTTTTAGGGATCCGTACTGAGCCTGTTGAGGTGGCTCCGATGAGACTGGCTCCTGGTGAAAGACAGTCTGGAGATGGGACCTCTCTACCAGAGACACCCAACAACCTCACTAATGTGAGCTAAAAAACAGAACACTGAAGTTTTTTCACTTTAATAAGCACAAATTACCCAGTCGATTATTTATTCAGTTCCTGAAATCAAACTTAATAAATATTTACTAAAATAGATATTAAACATTTCCCTTTTTTTTGGGTTCTGTAGCTTGATCATTTTGTATTTCTCTTTCTATAGCTATCTGCTGTATATGCTGAGCTGGAGAATGTGCATGTAGGCAAGAGGTCTAAATCCCTAAAGAGCCGCCCTCCTCCTGCCCCTGAAACATTGATTGACATCTACCCTCACTCATCTAGCCAGTCTGTCAGAGCTAAATCTACTTCTCCTTCTGTACGGGCTAGTTCAGGTATACAAATCCCACCAAAGAAACCCACTGGCCTCCTAGAGAACCAGTATTGTTATTAGTCAAAGTAATGGGGCGAATATTTTTGTCATTTTACAGGCAGTCGCAAGGTAACATCAATCCAGCCTCCACCTCCTCCTCCTCCGCCTCCCCAACCAATGTGGATGGAACCCCTGCCCAGTCCCCAAGGCCCCTGTTATCCCCCAGAGCTTCCATCCCAGGGGAGTGCAGAGTCCAACCCCTACATTAGCCTGGACAGCCCGCCATTATCACCGCCATCTCCTCCTGACTATCCGCCAAGCCCACCAGATTACCTACCCAGTCCCCCCATCCGGAAGAAGCGCTACACATTTTCTCGTCCTCCCCGCAGTGCTGACACAGACCTGTTCATGGAGGCCCTCACAGAGCAGTTGGGTCAGCAGCTATCTGTTGATGACTTTCTGTCTCCAGAAAATGACTATGAAGAGGTATGTGTCTGAGGATCTGAAGAAAGTATAGAATTCTGTCTGTTGTTTCACATTATGGTTGCTATGGTTGTTGTTGTTAAATAACTTAAATTCAAATTGTTAAATATACACCCATATAGTTAAATAAATTAAAATTTAATTGTGTAATTTTACTTTACAAAGTACAAAGTGGTTAATGGCAGAAATGCAATTCTGTGTGTTTGGTGTGTTAACACCAGGATGATGTTCAGATGACCCTCCAAGACGAGGAGGATGAAGAAGTATATGATGAAGATGAGGAGGAAGATGAAAGCCCTTATATTCCTCCTGAGCTCAGCAGTGCCAGTGAGATACATAGTAGCAGTGAGGATGCAAGTTCCCTTACCTATTCATCTAGCTCTGAACACATTCCACCTCCACCTCTCACCCCACCTCCTCCACCACCTGTTCAGTTTAATGATCCACCACCTCCCACCAACTTTACCTCTGACCAAGTACCCCGACATTTAACTTTCCGCCGTCACCCAGGACCTCCACCTCCACCTCCTCCTAGGGCTAATCCACCATTTAAGCGGCAGTCTATTAACAAGGCGCCTCCTACTCGGGAAGAGTTGATGGCCCACCAAGTTATGCAGGAAGCCCAGTCTTTACCAGTCCAACCAACAACTGGACACTCCCATCACCCCCTACAGCAGATGCCCCAATCTCTACCTCCATTGCCTTCCCCAGACATATCTCCATCTGCCATCCATAGCCATATGATGTACCAAATGCATCACCAAGCACAACAAAATAAACAAGATCAACAGGTTTATCAAATTCATCAGAGTAATCAGACTCAGCATGGCCATCAGTTCCATCAGGCTCAACAGAGCCATCAAATGCATCAAGGCCACCAGACTCATAATACTCACCAGACGCAACTATCTAGCTCTATGGACAGGCTTGACAAAATTGAGAGAATGGAATTGTCTGATAGACATATTTATGAGGTTTACCAACCCCAACCAGCGCATCCAGGTCATCAAACTCCCCTTAGTCATCATCACAGTCATCAAGCTCATCTCTCCAGCTCCATGGATAGATTGGAGAGAATTGAACACTTAGAACGAATGGAACGTTTAGAACAGATGGAACGTTTAGAACAGATGGAACGTTTAGAACAGATGGAACGTTTAGAAAGGATGGAACAGATAGAAAGGTCAGAGAGAGCTGAAAGGAGAGCTGAAAAGCACCAGGCCCAATTTTCTCAAACAAACTCCCAGGTTATTCGCCAGACACAACAGACTCCACAACCTCAGTCAGCTTATCCCAGTCAACATCACATCCATCAGATACATCAAGTCTACCCATCAAGCCAGTCTTCTCCACTTACTCACCAACCTCATCATATTCATCAAATCGAGCACATACATCAGACACAGCTTGTGCAATCTGCTCCTCAGTACCATGTCATTCACCAGCCTCACCAACCACATCAGGCCCAGATCCTCTCCACTTTCCAGCCCCTGCCTTCACATCAACAAATATCACAGCAGCAAATACAACAGCAGCATCAACAGCAACACCATCAGTCCCACCCAGTCCACCCTTCAACCCAAGCCAGACAGAGTCCTCATCCCATGCAGCACCAAGCTCACCATCACCATGAAGCTCAGTCTCAACCACAGCCTCAACCCCAGCCCAAGCCTCAGACTCACTGCCTAGAGGAATCTACTGTGGAGCCTCCTCCACCCCCACCTTTACCTCCTCCCTGCGTGCCCCCTCCTCTGCCTAGGTCCTCGCCACATAAATCAGACTCCAGCCACATGAATGTGAAGAGGTTACGTTGGGAACAAGTTGAGAACTCTGAAGGAACTATTTGGGGACAGGTTAGTTGTTCAAACAGTTCATATTGTATCTAAAGATTTAAACCCCAAAATACAGAAATACACTTATACCCAGTCCACCCAAGTGACATTAGCTTTATTCTACATTCTGTTCTAAATTCTGCATTGAATAACATTAGTTGGGCAGCTTTTGGTTTTCATGAACATTTTGTTTTGAGACACACAACGTGTATAAAAAAATACCAGCAAATGTAAAATAAAGTCAACTATAACAAAATGAATTTAGGCCAGTTAAGACTACATTTTACAATAGACTGAATGCTAGCAGAGGTGTCTTTTCTTTACTGAAGTTGGGAGAAGACTCCGATTATGACAAGCTCAGTGACATGGTGAAATATTTGGACTTGGAATTGCATTTTGGCACACAGAAGAATCCAAGTAAGTAAAGTGTGTGTGTGTGTGTGTGTGTGTGTGTGTGTGTGTGTGTGTGTGTGTGTGTGTGTGTGTGTGTGTGTGTGATGCCTTGAAGATGTTAATTTGCAAGTTGAACTTTTATCACTTTACACCTCAGTACTTTCAACATGTAAAGGGGAAAAATAGCATGGTTTCCTGCACATAGTGAGACTCATTAAAAATAGCAAGTAAGTGACTATTTGTTGTGTTCTCCTGTGGTGAGCTTCAAACATTCTTGCAACATTCTCAACTGAATCTGTAGTATAACGGCACCAGCATTAGTAAAAAAAAGTATAGGCGGTAAATAATAAAGACTAGCATTAGCATCGAAAGCTATCTACCTGGTTAACATACTGTTGTGTAAAAAAGAAAGTACAGTCTCCTTGAACTCTATGGTTTTACATTTCAGGACATAATAAAATCAGCTTGCCCTTATCAGGTCTTATACTTAGTTAAATACAACCTCAGATGAACAATACAACACACGGTGTCAATTGTCAATTTGCAACAGTCAAGCCAAAATAAAGAAACCATGTGTGAAAAACTAAGAACACCCTTAACTGCTTCCATAAGAATTGAGAGGTTAAGTCAAATGCCCTCGATTAACTGATCATCAGCCAGTGTGACCGCCTATATAAAAGCCAAAGTTGTAGCAATTGGATGGCTTTCAGGTGTTTGTTAACACAAGTCCAAGGAGTAAAGACATCAGCAGCGATCTTAGAGAATTAATTGTTGCTGCTGTTCAATCTGAGTTATAAGATATTTTCCAACAGTATAAAGCCGATCATTTCACAGTAAAGATTATTCACCAGTGGACAACTTTCAAGAAAGTTTCCCATCTTTCCAGTAACATGATTGTTTTTACTATTTACTATACTATTTAACTATTGAATCAAGAGGTGCTTCCCTATTTTGGCTTCATTTTGGTGAAACAAAGACATAGTTTAATATTTCAGGTGTTCATCTAAGGATGTATTTATCTAATTCTAAAACCTTCTAAGGACTAGATCATGTTTATTACTGATAAATTACAATGTGAATAATTACCATCGCAAAGCAATTAGTATGGTCATAGAGTTTATTTGACATTTTGAGTGTAATTTTAAGGGTAATCAATTAATAATTCAGGCGTTAATGTTCTTAACACGACTCATCTAACTGTGTGTCATGCATCTATGCATTCAACAAGCATTAACCCATCCATCTTTTTTTCAAATGGGGAAAAACTGTCATTCTTATATTTTGTGTCAGTCTCTTTTCCAGAACCTGCACCTCAGTCCGAGACATTCAAAAAGAAAGACGTGATTGAGATTCTTTCTCATAAGAAAGCCTACAATGCATGTGAGTAGTACACAAAAAGCTAAAGTTGTCTGCTTTGTGTTAGATATCTTGCATCAGACTATACTTGATGGTATCGATCATATATTTTTTAATGCATTTGATTTTTTTAATTCACAGTTTGGTTATATCATGTTAAGCTCTGCTGGTCTTTCTTGTGCTATAATTACTTAATTATGTATCTTCACCTTGACTGTTCATTTCTGTAAAGCTGCTTTGAGACAATGTCTGTTGTGAAAAGCGCTATACAAATAAACTTGACTTGACTTGACATGACATGTAACAAGTCATTTAGCTGGTACAAGTGTCTGGATTGTTCATTGCTTCTGAGATTGTAAGACTTTGCTATGTTTTGACAAACTGTCTGTTTTATTCTCCCTTTAGCCATTCTGATTGCCCATCTGAAGCTTTCTCCAGGTGAGTTGCGTCAGGTGCTAATGACGATGGTGACCGATCGCCTGGAGCCAGCACACATCAAGCAGTTGCTTTTGTATGCGCCGGATGATGATGAGGTCAAACGTTACGAGCAGTATACTGATGACCCTAACAAGCTGAGTGAACCAGATCAGTTTGTCTTTCAGGTAATAATCTAAATAACAAAATCGCAAACCTCAAACTGCTTTTCTTTGGCCAGAAAGCTTGTTATACTTGTATTAGATCTTGTATCAGTATCAGTAGTGATAAAGTTATGCATATTTGTTTGTGTGCGTTTAACTCCAGATGCTATCTGTGCCCGAGTATAAGACCCGTCTAAAGAGTCTGCATTTTAAAAGCACACTGCAGGAAAAAACTGAGGAGATGAGAGCAGGATATGAATGCATCTACAAGGCCTCATTGGAGCTTAAAACCAGCAAAAAACTAGCAAAGATTTTAGAGGTAAAACATTTATTCCTTCATTATCATGGCATTATTGTTTTTTTTTCACAGTGTTGCTATGATTTTTTTTATTACTCTGTCTTCTCTTTATCCTTTTCCAGTTTGTCCTTGCCATGGGTAATTACTTAAACAATGGCCAACCCAAGGGAAGTAAAACCACTGGCTTTAAGATCAATTTCCTCACTGAAGTAAGATTTTTCATGGCCTGATACACATTCTTTTTATAGTCATTTTATACATTTTAGAACAGAGATTATGTAGACCAATGCTGCTTCCTCAATGTTTTATTATGTAAAGCCTTGTCCATTCATCAATCACGTTTCTATATAACCTTTTATTGTAGCTTGCTACCACCAAAACTGTGGATGGTAAATCTACTTTTCTGCACATCTTGGCCAAATCATTGTGCCAACATTTTCCTGAGGTACTCGACTTTGCCAAAGAACTCACAACAGTACCACTTGCAGCCAAAGGTGAGCAACAGATCTCATGCATGGTTATATTCCAGTTTCCAAAAACAAAGAAGCTTGAATTTTTTTTTCTTTTTATTTAATGTACAGTTACAAACAATATGTCAGCATTTTATTGAACAGTATTAGGAAACATACTAAACTTATATATAAGTTATATGAAATATATTTAGTGTATTTGACAGTTCTGGAATATCTTCTGGAGACCTATTGCCTCAAATGCATTCACGTTTTCTTTGGTTTTTATTTAGATGTATTAATTATTAATTAAATATGAAACTTTACTTTAAATGTGATCATTACAAATTGGTATAATATAGCAGCGATTTTTGATTACGGTTTAAAGGGTATAACTGCAGCTTTTGGCAGAGGCGCTAGCATCAAGGCTTTATATTTATACATTCTAATGTTCTTTTGCACTATATTGCATTTTAATGGTCACAACTTGCATATGCATTTGTATGGTGGACTTGTATGGTGGACACTTCACATTAACAGGGTAAAAAAAAAGCTTAGTTAAGTTTTATGTGAGGAGACATTTTTGCATTTTTTGTAGTAGTATTCAGTGTTTTGTACTAATATCAGCTCAGCACTGTGGCACGTGTATAACTGAATCACAGTTACATTCTAGTGTATTATGTAGGTTCTCCAATTGAATTACATCATTGTGTATTTTCCTATGACCCATTGTTTGGTTAAACATTTCCTCTACATACTGATTTTGCTACAGGAAAGAAAGAACATATAAACCCTATGCTGCAAGAAGGATCACTAAGAGGACTTGTTTTCTTTTTCTTTTCTGTTGCACTGTAGTGAATCAGAGGAATATCACCTCGGATATGAATGATCTGCACACCACCATCCAAGACATCCGCTTAGCTTGCCAAAATATGCCAGCCAATGCTGAGGACCGCTTTGCTGTTGTTATGAGTGTATCCTTCCAATCTCTGTAGCAGAAACACTTGAGGAAATTCAAAGAAAATCATTAAAAAAAAAAAAAAAATTATATATATATATATATATATATATATATATATATATATATATATATATATATATATATATATATATATATATATATATATATATATATATAGCTGTCTTTCTGTGTGTTTGTATGCGAAAACTAGAACCTCACTTTTTTGTACCTCAAAGCCAAACTGTTTTTTTTGTTTGTTTGTTCTTTTTTTTTTTTTTTTTACATTTTTATATAAGCTGATGGCAGGAGATTAAACAACAGTGTGCTCTTTGATTAGAATCTGTTTTGTCAAAAAAAAGTAGGATAAGTAGGTGAATGTAAATCTTTAGCTGTTCTTGTTTTGTTTTGTTTTGTTTTGTTTTGTTTTGTTTTGTTTTGTTTTGTTTTGTTTTGTTTTGTTTTGTTTTGTTTTGTTTTGTTTTGTTGTCTTTTGTTTTGTTGTCTTTTGTTTTGTTTTGTTTCGAGAGACATTAACTGTTTAATTATGAATGGAATCTGTGTAAGGTCTTGTGATGCATCTGGTTTTTAATGCTCAGTGCAATTGAATATATCTTCAAACAAACTGTCATGACACTCACTCAAGATAGTATGTATTACAATGAACATAACATAAGCCCTTTGTTGAACAAACATAAAACAATTTGAGGAAACTGACTAAAATCAGCTGTAGAAGATGTTGTAGCTTTTCCTTATGTTTTGGTTTATTTGGTTTATTAATCAAAGCATGGTCATTTATTGTATTTGGCTATTGTGTTCTTAGTATTCAGAAATACACTATGTTTCTCTGGTACATGATGTAAACATGCCATTGGATGCTATGTATTTCCTTAACTGTGACTTGTGTAGGGTTTTTTAGAAAACAGTCACCCTGCCGTGCAGTCTCTGGAGTCTCTACAGCAGAGAGCTATGGAGGAATTCTGTAAGGTTGCCTCATTCTTTGGGGAGGACGGCAAGGTCACCACCACCGAGGCTTTTTTCGGCATCTTTGCCGAATTTACTTCAAAGTTTGAAGTGAGTTGTTTGGCTGAACAGTATTTTTAATTTGTATTGCAAAGTGTTTTTCATGTCCAAATTTTCTTTTGATAGATTATTTTATTTATATTTATGATACACTTACTGACATTTCACTGTGATGCAATGCCATTTGAATTCATCTTACTCATTCAATTCATTTTAATTCTATAATATATAGTTATAGTCATCTTTTAAGGAGCATCTTGTGACAGGAAAATTTTATGCAAATTCAGGTCAAGAGTTTTGTTCCCCCAAACATCCGAATGGGGGAAAATTGTGAACTCTGTGACTTTGATCATGGCATGAAACTTAGTACTAGATGGGCTTATTTGAATCTTTCAGAAACTGGTTTTAGTTGTAACATTTGTAAAAAAAAATATTGTTTGAGTTACTGTAGACTACTTGTCAGCTCAGACCAGTCTGGTCATTCTCCTCTGATCTCTCACAGGATGTTATTTTTTGTATTTCACAGTTTAAACTGTTGTGTGTGGACATCCCGAGAGATCAGCAGTTTTGGAAACACTCAATTCAGCCAATCTGGTACCAACAACCATGCCACAGTTAAAGTCATAATCAAGTCAAGTCAAGTCAAGAAGCTTTTATTGTCATTTCAACCATATATAGCTGATGCAGTACACAGTGAAATGAAACAACATTCCTCCTGAAACCAGGTGCTACATAAAACAACATAAAACAACAGTCACAAAACAGAAGAACACAGGGCCAGGAACTAAGATCCTCGCCACATAAAGTGCATGTGTGCAACTGGTGCAAACAGTGCAAAAGACAACACAAGACAGTGCAAGACAACACAGGACAGTGCAGGACAATACACAATACAAAAAATATAAAAATAAAAACAACAATAGCTCTGCCAGTAAAACCTGTCGTGACAGAATAATTTCCCCATTCTGAAATGTATTTGAGACCATTGCCAAAAGATCTCGACCTCCATCTACATTATAACTTACATTGTCTTGTATAATCTCCTGAATGTTCATATGTACAGGTAATAAAATGCATGGTGAGTGTACAACTCACAGAGATGAATGTAGGAATTCTGTCAAAAATTAAAATAAATGTAATAATTAAATAATGATATCTGTGTGTGTGTGTGTGTGTGTGTATATATATATATATATATATATATATATATATATATATATATATATATATATATATATATATATATATATATATATATATATACAGTACAGACCAAAAGTTTGGACACACCTTCTCATTCAAAGAGTTTTCTTTATTTTCATGACTATGAAAATTGTAGATTCACACTGAAGGCATCAAAACTATGAATTAACACGTGGAATTATATATGGAATTATATACATAACAAAAAAGTGTGAAACAACTGAAAAATGTCATATTCTAGGTTCTTCAAAGTAGCCACCTTTTGCTTTGATTACTGCTTTGCACACTCTTGGCATTCTCTTGATGAGCTTCAAGAGGTAGTCACCTGAAATGGTCTTTCAACAATCTTGAAGGAGTTCCCTGAGAGATGCTTAGCACTTGTTGGCCCTTTTGCCTTCACTCTGCGGTCCAGCTCACCCCTAAACCATCTCGATTGGGTTCAGGTCCGGTGACTGTGGAGGCCAGGTCATCTGGCGCAGCAGCCCATCACTCTCCTTCTTGGTCAAATAGCCCTTGATGCCTTCAGTGTGACTCTAAAATTTTCATAGTCATGAAAATAAAGATAACTCTTTGAATGAGAAGGTGTGTCCAAACTTTTGGTCTGAACTGTGTATAAATATATATATACATAAATAAAGAATTTTGTGTGTGTGTGTGTGTGTGTGTGTGTGTGTGTGTGTGTGTGTGTGTGTGTGTGTGTGTGTGTGTGTGTGTGTGTGTGTGTGTGTGTTATAGAGAGCCCTAATGGAGAACCAGGCCACTGAGAACCCTCCACGCAGCCCACGCACTCCTCGCATGGCATCTCCTCTAGCATGGTGATGGGACACACAACCTGTATACACATTTATACAAAGTACACACCTACTCACATATATTATACATGCACTTAAAGACTTTCTTTTGACAAATGAACAAATACAAACATACCTGAAACAATTGCTTCCCTACATACGCTGATTTTCTGAGCCACAAAGGTAACATGTTTCTGGAACGTATTCAAACAAAATCAAAATAAAAAAATTAATAAATAAAAAAAATTAATACAAAAAAAACTAAAGACATGTCTTAAGTCAAAAGATTGTATAGTGACATTATACAGCTTGACTTTTAATGTACACATCAACATAGATATGGTACTGAATCAGCTGTGGAATGTGAACAGAACTGTGAATGAAATTCTACACTAATGAAAAACCTGGTGTTGTTTTGGATATTTCATGTGCTTACATGTTAATTTATGAAGGTTTCTTCTACTATAGAATATATTTCTTTGGATATAACATACTATATTTCTTATAGAGATATAGGGCTAATTTATTATTATTCTGATTATTATTCTAAGAAAGTAAATTATTATATAGTAGGGTGCAATATCACATGCAATATATGAATATTGATATTATTAGAGTTGTTATTGTATGAGTTTCTCTAGGTAGTTTTTATTATAGTATGAAAGAGCAGGTGTACTTATGAAAGAATTAAGGATAAGAACTCTTTTTGTGGTCATCCATAATGAATGTATTTATTTGCAGCTTTACATTTCGCCATTAGTGTGCAGCCAAACATTTTTTTATTCATGGGTATACCAAGGGTTCTTTCCTCATGTAATGGGAATTTGCTTTATAATATATTGAATGTAAAATAGAACAAAATTTGTTTGTTTGTTTAATTTTTTTTTTATCAGAAAATGTATAGAATATGTATCATCTGTTTTTATTGTGTATTGTTAATGTTGTGTATTAAATAAATAGATTTATGAGTCCTTTTTTTATTTGGTAAGATTATTGTTTATTATTTAATATTGTTTGTATGTTATGATTTTGTTAACAGTTTACAGACGGGTTTATGAGGCCTGGGAGGTTGCAATAAATGCAAACGTTAAGTGAATGAAAGTGAATAATAAAATCGGCACTATTATGATATATTTATAAAAAAAAAAAAAAAAAGTTAATTGGTTTTAAAAATTGATTCAATATGAAGATATTTTAGTAATAATACTCTTATGGCACTACAGTAATAACATGCATATAGCTATACTACAAAAAAGTGTTTTAAAATTGGTTTAAAACTGATTTCTGTGTGAGATATTTCTTTCCTCATGTTTTATTTGGTTCCTAAATGCAGGCCTCCTGTATATGTTTGAACTGTGAATTTTCCTGAATAAGGTGCATTGTTGCCTTACTGTGCTTCAGTACTGAACATTTTCACGTTCTGTATCTTTTACATTTGGATTTGCTGTCAGAACATTGAGCTTCAGTATTTTATTTTATCTTAGTATTATGTTTATTTTGTCCTTAACAGGTTTTGTCAACTTTACTGTTTAATTGCTAGTGCAACATCATTCGGTTACCTTTTGGTAATAAAAGAATTACATTTTAACCAGCATGTGTAGTCTTATATAAGAAGTTGAAGGAGTCTGGAGTTTGATCCCATGGTCATAGGGGAAGATTATAGACACCTGGATGACAATATTACAAATGTCTGAATGGTGAGAGCTTTAGCGTGCTATGAAACTGTAGCTCTACTATCAGGAAGAAAAACTTGTACTTGGTGAGTAAAGCTCTTCCTTTCCCTTCACTGCGTTTACAAAAGCCAGATGGTGTTGTTCATGACTTTTTCACACCTGACAAATGGGTGTGGGAGATGGCTTAAATGGTAGACATGATTCATCATGACATCTCATTACACAAACTGCGCTCCGTTTTATTGCAGCATGACATGTTGGTGAAGGGGTGGTAAAAGGGCACTTGTTGGCACATGACTGAAATTATTATAGATTTTGAAACATAGATGCCTTTTCCAGATTGAATTCATGTTATTAGTGAAAATGAATACTTGTTAATATGTTACTTTTTGCTTTGTACATTGAGTTCTGTGAACATTGAGAACAAAAGCACAATTGTGTGTGTGTGTGTGTGTGTGTGTGTGTGTGTGTGTGTGTGTGTGTGTGTGTGTGTGTGTGTGTGTTTATATTAAATTATATTAGAGACTGAGAGCATGGGATAACTGTGTTACTGTTTGCTGTTTTGATTGTAGTAGAAAATACACTTGAACCTTTAACCCCATGGCAAGTACAGAGATTCCAGATGTCTCCCCTACACCTGCAAAAGGGATCTCAAACGGACGACTGTCTGCAGCTGATTTAGCGGTGCTTATTGTGTATTTAATATTGATCCTGGCTGTAGGACTATGGGTGGGTATACTTATTAGCACATTCATACATTAATGCAGTGGATACAAATTTGTGTGTGTGGTTTTTGGTAAGACTTTACTTAAGGATCATTTTCATAGGATTATGTGACATCTGCATCTGTCTGTTAGAATGGCTGATATAATCCTACATTCGACTTTATATAGGATTACATCAGTTGTCTTAAAGAAAAACAAAATTAATGGTGACTTTTTTTATTCACCTCAGCCTGCGTTATTTTAGAGTGTCATGGCAGTGTCATGACATAGTCACATAACAGAGAGGAAAAAACATGCAGTGGCATTGCCAGGTGGCATTCACTAGAAAACTGAATAAAACTGAGCACTCTGCAGTCTGTTGAGCTTTATATTTAGCAGCATCGATATGGAACCCTGCTGTATCACACAGATGCATTGTGTAGGCTTTGAGAGTGATGATCAATAAATTGCAACAACCAACTTATGAATTTTTGGACTAGAAATAAAGTGAACAGCATTACACTATTTTAGAATTTTTAGTGGGGTTTATGACGTGATTCCGGAGGTTTCTACATTGTTATATGCCTATAGGTTTATGCCAGTTGGCATCGTGTGTCATCAATTTTATTAGATTTTTGTCTCAGAAAAGTGTAGTTCTGTTCATTTTAAAGGTTGTATTGTCACTTTCCATTAATTTCATAACAAAAAAGCATTGCCCTCTTTCCAAACTTATTCTCGTTTTATTCGTTATAATAAAGATTATTGTATAATAAAATCTTAAAAATATAAACTCACTTTAGTCTCATATTTGTCTAAAATGTATCTAAAAAAGAAACATAAGCACAAGTAAAAACATAATAATAAGTCTTTTGAGTCTAACTGACGTAGCCTTTGGCTGTATTGTATTTTGTATTGATGTTTCCAAAGATAGAATTTAACAGTTCAACTTTTCATTAATGTGATAAATAAATTTGTAGGTTGACACAAAACATATTTTCAAGAGCCAGAAAGTCTCTGTATTCTCAGTAACCTACAGAATTCATAGAAGACATAAAGCTCATTTGACAAGCCTTTTGAGTCCAGTGGTGGACAGTAAGGAATTAAATGTAACACGTTACTGTACTTAAGTAGCTTTTTTGCGTATCTGTACTTTTCTGAAGTATTTCCATTCGGGAAATACTTCACTACAATACTACATTTCAACTTCACTACATTTCAAATAACTCAATTAAATAACTTTGGTGGTATCTACTAAGCATTAACATACAGTTCAGCATCAGTTTAACAGCAAGAGAACATTTTTGTGAGGAATAAATGATGGAGGAAAATTCTGACTCGAACTTGCCTCAACACTCGTGGAATTATTTGTGAAGTTTTTCGGTGTTCTGAAAGTAACATTAGAGTCTTGTTTTCACATAAACTGAGTTGATTAGGGAAGAGTCTTGGGACAAAAATAATACAAGGACTTTATTGTCATAGTAAATTACAGTACTTTGGAAACCTACGTTAGTTACAACTTACGTACATTTGAAGGCAAATAGTTTTGTAATTTTTAAAAAGTTTAAATAGAGCACTTTTACAATTACTTTATATCATGAAAAGCAATAAACTTGTATACGTCTTCAAAAAAGTGTAGTGGTAGAGATAGGTATGGTTAAAATCTTGCCATATTGTTGCTATGTTGTTGCAGAATATGGCATTTGGAGCATTCAAGGGGAAGTTCGAACAACATATGTTAGTGTCAGAAAACTGATAATAAGTGTGAAGGTGCTGGTGCTAAAGCAATGTTACCCATTCTCTAATGAAGCTCTGATAATGCCCAAAAGATCTATACAAGAAGTTGTGTTCATTTATGTTGTGTTTCATGGCAATACAGCTATCAGAAATCACATTTGTAATTAAATGCTTTGCTGCTTTCAAGTCTATGTGGAAAACCAAGAGAAGCACAGTGAATGGATATTTCCTAGCAGGCAAAAACATGTCCTGGTGGCCGGTGAGTTCTCACAATCAACATAATAACTGTGCAGACTATGAGATTTCTCTGGAAGCAGATTTATTAATTGAGATTGATTTTTTTTGTGTTTCTGCAGGTAGGAGCATCTCTGTTTGCTAGTAATGTGGGCAGTGGTCACTTCATTGGTCTGGCAGGATCAGCAGCTGCAACAGGCATCGGGCCCACAGCATATGAGTGGAATGTAAAGCTCTAATAGCCACGTTTTTTTCCTGCAGACACAGTATCTTTTCTGTCAAATTGTTGGATATTCAACAAATCCTGGTAACATTACCTTAACACTTTTTCCTCTTTTTTTTCTTTTAGGGTATGCTGATGGTTCTGCTATTAGGCTGGCTTTTCCTTCCCATCTACATAGCTTCTGGGGTCAGAGGGCTTGTACATAGTAATGCATCAATATTCATTTTTAATACACATTACTCTGATCACAAAAATGTAATGTTTTTGTAGGTGACAACTATGCCGGAGTATCTTCAAAGGAGATTTGGTGGCAAAAGAATACAGATCTTTCTTGCTATTTTGTATTTATTTATTTACATCTTCACAAAAATATCGGTACGTGTCAAAAAAATCTGCTTTTCTGCACTTCTAAGGAATGATTATACAGGATTAGTGATTTACAATTGCATTTCTATTCCAATCTACACTTTTGATTCAGCATAAATGGAATGCGGTTGCACAATATTCCCAAGTGGGACAACAGCCTTTGGCCTAACATTAAGCAGGAGGCTTCTGAATAATAAATGAGGTGAACTTTGCGATCATGTTTAACAGTACATTATTCTAGAATGTAGTGGTTACAAAGTGACCTATTGTAAGGAGCACTGTAATAATTTGTTTACTCCTTCACCCCACCTCCTATCCATATCCATGAACACAAAGCCTTGTCTCTCAGAATCATGTTTTGCTCTCAGGGATTATTCACATTAAAATTCACACATTTGGTAAAGTAATCGGAAGCTAACGTTCCATCAATTCATGCTACTTTCACAGGTATAACAAAGCTATAAATAAACTATAACCTGCCATTGAGCGTACTGATTTGTTGGTGCTTTTTTTGATCCAAGCAATTTGCAGGTTTATATATAAATAACTCAAGACAAATCTATCAGTGTCCATTTTTATAGTCTTCATAGTCAGCAGGCTTCTTTAATTTAGTAAAGCAAGCCTCATATTTCCTTCTGTATTATTTAACTTAACATCATTACACCTTTTGCTGCAAATTGAAACATTTTCCAGACATTAAGTTTTTCTTAATGTATCTTTTTACAATTGTGTAATGTTTGTTTCTGAGCAGTGAAGATTTTAATGGCCCAACCTTTTGTTGTTTATAATATGACCAACAAGAGGGGTATAAACATAGTCAGTGGGTCCAGGAACCTGTTTTTCATACATAACAAAAACATTTAAAAAAAAAAGATGTATACCAGTATAGCCAGATTCAGCACACTTCCCATTTGTGCTTGGATGCAGAAAATATATCAAGACCCGAAATCAGAATCAGCAAGTCAACAGCTCATTAATGCAAATTGTAGGGAAGCCTGTAGAGGACAGTTAAAGCATTCTTGCACAAGGCATGCACAATTTCATTTAATGTGCTGCAAAATTAGAGATATTGAATTATAATAGCTTTATTTATTCATTATTAATCAGTAGTGACAACATATTATGTTATATCTTAATTTTGTAGATTTTGTAGTTTTGATGAAAAATAAAAATGAAGGATCATGAAAAATTAACAGTAATTTAATTTAGCCATTTTATCGAATTAAGAGTAACAAATGGACCCCTGCATAAGGTATATTGAGGTATATTAGCCACAGTAGTAGGTATTATTTATGATCGGTGCACCTTGAAAACAAATAGATGTTTAGGCTGTTTGAATTGTATGTGTACAGGTGGATATGTATGCTGGGGCTGTGTTCATTCAGCAGGCTCTGGGTTGGAATATTTATCTTGCTGTCATTCTTCTCCTGGCCATTACTGCACTTTATACAGTAGCAGGTGAGATAGTTTAATCAAAGCCAACAGGCTCAGGATGACACATGCAATACATATACATATATAATGTTTATTATGATGGCTGCTGTGCACATATATTTTGAAGAATGTGTTTTTAGGTGGTCTTGCAGCCGTCATTTACACTGATGCAGCTCAGACTGTCATCATGCTGATCGGGGCCCTGACGCTAATGGGATTCAGTATGTAGTTTTCTTTTCCATTCATCCGCCAGCTATATGATCTGTGTTTAATTTCTAACATTTCTCCCAGGACATTTTATGGACAATACAACTATGACTGTTGCTAAAACATTCAGGTCCTTTAACTTCTGTTTCTTTTTTTTTTTCTTTTCTTTTTCTCTTACTTATGGGGAGGTTTTGTGGAGGTCGGGGGCTGGCAAGCCATTTTTGATGGCTACAGCAAGGCCATTCCATCTATTAGAGTCCCAAATAGCACTTGTGGTATTCCTAGTGAGGACGCCTTCCACGTTTTTCAGGATCCAGTGACCTCAGAATTTCCTTGGCCAGGGGTGGTTCTGGGAATGTCAATGCCCTCTATATGGTACTGGTGTTCGGATCAGGTGAGGAAAGTAAAACAAGTAGTTCAGACAGACAGACAGACAGACAGACAGACAGACAGACAGACAGACAGACAGACAGACAGACAGACAGACAGATAGATAGATAGATAGATAGATAGATAGATAGATAGATAGATAGATAGATAGATAGATAGATAGATAGATAGATAGATAGATAGATAGATAGATAGAGATTTACAAATAGCATTTTGTTTTGTTTTGTTTGTTTTTCTGGAGATTTAGCATGTTTGCCTTATTGTCTAGGTATAAAGGAACTGTAAAAAATTTGAAAATAAGCAATAATATAAACCAGGAATCATCACAAGGTGGTCTGTAGACTTGCTGTAGCTGCAGACACTCACTGAACTGATGAAAATAGAAACACATTTGATACTACTGGAACATTCTGGCTTCTGTTGCAGTTTTTTGTATTATGATTATTTCATGTATCCTCTTTGGTCTGATAATGAAACTGAGGGGAGGGAGGGAGGGAGGGAGGGAGGGAGAGAGAGAGAGAGAGAGAGAGAGAGAGAGAGAGAGAGAGAGAGAGAGAGAGAGAGAGAGAGAGAGAGAGAGAAATGTTTCAAGCAATTGATCAGATAAATATTTATTTCTTCACATCATTTCAGGGAATTTGGCTCTAATCAAATTCTGGTAACATGATAAACCACTATAAAAAAAAACCCATATTGTTTTACTTATTGCCATGAACTAATCACCAATGGTTAGTTGTGCAAATGTAACAGTTATGTTTTGTAGACAAACATAGTTTTTGTAGCTGGAATTCAAATATTAGTTACAGCTAAAATATTTGTTATTTTCTTTAGGTTTCCATTAATATTTAATTTATGACATTATAGCTTTATAAAGTGTATATTCTCTAGAAAAAACATGCATTTTATGGCTTTTTTTTAATGGCAGGTTATAGTGCAGCGCTCGCTGGCTGCTAAAAACCTGCTGCATGCTAAAGGAGGCTCTTTGCTGGCTTCCTACCTTAAGGTCCTGCCATTTTTCATGATGGTGCTGCCAGGCATGATCAGCAGAATCCTCTTTCCAGGTCTTTGTGCTAAAAAATCTTTTTAAAACCCAGATATTTGTAGAAATGTATATATATATATATATATATATATATATATATATATATATATATATATATATATATATATATATATATATATATATATATATAAAAAGGAAGAAATTACTAAGTGCTTGTACACAGTGTGTTTTGGTCCTAATTGGATGTGGTTGTCTAGATGAGGTTGGCTGTGCAGACCCTGAAGTGTGTAAAGAGATTTGTGGGAATCCGTTGGGCTGTTCAGATATCGCCTACGCCAAACTGGTCATGGAACTCCTCCCTTCAGGTTTTTTAACCCTCCTTTGATTACGAGTTACTACATTGTGTTGAGTTTCCTGCCATCAGGATGGTTGACTGCGATTGTTAATGTATTTTTCCTGTAGGTCTGCGGGGTCTGATGATGGCTGTAATGATAGCTGCTCTCATGTCTTCCCTGACCTCCATCTTTAACAGCTCCAGCACTCTGTTTACCATGGACTTATGGAGATATTTCCACCGTGGTGCCCCTGAGTGGGAGCTTATGATTGTAGGCAGGTAGGACTTTAATCAATGCATGTCACACATAGCTGGGAGCTCAGGGCTCTAAAAGTGTCATACCTTAATATTTCAGGCAATTTTTGTGTTGATTTCCAGAGCGGAAAAAGATAAACTGCTTTTTCCTGGTCAGGGTCATGTTGCCTCTGGAGCCTATTATTTTGTGAGGTGTGAGGTGAAGATACACAGGATGAAACAGCAGTCCATTGCTGGGAATCATTCCTACATCCAAACACACATATGCACAGTTATTTTACAGCCAATCTACATTGCTGTTTCTGAATTTGGGAGCAAACCAAAGAATCTGTAAGAAACCAGTGTGACACAATGGACTATTTGCAGGAATTTTCTAAAAAGTCACTGCTAGACATGATAAAGCCACATTCTAAAGACACATTGAGGCTTTTTTTCCCCCAACTCATCCTTTCATCATTTACTTTCACTCATATACAGTGTGATCTAGAGGATGCACAGAGATCTACAAAGTTTGTGTGCTTTTAGAGTGTTTGTCCTGGTCCTGGTGGTGGTGTCTGTGCTATGGATCCCCCTGGTTCAGTCCAGTCAAGGTGGCCAGCTCTTTATCTACTTACAGTCTATCAGCACTTACCTGCAGCCGCCTATCTCTGTAGTGTTTATGGCAGGATGCTTCTGGAGAAGGACAAATGAGAAGGTATTTTGTGTGTGTGTGTGTGTGTGTGTGTGTGTGTGTGTGTGTGTGTGTGTGTGTGTGTGTGTGTTTGTGTGTGTGTGTGTGTGTGTGTGTGTGTGTGTGTGTGTGTGTGTGTGTGTGTCTATGCTCACTATTTTTTTATTGTGTCATTATAGGCATAATTAAGAAACATGAAAAAGAAAACTCTGTCTAGGCTTCTATCTATTTACTGGTCTTTACACATTATTTTAATTAAAAAAATTATTAAATCATTTCTACTAATTTTCTATTTTAGCAGTTATTTGTTAGTTGTCAGCATGTCTATAAACTCTAATACCTCACAGAGGATTAATAATGTGGTTCAAAATGTCCATAATAGATTATAATCAGTCTTATTTTATAGTTTAGAATTGCGCGTTACTATTCATTACAGTCTTATGTGGATTGATGACGTATAATTATAAAGCATCTGTAATAAAAAAGAGTAACATTCTGAAATGGCACCAGTAAGAGCTTCAGGGCAATAAAAATTATAAATCATCATTCATTAGGCTGAGAGATATTAGTCATTTTATTTCCATAATGTAATTTAGAAAATACCCTTCCCGATAAAGTTTAACACACTCATCTCAAAACGATAAAGAGCCACTTGGAAAAGCATTTCAGAACACACAACACCACAAACTTACTGGTTACCCATCAGCCAGATCAGAAATGGGAGGCTGGAGTGCATTCTGGTTCAGCAAATCTCAATTTTGAAAAAGATTGAGAACAAAAAACAGGCACTGTATTACAGTCTTCAGGATCCCTCTAATCCCAGTTACAACGTGATAGTGGACATCATATCTTTTTTAGCCCTGCAATTACAGAATAAGTGCTTTAAAACTATATGCCAATTTACAGTAAATGTTGTCGTCACCGTTTGGTTGTTCAGAGCCACTGTAGTCTGTGGCAGTAGTAGTGATGAATTATTGAAAAAAGTGAGTGAATATGGAGTGTTAATACTGCCTCGGTTATTCTTTAAAGACGTAACTTTATGCATGTCTTACATAGTTTAAGCCACACTATATGGGCACGAGGTTTGAGGACACCTGACCATTAGACTCGTATGTGCTTTTTTAACATCCCATTCCACATTTAGTGATTATTTGCTGTTGCTCCACACTTCTGGGAAGATGTTCCACTAGTGTGTGTTTGTGAAGATTTGTGCTCATTCAGCCACATGGGTGTTAATAAAGTCAGATACTGATGTAGAGTGAAGAGACCTGAGGTGCAGTTGTGTTCGATTCATCTAAAATGTGTTTATAATAGGGTTGAGGTCAGAGGTCTATAGCAGGACACTCAAGAGCTTCCACGCCAAACCATGTAATGCATATCTTCATAGAGCTCGCTTTGTGCACAGGATTGTCATGCTGGAACAGGTTTGGGTCTCCTAGTTCAAATGAAGGGAAAATTTTATTCTACTATATTCAAAGTCATCCTATAGAATTGTGTAGCAGCTATATCGGGAAGAACCATATATACGGCTAGGAAAGTATCCGAAAATATCCGAATATTTTTGTCCGTATAGGAAAGTTTTTTTGTTTTTATCAATCCCGTACATGTTCGTCTTTAACACTGTGTGTGATTTAGGGGGCATTCTGGGGCTTGGTGCTGGGGCTGCTGGTTGGAATTGTGAGGATGATTCTGGATTTCATCTACCCAGTACCACAGTGCTACGAGACAGACACCAGGCCTGATATCATTAAGTACGTTCACTATCTGTATTTCTCCATCATCCTCTCGCTGCTCACACTAATTGTCGTGGTGAGCGTCAGCCTGGCCACGGAGAAACCCACAGAAGAACAGGTCAGGAACAAACAGCAGAATGATAATGACAGTATGCTTATATGGAAAGTAAAGGGGCACCTTGTAAAGTCTCCTTAAACCAACAATAACCAGATAATTACCCATGAATACAGCAGAAAAGCAGTGGCGCATGATGTTAACGTGCTCTATGTCACAGGTAAGTCGGCTGACCTGGTTCACGAGGTTTGATCCTGTGAAGAGCACTGTGGCCGATAAAGAAGATGGAACCCTTTCTATCGATAATGGCTTAGAAAAGGAGAAAAGTCGTGGAAATGTGACAGAGCCCACAAATGGTATATTCTTCTTTAGTGGAAGATTAATCTTACTTAATTTTAGCACTAATGACGGTTTGTCCAGTAGGGGGCGCCAGTAACTCACAAATGAAACAACCTTTTTGCCTTCTCAAAGTGAATAGTAAAACTATACTAGTGTTATTAATGGTTAGGTTATTTATTGTTTACAAAGCCCTCAACAATGTCTTTGTAAACATGTCTTTTATACTGACATACAAAACCTTTTCCTCAGGCTCGAGTACACGCCATGCTGAGACACCCTCCAGGCTAAAGTCCGCTCTGCTCTGGCTGTGTGGGATGGAGAAGAATCCCGAAAGACAGCAGCCCCCTCCAGCGCCTGAGGCCGCTGTGTGCTCCCTCGAGGAAGAGCCGTGTCTGCGGCATGTGGTAAATGCCAACCTCGTTGTCTGCCTGTCAGTGGCAGTGTTTCTGTTTGCCTACTGGGCATGACAGGCCTTGAGTCTTAATATCTCAAGGAAAGAGACAGTAATGATCCTCTGAAGTATGCTCAGTATTTTGTGTTTCTTAAGTTATCAAGTAATTAATCACCTAACAATTTACATCTGGTTTACATAGGTTATGCCTATTTTATTTACGCAGATGAAACAATTATAAAACCTTTTTTTTTTTTACAAGCCTCATACTCCACAATAATGTGGGCAATACTTTCACTTATTATCGAATTTATTCTCTTCACAGAACTTTGAAAAAATATATATAACCTCTACTATTTACTATCCAATAAATACTTTCACAAAACTCGAAACGTATATTTTAAAATTCATTTTATTTTTCTTGCCTGGCATTTTAATAGATTATTGTATGTCATTCAACTTGCTGTGTAGGAAATACAGCAGTAATCAGTACAACACACTGTAGTAGCTTTGCTTTGAGAGATGTGCAGAACCAGCTCTGCTGCAGAAAAGGTGCACACAGTATAAAAGAAATAAAAATACAAATCACCATTTACAAGCCTTTAAACCATTTAGAAATAACACGTTCCAAAAACAGCTCTGTCAGTAATTAAAAGGATGAATTACAAGCAAAAAAATAAAAATAAAAAATTTGACAAATATTTAAACCTGGATAAAATCAAATATCATATTTGCAATCTGGCTTTAATTTGCAATGATTTAGTATTGGGTAAAACATCCAAAAATTCTACAACATAGTCAAGAAATAAAATAAGCTTGTGTCTGTTGTTCTTATAGTTAGAGGAATTTATTATTGTAATAATGCGTACAGTTGGGCGAAATGATTGTTTAAAACAGCATGTAGATTATCCACTTATTTAAATGGTGAAAAACAGATATGTAAGTTTGATTTATTGCTGTATTATTTGGTCCATTTAATCAAACCCTGTGCAACATCACAATTTTCTCATCACCATTAAAACATATTGATAGTGATTGTCTGATTTGTAAGAAAGAAAAAAAAAAAAAAAAAGACAAGAAAGACGCAATCCATATTCCACCACAGGAATAAAAGTACTCAAAAATCAATACTTGATACTCTGCATTTCCGCATGTATCCCATTAAAAAAATCTTTTTCACTATTATACATTTCCTATAACAGGTTTTTGGTCTCTTAGAAATCACTCCATTATCTCATAATAAAGATGGCGGACAGGAACAGGACAAAATGGTAATATACATACAAAGCAGCACATTATTCTGTGGGCGAATGTGAACTTTGAGAAGCTCGGTTTGCTTTGTTTTTGTTGTTCCCTCATAATTATGTACGGTAAAACACTTACAATGGCACAAGTAATAAAAACGCATGTTTGTAGCTTATAATACGAAACTCAAAAAAACTAAACAAAAAAATAACATTTGTGAAGTTAAAGCCAAAGCGTCTGGAACCATTCTGGCACGAGAGAGAGGTTACAGTTTGTGTGATATTGGTACAGTATACAGCATGTTTATCGCTTACCTCAAGCTTCAATATGTCAGCAATTTGAAACAGTAACAGCGTCTTAAAAAGATCCCTCGGTGCCAAGAAGACCACGGAGTGCCAGGATTTAGTCTACAGACTCACTCTGCCTCAAAACAGCATTGAAGGGAGTGATTGGCTACATGAGTAGAAGGCATTTCATCTTTTCCTCAAAGGATGGTGCTCTCTGATTGGGTCTCAGCATCATGGGGTGTAGTCACAGGCTGTTCCACATCTATATGCGGGACAAGGAGCCGCCCGGACCCCTTCAATGTTATGGCCACATCTGTACGATCAGAATTTACAATTAAATCAAGTTTGAGTGCTACTTACCAGCTCTATTCACTGCTTAGATGTTGAGGGGAAATAAGCAAGGAAATATTTAACACACCACGAATTTGTCACTTTGCTAGTTGCATTTAATGCTAGAATTCAAAACTTCGAGATATCAATAAAAGGAGGCTACTTATTAACTCGATTTGCAGTTTGTTTTGACAGTATCCGTGGTGCGGTGGCCTCACATCCTCCTTTATCCCATAATGGACTCGGAAGTGAAAGTTAGAAAGCAGCGTACAAATCAGGGGTCTCATTTATCAAAGCGTGCGTAGAACAAGCTGGAATTCTGTGCATGAGAACCACAACGTTACAGTAGAATATTGAAATGTTCTACAGGCACATATGCACACAGGGACGTCAACAAATCACACACATTCTACACTGCCTTATGAAAACACTCCCAAATTAGAAATATAGGTATGATAACGACCTACGTATTCACATTCGATTTGCACATTTTTGTAAACTGGCGCAGATGGGAGCAATCTCGTTGTTGTTGTTGTTATCGGTACTGCTGCTGCATTATGAAATGTACAATCCTGGGCAAAGAATATTTCCAGTTACAAAAATGAGCAAGATTTCAACAAACAGGGAAATACTTCTATACAAGGTGGTATTTAAAAGTTTTAAAACTAGTTTTGTAACACGCCAACAGATAGCAGTATAAAGCTGCACGGACAGTTACAGGGAGCACCGACCTTCATAAGTCTGTGTGCCCAAAGACATCACCCTGTGTTCATCAGAAGCTGTGTGACTTGTGCTGTACTGACCACCTCAGTCACCGAGCGCATCTCACATACGGGCTTCTCGCTGGAAACAACATGAACCCTCTTCCAGGACGCATAACAAAGGTGGCAGGAATGCTGGGAGCGCTGTATTGTAAACATAGCTAGTCTCGAAACGTTTTGATACCACCTCGTAGTCTTCAAAGAAGTTTACCTACAAGGTTACAGCATTTAAACAAATCAAATGGGAATCTCTCTCGTAGTACTCTAGTTTTCTATTAGTTTCATTTCCAGATCAATTAATTTTTTTTTTGGGGGAATACATTTCTTTTTGCCCAGGAGTGTGTAGAGATTTGAATACATGTAAGTCATGCCATTATTCTGTTCATGGTTGGTTGGGAATTGCCAGAGCTGTCTATAATTTCTTATGTTAATTTGCCCTTTAACTAAACTGCCCAGAGAAGAAAAAAATCGTTAAGCTTCCAGTGCTGTGCTTTGTTGTCCTTGAAGAATGTGGGCTGAGATACTAGCAAAATAGATAGACTTGACAAATAGATTTTACTGATGAGTAATCTCAGTTAAGTGGTTCATGCAATTCTAAAAAAGAAATCTTCCAATATCGATATGACTTCTTTTCCTTACATTTCCTGCAATGTCACAATTATTCAACTAGTTATAAACACCGCAGCTTGCTGTTAATCTCGACAAGTATACTAATGATGAGTGTGACGAGAGCCTCGTGGTCCTGTGATGACACTTTTCTACCACTGGGGATTTCAGCATATGCATGGTCAGGGTATTATTTAGAATAGAACAGAATAGCCTTTATTTGTCACATATACATTACAGCACAGTGAAATTCGTTTTTCACATATCCCAGCTTGCTCATTAGCTGGGGTTAGAGCGCAGGGTTCTACAAGGTACAAGGGTCCATGATATGGCACCCCTGGAGCACAGAGGGTTAAGGGCCTTGCTCAAGGGCCCAAGAGTGGCAGCTTGGCAATACCGGGACTTGAACCCCTGTCCTTCCGATAACCCAGCACCTTAACCACTGAGCTACCTCCATATGCGCATATAAGAAGAACTCAATAAATAGCGTTCTTTGAGTGAAAACATGTTTGCACGATTGATAAATAAGACCCCAGGTCAGTTTGGAAAGAAAAAAAGAACGAGTTTGCTGTTTGCTATGAGCTTTGCAACAAGCGTCATTGCACATGCAGTTTAGCTAGAAGTTACTGTTATTTTTGGACAAGCGGTGTTAGTGTGCAAAAGCATTCACCACAGGGCATTCAGCGACAATGCTTAGCATTAGTTTTGGCGTCCTTACCATAGCCTGCCATTCAACTCTTAGTTCACAGGCAGGGGGTCACACATCTGTAACAGTTTAACAATGCTTCGTCATGCTCAGCACAGCCAATTAATTCATCAATTACTCATGAATTACTTGTTAAGCGAAGACCTTCTGATGACATACCTTCATCGAGAAAAGTAATTAACCACAGCGCTGTATTACTCCCAGAGTGGCCATGATTAATTGATTGGAAAAATTCCCCCATTTAAGTGAAAGAGTAGTTTATGAGAGATGGAAAGATGGAGCGATAAGCCTGTAGAGGTGGCCTAAGGGGTGCAGCTGCAGAGCGCCGTGCTCGTGCTCATGCAGATGGATAGTAGAAGAGCTTTGTGGTGAAACCGCAGAGTGTTGTGCTGTTCAAACCAGAGTGGAGGGGGAAGGGCATAACTGGCATCTGCTGAACTTTCCATTACGGCTGAACAGCTCTGATTCCTGAAGCGTACGCTTTTTTTGTTAACTTTTTTATTTATTTTTTTATTACAAAAACTAACGCACACTGCACATTCTATGTGTCTGTTATACACAAACTGCGTTCACACACATTAATTAGTTGACAGTATGACATAATTCATCACATCAGTTTAGAATTGATGTGCCCTGGGAAAGGACATTGCAGTATCCACCCAAACAAAACCAGTGTTCCATCCATTCTAAAAATTTCTACAGCGCTTGTTTTATAACTGCTCATAGCAATCCATATGTTTTCTGCAGCAGCCGTTCGCCGAGCCAGAGATATTTTATTCCGTCAATGCCTCGTGTACTTTTAGAACTGGTTGCAAAACTACACACCAGCCATCACATTGGTAAATAAAAAAAAAAGGAGAAAAAAACAGAGGCAGTCAGACTTTAGCTGTGAGACAATGATGCATTTGAGCAAACTTGGGAGAGCGGTTGGTTTTTATGTGACTGTGTTAAAACTCTCCAACTTGAACATGTCCCTTTGTTAGTGGCATTTTATGAAATGGGAGTTACATGATCAGTGGAACGGCAATGAAATGTAAAATGAATATCAAAAAAAGTGACGGTGATCATGAAGTAAAGCTGATACTAATGAGATGCAAGCTATTGACATAACGTACTAGTTACTACCTGGCCCCGGATAAGCTCCTTAACCTGTGGAAGTACGTGAACAGTCAGTAAAATGTTAAAACTGTAACTGTGAGATCAGGGAAAGTAGTGCTGTTTCTCTGCAAGTTTCCATTTTTATATAATGACGTGGGGAAGGATTGAGGGCAGCAGTTGGTTTGGCTTGTGCTTTATATAATGAATCACTAATGACACTGATGATTTGCTTCAACATACTGAAACTCAACATCCCAAAAACATTGCCCGACTGTTTTATGCTCTGATTTCCTTGTGTGTTCCACATTTATGCTTTGTTCCTATGAGAAAAGAAGAAGGATGTCTAACTGCCCTGGAGGCTTCCGTTCTGGATTTTTCTTTTGCCAGAAAAGGTCTTTATAGCATCTGATCGTCTGCTGTTCATCCGAAAATGAGCACACGTTAGATTTATATATTTTATACACAATTTGTTCAAAATGTTTTTAGCTATACTCACTAACGATCATTAAACATAAATTCAGACCAAGCGTATAAAAATATCATATGGGTTTTAAGTACATGATCAATTTATAAGAAGGACTGAAAGGTGACACTTTGATCATAATGTATATTTGTACCCAAGCATATAAAACTTTTGGTTTGTCAAAAAAAGGCACAAAAGGCTTTTGGAGATGGAGAATCAATAAAACATGTAGTGTACTGTCATACCTGTAATGATCTTGGAGGCAGAGTTGCACACTCCATTAGTGCTCTCGCTTGGAGGCTGAGGAGGCGGTGGCACACTAGGTCTGGGGCGTGGTCTGGGAACAGGCCGAGGGCGGGACAAAAAGGCAGAGTGGGTGAAGTCATGTGGGGGCGTGTCAGGTCGAGTTGGGCTGTGTGGAGGGGATGGCTCCGGGTCTGCTGTGTTCTGTGGAGGCTGAGGAGGAGGGTGACTTGGGGCATGGATGGGCATCTGGTTACTGGAGTGACGGCGAGGTAGGGTTACAGGCTGGCCAGGACTTGCGGCTGGGCTCTGGGCCTGTATAGAAGGGGTGGATGTGGCTTTTGGGGGCGTAGTTGCAGATGAGGAGTTGGGAGCCATTTTAGGGGGTGCAGGTGCCTGTTTCTTTGTACCTGAAAGCACAAGTACAGCTCATGTTATCTCATTCGTACAGACATGGTGTTCTGGACGTGAAATAGTACAAGAGCAAGAAATGGCCGATTATAGTAGCAGGTACAAGCATGATACATTGTGGAAGTTTTACACATAGTGTCCAGCTATAGAAAAGTTTTAATTGGGAAAGTGACTTACCTCTGCGCACCATGTGTGGACTGGGGCCTTTGGAAGCAGATGTTGGCGTCCCCACGGATAGCTGCCCAGGTGTTCCACTGGGGCCTCCAGGGCCATTTCTCAGGGGTGGAGGTGTGTAGGTTGGCTCTCGCACAACGCTACTAGTGTACAAACAGGATCGTGATTAAACATCTGCAAACGTCTTAGCATGCTGTTAATAAATATTCAGTTTCTCATGCTTCTTAAAAACATGCTTGTTACAAAATATGCAGCTTGTAAATCGGTTTGTGAATTAGAATAAACTGTTAAAAATCAATATTTGTATTAAAATCTCAAACTCGGCATGCCATGCCATGATTTTAATTTTAGCAGCAAGTAAAGAAATAAAATGTAAGCTGGATTTAAATCTTTTAGGCCAAAGACAACAGGCAGTGATTCAGACATGAGAAAGAGAAGAGACACAGCAAGCAGGAGATAAGGAAGGAAGTCAGGAATCACTGACTGTGAGGAAGGCATGATCAGTCTGAGCAGACAAATGACTAAGAAGTTTCCGGATTGAAACTGGCATCTGACAGCCTTTAAACTCCTTAATCTCAGCCAGAAGGTAAAATGCTCTTTCAATTTAATTTTACTTACTTGTTCAGGATTTAATTGGTACGTTGATTTATGGAATTCATTAAAGGAAAGATGGTGAAAGTTACTCTAGAGACAGGTTAACGCAGCACAGAATTATCTGGTAGATAAAGATCATTGTTTTGATTGACACCTGCAGCGCGGTAGTGGGAAGCGGTCTTTGTGTTCTTGGTCCTTACCTGCTCTCATCAGCAGACTGCTGCTGGTTTATAGATTGCTGGTTCTGAGTCATTATAGCTCCAGCCTCCGAGCCCCCTACAGCTGACTGAGAGGGAGCCTCGGACAATGGGACCCCCCCTGCCTCCACTGGAGGAAGAGGGGGCTGGAAGGCTGGAGAGGTGTGCTGCTGCTGCTGCTGCTGCTGCTGTTTTCTATTTAGAGTGCCAGTTCTACGAGGTGCATGCTCCGGATGTTTGCTAGCGAGGGGAGAGGGGAAAGAGGGTAAAACACTGACACCTGACAACCCTCTACCTGCGGTCACAGAGAGGTATTAAAGGCCAGAGGATAAGAAGTGACAGAAAGAAAAGGGAGGAGGCCACTACACACAAAGCACACCAAGGCAAGGGGTACAAATCTTAAAGGAAAAAAAAAGAAAAGACATTTTTTATATTTTTTTTTTTTCAGTGTGTGTACTAGCAGGCATTGTTTTGTTTTTTGTTTTGTTTTTTCTTTGTTGGTTAATTGTTTTCAGTTGTGTAACTAATTCTAAATGCTAACAAGTTATTGTATGCATTTATCATCTTCCAGAAAAATCATAAAATGTATGAGAAAGCAGCTGTTTAAAAGAGAAGACATTTAGCTGCAACTTTAAGATCTTGGGAACCCAAAAGATAAATTTGCATATTAAAAGAACGTTCCAGCACCTTTTCAATCTAAACATATCACTCCCGCATTCTTTACCATACAATACATGGAATTACCATTTACATCATTTCGCTGTACTTCTTTAAAAAAAAATCGTTTTGCAATGTTTATGCAAAAGATTTTTATAGAATATGTCCTTGAATTCTTTGAAACTGAAGACCTTAAATTAGACTCCATATGTAAAATCTGTCCTTTCAGAGAATACGCCACTATTTATGCAATAAGAATGTGCATACATAACTCACAACCACGGAAGTATCACGTTTCTGTCTGATGAAGCATAGCACAAGCTGTACTGCTATAAAGTCCTTGCATGTCTGTCTCCACTTTACTGCCATAATGTAATAGTTGTATCTCTGAATATTAAATGGCTCATTGTTAAATAGATTTATTAGCGGCTTTAAAAATAACACTTGGACTTCAATTATGTTTTGAGTCAACGTTTTTTTTTTTCCATGTGTTGAAATGACGCGCATACACAAAAAAAAAAGCTAAGGGAAAGAATAGGTTGAAAAATGCTGGAGTTTTCTTTTAAGTCAAGATTCAAGACATGTCGATGCAGCACCACATGACCACATGACTGAAAGACCTTTCTTTTTCTTTTGAACTTTGAACCATCATTTATTCAACACTGGGACAATTTTGTGATTTCCAGTCAAGTTAAACTAACTGATCAGCCTGGCAATGCTATATATTACGACTAAGACCCAAGTTACTGAAGATCCAGTCAAACTGAGTTGTGTCATAATCCATAAGACTCATTGAGACCCATTTTAAAATAGACAAATCAGATCACTCATTTTGCCATGTTTGAACAAGGGAGAAAACAAATGTTTTATTGATGGAATGAAGCATGTACAAAATGATAACTGAAAAGACAAAACACCTTGAAAAAGAATGCACGTGCAAGTCAATTCACAGCCTCCGGAGACGGATTGTCCGCTTTGACTGTGACAGACTCATTGGCCACTACATACAAAGCAGACACAGTGGATCTGGAGTCTTGTCTGTGAAGGCGAGGGTGAGACGGATACCTGTCTTTGCGAGGAGTCTCAGTCTCAGATGCCCCCTGGCTGCCCGGGCGTCTCCGCTCTACAGTGGCATATTCAGGTTCGGGGGTAGCAGGGTACCCAGACTGGTGCACGGGGCCAGTGGGCATCGCAAACATGCCTGACACATTGAACTCCACATCTGAATGACAAAGAAAACAGGAGAATTTATTCTAGATGTAAAAAGGGGACTGAATCTAGAATAGGATGTCAAAAAATTGTCTACAATCGTTTGGCTGTATATTTCAGATATGTTGGGGATTTTAAAATAAATGTTGGTACCTTCTGGAAAAAACCAGTCTGCATGCTGGATAATGGGCTCAATTATTGCCACCACATGGACCGAGGTAGCAGCTGCCATTTCAGCAAGAGTCCTAAAGATGCAGGGAAAACAACTCACTCGACATCTCACATTAAGCAAATTAAACTACCAAGACAATAGTTGTTGTCATGTCTGAACTCACCCCTCAGTTTTGGCCCACAGCAGGTTTGGTCCCAATACAATGGCAATGTTGCTTGGGGTCATCTTATTGACTTCGCTGTCCTGAGCCAGCTTGGCCAGGAACTTCACCAAATATCTTAATACACACAAAATAAACTGCATTAAGTGAAAATGCAAAGAAGGGTCAGAGGTAAAGGAGTTCTTTAAAAATGTTAAAGTATCACGTAATTTATGCATCAATTGAATGTGAAGTTGTAGGACAAAACAGCTTTGAGCTAGTAATCAAATTTCTTATAACAGTATAGCCCATTGTGTTTTATTTTATACTTAACCTACTTCAGGTTAGCCTTGTTGGCCTTTGGCAAATTGTCACATGTTACCCATAATGCCTGCAGTCTCTTATCTGGATCGGAAACACTGCACAGAAAGAGAAAGGGGGAAAAAAAAAAATTCACATTTTTACACAGGTTTAATTACTAAGGGGAAAAAATTGTTAAGTCAGACATGATTTCAATTTATTCTGTAATGTTCCTGGTCAAATTCTAGATAATTCCCAAAACTGCTAGGAGAGTGTTAATGCTTTATGCCTGTACAGAATATTCATCATGCTACATGTCATTTACTTTGAGGCTTGATTCCACTCATCATACAGCTGGAAGGTCATTAGTGGTTCTGGGAGCTCCCTCAGGTATGACTTCAGGGCTCCTGGTTATGGGAAACCGACAAAAAAACTATTGTTCTCATTTCATGTATGTGAACCATTGCAACAGAAAATGATCTGGCAGGAAAGTATCTGTGAAATCAGGCTAAGCTGGTTTGGTTTAAAAAAACAAAAAAAATATATAAAAAATATAAATACTTTTTATCTGTTGTAGTTAAATAAAAATAACTGAATAACTGATCAGTATTAGATGTATAGACCAAAGAATAGGATGCTTTTTTATTGGAAATGAAACACACCTGCTACAGCATGGGGGTCTGAGTAAAACTCCTCCAACTGAGAAGTTGAACAATCCAGTGCAGCTTTGAGCTTCTTTAATTTAGAGGCTCCTGCAGCAATACGAAACAGTCCCTGCAAAATGACAAAACTTCTAAATGTAGTACAGATATAAATGTATTTACCTAGCACATTAAAACAGTGGAAATAAAACTAAATAATATCCAATTAACAATAAATTTGGGAGACTTTTCAAACAAAAGAAGGGAACTGGTTGTCTCGTTTCAGTTCTATTATTAGACCCAGCAGTCTGTGTGTCAAAATGGAAAAGAGAAGTGAACTACACAATAACATCAATAGTTGCAATTACACTTCTACAGACTGACTGAACTAAACCAGGACTGTCATGAGATGGACGTTTACTCCAACAAATGGTTTGTCAAAATATATATAAAAAAAAAAAAGAAATCAAACAAAAATAAAAACATTTATAGAGTTTGCTATAATACTAGGTGTGTTTGGATGTTCTTGATTCTTTTGCACAATATACAAATTAATTACACTGAAACTATGGAGGCAGCAATTCATTATTAATAAATCATGACTCATGAATATAATGAATAATACTTTTTTTAAGCATCTTACAAAAGACAAGACTGATTTACCCCACAAATGTTGGTAATGTTTTGTTATCCCAGAGTTTTGTTTTCCAAGATCTGAGGTGATTCTAAGCCATTAAGCCAAAACTCTTTATAGAGCCTCTAAAGGAAAGCTTCATGGTTTGAATACTAGTAAATCACATTCTAATTAGGATCTTGAATTGGAACTACATTTATAAAGTGATGAGGCTCATTACCTCCTCTTTCATGCCTGTTTCCAAAAGCATCATCACACAGGCCTCTATAGGCAGAGCAATTTCCCTGTTACTCCGCTTAAGGTGCTCCTCAAGCGATGTGCCGAATGCTGGCTTCTCCATCCATGTCTCTGGAGAGGGAGAGGGAGAGGGAGAGAGAGAGAGAGAGAGAGAGAGAGAGAGAGACTTAAGTAAGGCTTCAACTTAAGTAAGAAATACAATGACTCAACCTACACACACAAAAAAAACCCAGATGGAACAGAACGATATATTTTATAGCAGGTAGCTAAAACATATGTTCCTATTACTAAATTCGGTCTTGAACCCTACATGAATAAATCTACTTTGATATGTGGTGGTGTTGAAATGTAATTATTATTCAAGTTCCTCTGTGTACCTTTGGTCTAAAAACACTACAGGAAGTGGTATTCTCGCCGAAACTAAAAGCACTGTCACAGCTTAAAAATACAGAACAATAAATTATAGATGACGTTTAATAAGACTTGTTACAGAAACAATGCTTCTGTAGATTTAGAGGAAGTTTTGGAGTTCCTAGAATAGGTACAGCATATTATGGTGATTTGACCTACTAATGATTTGTGTGGCCACAAGCTCTAGGTAAAGCTTATAATAAATCACAAAGCAAATCTGTTCAAATAAAATGGATATTGTACACGTGTCACATTAATATACAGGTGTACATAAAGAAAATACCCAAGCAGAATAATCATAATTACTTTAGACTTCTTTAATTTATAGACATGCAGTATTGTGCAGAGGTTTAAGACAGGTGTGGGAAAAAATGCTATAAAGTAAGAATGCTTCCTAAAATATAGATTTAAATTATTAATTTTTTTATTAATTTACAAAATGCAGAGTGAGCACACAGACAAAAATAAATCAAATCAATATTCGGTGTGTGACCATGCTTTGGCTTTCAGTTTTTACAGTTGCGCACTTTGTGCACTTAGCATTTTATATGTAGTTAAAACATAAACTGAAACAGAAACATCTGTGTAGGAGGCTTAATACTAGGTGAGGAACAGCCAAGCTGCTTCTAAGGTGAGGTTGTGGAAGTCACAGGTCATACACCATGGCAAGCCTGAGCACAGCAACAAGACACAAGCTAGGTATACTGCATCAGTAAGGTCTCTCTCAGGCAAGATTTAATAGCAGACTGGGGTTTCAAGATGTGCTGTTCAAGCTATTTTGAGGATGCACAAAGAAATGGGGAGGAACAAAGACACAGTGGTGGGCCAAAAAATCTTAATACAGCGGGTGAAAGACACATCGTGCTTACTTCCCTTCAACATCAGAAGATGGGCGTCAGTGACATCAGCAAAGAACTAGAGGAAACCACATGGACAAGGTCGACCCCTCTATTTTTTGAAGAAGTCTGGCCAGAAGCAGTTTTCAAGAAAGAATTGCAGCTAAGCAACTGTACCTCTAACATTTAAACGAAGCTAAGGGAATCAACTATGCACAAAGATATAGGAACTGGGATGCAAAAAAAAACGCAGCAAGTGCTCTCGACTGATGAGTCCAGAAAAACAAAAAACAAGTTGTTTGCCAAAGAGCTGTTAAGAAGTACAATATTGAGTGTCTGCAGACAACAGAGCATGTTGAATGCTTTCTGCACTTTTGAGTCTGCATTTCTGCAAATGGAGTTGGAGATTTGATCAGGATTAATGTCCTATTCATTAATTAGTTAGTGTCCTCAATGCTAAGAAATACAGGCAGATACTTATCATGAAAAACCATCAGGGAGTAAACGAAGTCTGATAAGTAATAGTTTTGGTCCCCACAGAGTCCTGATCACAACATCACCGATTCTGCCTGGGATTACATGAAGAGGCAGGAAGATTTGGGGTCAATCTGTGGTTATTCCCTTGAGATTTCCACACCAAATACTGATTTCATTTGGATTTTTCTTCTTTACATTTACTGTCTGTGTTGTTAATTCATAAAAAATAAACTAACGATTCTATTTTTTTTTAAATCGTTCTTATTTTATAGCATTTTTAACCACACCTGCCTAGAACCTTTGCACAGTCCTGTATATCTTCATTCACTAATGTTTATTTTTACATCAGGGAAACAAAAGCTAGAAAAACATTTCCATATTAAATGTTATGTCATACCTTGCTGTGATCTGATAGCGGGAAGGACGCTTTCAATGCAAGCCAGAGATCTTCTGTGGTATTCGGCCTGGGCCTCTAACAACTAAGAAGAAAGGCAAAGCTTTCTTACATGACTTTCTTCATTTGTGTTCATGCAACAGAAAATGTGACAGGAAAGTGCAAATAGCTAGAAATCTGGAAATAATAGTCATAATTCAATCCAGTCTTCAAAGCAGCAGCTCGGCACTCGGCCACGCTGAGATGGGAAACACAAGCGAAGCATTTTTGTAGAAAAAATATTAAACGGATGCATCGATGGACAGCAGAGGGAGAACTCACCATGACGTAATAACGTGCATACTCTCCCTCCTTGGAAAAGAAGATGTACATGTCAGCAGCCAGCTGATCCTGAAGAAAACAAATAACGGTAAACTTGTTCATGAAACACTTCAAGGTCCTGCAAACCCATTTCAATCATACAATCTGTAAAAAAGGGACACTGTGAAATCTGTATGTGTCCATGTACAACTACATGATCATAGCATTTTGCAATTGTTCCAGATTTATGTGTTGTTTTTTTTTCTCAGGTTTCTCAGAAGGTTTCTCAGGAATGTGTTGCCATATTTCTCTCAAGCTCCTTCCCTGCACTAGAACCACTCCCTTAGAGGAATTAATAACCTTTAAGCATACCTTACATATCTCTACTTTGTTGTGGGCTTCATCCATCTCCTCCTTACATGAGTCAGCTTTGGCAGCCATTGCTTGGTTGTTTGTGGCTGTCAGAATTGCTTTATTGGCCTGCAGATATCTGGAGCAGACAGAGAATAAAAAAACGTGCTACAACTTTGAAACATGTAAAAGGTATTTAATGTGATTAACCTCTCGACTTAAACGTATCATCAGTGGTATAAAATAATTATTCATTCTAGCATCTAGCAATTCACTAATGTAGGCCTAAAAGTTGATTTACTGTGCAATGGTGAAGATAAACAGAGCTTCATAAGTAAGTTGTATTATTATGCAAACAAAAAAATGTAGAAAACAGCGTTCGTGTATGATATGTATATATATTTACATTTCTAAACCTAACATTTCCTACAGGTATGTTTGAAAAATAGAAATGTATATTTTAAATAACAACAACAGAGTCATGATTTATATTTGTTTGAAAGTGTGAATTTTGAAATATGTTGCATGAAATGTGTTACAATGAAAAGATTGCTTTAGTTAAAACACAATTGATTTAAGGACAAATCACACTGGATCACTTCTGGCAATTATTTTCTATGTGTGTGTATGTATATATATATATATATATATATATATATACAGTGAGGAAAATAAGTATTTGAACACCCTGCTACTTTGCAAGTTCTCCCACTTAGAAATCATGGAGGGGTCTGAAATTGTCATCGTAGGTGCATGTCCACTGTGAGAGACATAATCTAAAAAAAAAAATCCAGAAATCACAATGTATGATTTTTTAACTATTTATTTGTATGATACAGCTGCAAATAAGTATTTGAACACCTGAGAAAGTCAATGTTAATATTTGGTACAGTAGCATTTGTTTGCAATTACAGATGTCAAATGTTTCCTGTAGTTTTTCACCAAGTTTGCACACACTGCAGGAGGGATTTTGGCCCATTCCTCCACACAGATCTTCTCTAGATCAGTCAGGTTTCTGGCCTGTAGCTGAGAAACACAGAGTTTGAGCTCCCTCTAAAGATTCACTATTGGGTTTAGGTCTGGAGACTGGCTAGGCCACGCCAGAACCTTGATATGCTTCTTACAGAGCCACTCCTTGGTTATCTTGGCTGTGTGCTTCAGGTCATTGTCATGTTGGAAGACCCAGCCTCAACCCATCTTCAATGCTCTAACTGAGGGAAGGAGGTTGTTCCCCAAAATCTCGCAATACATGGCCCCGGTCATCCTCTCCTTAATACAGTGCAGTCGCCCTGTCCCATGTTCAGAAAAACACAGCCAAAGCATGATGCTACCACCCCCATGCTTCACAGTAGGGATGGTGTTCTTGGGATGGTACTCATCATTCTTCTTCCTCCAAACATGTTTAGTGAAATTATGACCCAAAAATTCTATTTTGGTCTCATCTGACCAAATGACTTTCTCCCATGACTCCTCTGGATCATCCAAATGGTCATTGGCAAACTTAAGACGTGCCTGGACATGTGCTGGTTTAAGCAGGGGAACCTTCCGTGCCATGCATGATTTCAAACCATGACGTCTTAGTGTATTACCAACAGTAACCTTAGAAACGGTGGTCCCAGCTCTTTTCAGATCACTGACCAGCTCCTCCCATATAGTTCTGGGCTGATTTCTCACCTTCTTTAGGATCATTGAGACCCCACGAGGTGAGATCTTGCATGGAGCCCCAGTCCGAGGGAGATTGACAGTCATGTTTAGCTTCTTCCATTTTCTAATGATTGCTCCAACAGTGGACCTTTTTTCACCAAGCTGCTTGGCAATTTCCCTGTAGCACTTTCCAGCTTTGTGGAGGTGTACAATTTTGTCTCTAGTGTCTTTGGACAGCTCTTTGGTCTTGGCCATGTTAGTAGTTGGATTCTTACTGATTGTATGGGGTGGACAGGTGTCTTTATGCAGCTAACGACCTCAAACAGGTGCATTTAATTTAGGATAATAAATGTAGTGGAGGTGGACATTTTAAAGGTAGACTAACAGGTCTTTGAGGGTCAGAATTCTAGCTGATAGACAGGTGTTCAAATACTTATTTGCAGCTGTATCATACAAATAAATAGTTTAAAAATCATATATTGTGATTTCTGGATTTTTTTTTTAGATTATGTTTCTCACAGTGGACATGCAGCTACGGTGACAATTTCAGACCCCTCCATGATTTCTAAATGGGAGAACTTGCAAAATAGCAGGGTGTTCAAATACTTATTTTCCTCACTGTATATATATATATATATATATATATATATATATATATATATATATATATATACACATACATATATATACACACACATACACATACATACACACACACACACACACACATACATACATACATACATACATACACACACATATATACATATACACATACATATAACATTATTCTTAACCTTTCTAGTTATGCTGTAATTTTTATATACCTCATACTTATTTTATTTATTTACTATTTATTTTTATCCTTATATTACATTTCTATTTTTCATGTTTACATGTTGGACAGTCGTAAAAAAAAAAAACGCATTCCACTACATGTCGTACTCTGTATGAATGTGTATGTGACAAATAATATTTGAATTTGCTCACCTAGCCTTTGCAGAATCATAATCCAGTACAAGCTTAGCTAGCTGCTTTCTCTGCTTCATGATATTTGGAATATCATTCTGTTGGCAAAAAAAATTATAGAATAGATAAGCATTTAAACTGGCTTTGGTTGAATGAATAAAATTGATAAAAAAAAAAGACCTGTTTAAGTGACTGTGTGTCTCTTTTTGTGTGTATAATATCTCCACATGTAACATAAATGAGTACAGTATGTAAGCAGAAGATAGATGAATAGGGATGGCTATAATAAAAGGAACCACTAGGCTGATCAGTTATCTAATATGGAACCTTGCTTGATGTTCCCTTTATCCAGGCACAGAAATGACATCCATAGACTAACATAAAAAATATAAATCTCCTAATTACCCCAAATAACCAATTCCTTTATAAATAGAAATTTAGGGAGGATGAGTTACCTCATGAGAGAACTGATGACTTAATAATACAATTATTTGTGAAAAAAAATATATATATATATATATTATGCAAATTCTGCTGTTGACTGCCATCAATGACTTGTTCAGCTATTATTTGAGGAAAAACAAACAGCAGCACTAAAAGAAAAAAAGCTAGCCGTAATAAGTTCAATGGCAGGTGATAATCACAAAGCAATTTTTAATGTCAGTGCTCAAATTACTTTTTTTTTTTTTTTGTTGAAGCCAAATTCTGAATGTCCAGACATGAAAGGTACAATTTGATAGTCATTAAAAAGCGCTTGCCACCTGCTAATATGCTTTATGTCAGATTAAAAAGACTAACCGCTGATACCTACAATAAATCTCCATCGAGTACACAGACACAGGCGCTCTGTGGAAACACAATACACATCACCAATTGTTATTTGACTGCGCTCACCTCTGCTAGCTGGTTGATTGGGTCCAGGACTTCCCTTTCAAGCTGGACTTCATGTTGGCTCTGCTCATAAGCGAGTTTACTTTCAGCTTCTCCACACAACTCCATCATTTTCCTACATCATAGTCATATACATCAATGCACATAGTAGATGATACAAAGTGTTTTATTTATGTTTCTGTACGATTGTATCATGCAAATACAATCAGCAACCAAAGATTTCTGGGGTTTTTTCTTTATCTATACTAATTACAAACTATCACTATGATGTACTGCTCCTGTAGTATGTTGTACTACTGTATATACATACTTAATATGCTGCACCACTAACTGTGGAGTTTGCATATTTTGCTGTTAAACCTTCTACTCAATTGGGTCTCTGACCAGATACAGAAGAATGGAAAAAACCACACTATATACTCTTATCACTTGAGCCGCAACAACGAATCGATGGGCTGCTCAAGTTACGGTTTAGCATGACCAGAACATAACACAGCCAGGTGTGAAAATGGCAGATGTATGTATGAAAAGAAAACACACTGGAGTCTCTAATTCAGGTGAAACATCAACACGCTAAGCAGAAACTGTATGTTCTCCTCATGTGAAAATTGTATGGTTTAAGAAAGTGCTATTGTGCAAACTGTTTGTTTGTTTACTTCGGTACAGTCGCACTGGATCAGTTCTGTCGTGACTCGCGAGCATCAGGTTGCGCAATCAGCTCGCTTGCGACATAGATGATAGATTCAATTCAAACGGTGCGAACAAACATTACATCTAAAAGCAGCAAATAACAGCAGCGGTAAACGATTACATTTAAGTCGCTGTTGTGGTTTTCAGCAAATGATTATGCATTTGTATACCAATGTATATTTTTTCTTTTCTTTTTAATCAAGTCTGTTACTTTGCTGTGCTTCTTTGTTCTATTCTCTTGTTATAGCATTTGTCTACAACAGTAACTTATCTGCTTCCATACATGGTTTACTGCGGCTTTACTACGTTCAAATGCTTGTTTTAAATGTTTTCCCAATCAATTGGCAATATATTTGTTTCGAGATACCAGTCACCTCTCAGTGGGTATAATGTTATGGATAATGGGTGTATGTACTCTATATTACCACTAACCAGAGCGCCAAACATCAAACTGCTGAAATATGAGACTTGCTCTATTCACCGTATTTTAGTCACGATCATTCACTTGCTAAATAAACATAAATGATGGTTCAGTGCAAACAAGAATAACTTTTGCACATATCTTTTTTCATTTTGTAATGGGGCATTAAATTACAAGCTTCACTTGAAAAAATATTTTATATTATTTATATAATATATTACATTATAAACAGATATCTGCTAAAATGTTGAAAATATCTAGCTATACTGCAGGTTATCCCCCTCGCATTATTCTAAGAGGAATATTATATTCATGTCTTTCTCTGCATGAGATATTTTACCATTATATTTTATTTTTTATATATTATTTATTTTAATAATATTGACTTTTTTAATAAATCTTTCTTTTGAGTTTTGAATATTCAGAGCTATTTGTGTTTTATTTTACTCACAGACCAGAATAAGAATCGGTATTTCAATATTGATTGTCAATATTAATCAATATTAATCTATTGTCATATTGCCCTACACGCATTACTTATGTTCTAAAAGTGATGTCTAAAAGAAGATTTGCATTTGAACCTTCTTCAGAATATTAGGAAGGAAATTTTCTTCCTGCCGAGATCCTTCAGTGATACTCATATTGGCCTTCCTCTTCTCCTCCTTCCTGGTGGCTCCATCCTCAGCATTCTCCTACCGATATACCCCATGTCCCTCTTCTGCACAAACCATCTTAATCGGGCCTCTCTCACTTTGTCCCCAAAATGTCCTAAATGCGCTGTTCCTTTAATAAACTCGTGTCTAAACCTGTCCATCCTCGTCACTCCCAACGAAAACCTCAACATCTTTAGCTCTGCTACCTCCAGCTCCACCTCCTGTCTTTTACTCAATGCCACTGTCTCTAAACCATACAACATCGCAGGTCTCACCACAGTCCTATAAACTTTCCCTTTCATTCTTGCAGATACTCTTCTATCACAAATCACTCCTGCCACTCTTCTCCACCCACTCCACCCTGCCTGCACTCTTTTCTTCACTTCTCTAACACACTCTCCATTACTTTACTCTGTTGACCCCAGGTACTTAAACTCATCCACCTTCTCCACCTCTTCTCCCTGCATGTGCACCCCTCCACTGCCCTCCCTCTCATTCACACACATGTACTCGGTCTTACTACTACTGACTTACATTCCCCTTCTCTCCAGCACGTACCTCCACCTCTCCATGCTCAACCTGTTCCCTATCTGACCCTGTCTGTCAACCTGTCCATCACCACTGCAAACAAGAAAGGGCTCAGAGCCGATCCTTATTGCAGTCCAACCTCCACCTTGAACCAATCTGTCGTTCCTACTGCACACTTCACTATTCTCACACGGTCCTCATATATGTCCTGCACCACCCTTACATACTTCTCTTCCTCATACAATACTCTCTCGGCACTCTGTCGTACGCTTTCTCTAAATCCACAAACACACAATGCAACTTCTTCTGACCTTCTCTATACTTCTCCATCAACATTCTTAAAGCAAATAACGAGTCTGTGGTGCTCTTCCTCGGCATGAAACCATACTGCTGCTCACAGATAAAGCAGTCCCTTTGTAATCATTGTTGACAGAACCCTTCTAATCAACGTGAGCTTTGGTTAATATGGCTTCTCGTGAATGATATGTGTTCTGGATCATGCATAGATCAGAATGCAGGTAAACTCACCCAATCATGCACTCCTCTCCTAGCTGACTCCCTCCATCCATCATGGCCTGAGAGAGGCTCATCAGAGGCAGCTTTTTCTAAAGTGGAAGAAACGTGTCGCGTCACATTGAGAGTGCAGTGTGTCTAAAGTGTTAACACATAAACCAAAAAACAATGCAGTACTCACATGTCTTTTTTCCGCATCTGCTCCAACGTGGCCCTGCAGATATGTCACCATCTTTTTGTGTGTGTTATGCGAGACCAACCGAACAACCTCCATGCGGCGCTCGATCTGCGAACGACAAATCCGGCTTAATGAGCAGAAATCCTTATGTTCTAATGTCCATATGGAATGCTCAGCAAGAATTCACAACAAACATTATGATTTTTAGTTAACGCTAGCAGTGACAGGTCTCAGGCACAAGGAAACCAGTTTCCTAAAACTATTTTACTATAGTTCTATTTTATTTCAGAATCAGAATCAGGTTAATTGGCCAAGTGTGTTGACACACACAAGGAATTTGATTCCAGCCGTTAGTACAAGTATATTATTCCTAAAAATCAGTAGCCATCATTCAATAACAAATAGGGATTATGATACAATGACAGACTTAAACCTACTTTACTTACAATGAAGCAAAACCCACTAGGGTATCTGATTAACTCACATCATTTAAAAATCAGTTCTTAATAAACAATAAACCCAATAGTCTAAATGCATGAACATGAGGGTTTTTAATGACCAATATTTACGGCTGTGACATGTAAACAAAAATTATATATATATAAAAAAAAAAAACCCTCCCTGATTAATTTTAAGCTGGTTTCTCGTTTTGATATAGACGAGCACCAAAAGATATACTCATGTTATATATTATAGTGAGTTTAATACTTTCTAGTACAATACTTTTCCAGTATTATTCTGAGAAAAGTTTTCCAGAGTGCTACATAGTTAAATATTATTTCACCCCGACCTAAAATACAGAACGTGTTTACAGTAATACGGTACGTGCTACAAAAGCCAAATGCAGAACTATTTCTGACAGTATCACAGTTAAGCATGACTGCTGCTTCATTTTCACTTCACCTCTCTCTACCCTATAAATACAGTATGCAGGTCTGTGGACTGTTTGCACGTCTTGTGCTCCTCATTTTGACAGACAGCTCGGTGTTTCGCAAAGGCTCCGGCCTACAGCCGTTCCAATCAGGCTGGATTCGGCTGGTGCGCCAAGAGAAACCATGTAGCTGTAAAAATGCATCCAGCACCCAGACAAATGATGACAGCTTAAGTCTTCCTCTTCCCTATACTCGTGGAGAACCCAAATTGGCTCCAGGTCCTCCTGACTGTCAGGTGTGCTCATACAGTGGGTGTCTAATGCACGCGGATGCCAGGAGACTTCGTTCACGGTTGTTAGCTCTGCTGCATGTTCTCTTCCCGCCTTTAACAAGTCGGTGGCAAAAAAGCATATTTTTCCAAGAATATAGCTGGCATGAGCATTGCAAGGGTTTGGATGGATTTAGCCGGCTTGTATACACACATAGGAAAATTCCTCTTGCCAGTAATCAAACATGCCATTTTACACAAGCACTAGTGGAACTGAAACTGAAAATGTCAGAGTTTCATGACCATTGAGTTCTGCTTTCTTCTCACATGCAGTGCAATATCGATTTTTTTTACATGCTAGAAAGAGAATTCATTTGCTAGACAAGCGATGAGATCTAGTGCACGTTCACTACATGGTTTATAAACGAATGACCAGCGGTGACTAAAGAGGAAAAACAGCATACAAATGTAACATGCACACTGACAGGAAATGATCTGACACCCAAACAAGCTTCTTTGCAAGACCAGATTCTAATCTAAATATTCACCACTGTCCATTACAAGGTAATAACTGGGCAAAATAATAATTTAATCTTTCCTGTGCGATTTTATGCTGCCCAGTGGTCACTTCAATTATATCCAATATAATTTATGTTCAATAATTTGTAGGGTGAGCTTTCACCCAAAAATGATGTACACAAAGTGCCATTCTGTTACCAATCAGAAAGAAAAACATTTGGCATATGAATCCTGAATATTTTGCTCAGGTGTTATTGACTGGTATTAACTGTTATAGCCTGGAATTCCCCCCCCACCACCTACTCTCACATCTCTTATATCTCACATAGTCATATCTCATATACACTCACACATCACATAATCTTACTCTCGGCTAGCAATGACTTTTTTGCTTTAAGTCAAAGTAAATTGAGTCTGTTTGACTCCGGTAATGTTGGTCATGTTTGGTAAAAACTTAGCATCAGTATAACTATACTTATTAAGGATACAACCAAATATTTTCACTTTCACCCTCCTTTTCCATTTACATATGCTCTTATCCAAAGCAACTCACAATTGTTGTGCTCAAGAGCCCAGCCATGGCAGATTGGTGGTGCTGGGATTTGAACTCATGACCTTCAGATCAGAAGTCAATACAGCTGAGAATATCTTTTTTTTTTTTCTTTTTTTTTTCCATTTTTGTTGCAAACAACTATCAGCTACACAGCTAAGGTAAAGTCCGATTTTATTCTGGCCTGTCCTTTACTCATCCATGCAATTATCCAATCGATTATCCAATCGAAAGGCAGCAGTGTGTTGCATAAAATCATTGAGATACTGAACAGCAGCTAATGGTAATGTTCACATCATCAGAGTGAGAGGGAAAAAAAAGATCTCTCTTTAATCTTGACATGGCATGACTATTGGTGCCAGACAAGCCAGTTTTATTATTTCTCTAACTGCAGATTTCCTGAGATTTTCACACACAGCAGTGTCTAAAATCTACTTAACTGCCACTCACTTGAAGTCTTCTACTTAAAGAAAACCATCAAGTGGGTGGCTGTTTTTTGCAGACAGAAATGCCTTGTTGCACTGCAAAAAATCTTACTTTGCAAGTGTATGTAGTATTTCCTATTACAACAAACCAAATATA
>NC_139590.1:12496950-12529450 GCF_946808225.1 Silurus aristotelis | reverse complement strand
CTGGGTGGTGTAACAGTGCTGAAACAGTGATTTATGTGCTGGAAAAGTGCACATTCAGCACAGCAGTTCCCTTCTGTATGCTTCCCTAATAGGCCTCTGCCTGTGCACGGAGTTGCACTGCAATTCAGATACACCAGTGTAAAGCATTACATAATATTACTGTAACAGAATGAAGTATGGCCTGGAAAAGCCTTGTAACATATGTGCGACTACACCACGTTTGACAGGCACTCAACAAAGCTAGCATGTACTTCTTGCTCACACTGGTTCCCGAGTGCTGCAAGAAAAAGAACTAACCCTATTGTTAGGAGACAGTGAATGTGCCTACTAGTGACTGAACTCCCACCCATGACTAGGAGCCATGGAAACAAAATTGGTCATACCCAGTGAGTGGGAAAGATGGCATGTTGTCTCACCTGTCAATTATTGTAACCCAAGCCAACATCTGTGAGTTCATGTATGCGTTTAATGAGTCCTGGCTTCATACAGCTCTAAGAGAGCTCTTAGTATCTCTCACCATCCCTGGCTGGTAGCTGACATGTGATCATATACGATCAAAGGAACATATAGCATGCTAGATTTTAAACATTAAATCAAAAAATATAGGTAAATAATTGGTTGTTGAACAAGTTTATCTGCTGGGCAAAGCTGGGGAAAAAAGGATCCACTCAGACACTGAATAAGCTTATCCCTGTCACTGGAGATAAGTCCATATCCAGCCCTCATCCATGTAAACATTGTGTTGACTGGATTAACAGCTGGTTTCAACCTGGGTGGTGTTCAGTAACCAGAGTTTAGATACTCCCCCAAATGCTTGTACAGCTGGTGAAATTCTTCAATTCAAAACATCCTGTTTCTCATGCAGTCCTACAGTACATATAACCTCCGTATGTATAAAGAAGTCTTTTTCTCCACTTACACAAAATATATCAAATCATATGTGATAATCTAGCTAAAAGTGTTAGGCTGTAAAAACACCCCATAACAGCCTGTAGCTTCTTTTTAAACAGTGATAATGACGTGCTCTGAAAACAACTTCTGAATGTTGAGACAGCAATTTGTCAATACACCTATAGCCGGGAAATTTCTTAACAGGGAACACTGTGCTGCCTAGACATCTGTAATGCCAGTTTACATCATGCTGAGCAAAAAGTAAAGCAGCCAAAAACACTTTAGGTGAACAGGGTTACATGAAAGCTTATCACACCTATTTACTGTTTGCTAGAGGTAGTAACACTGACGCTGTGTTGACTAGGCTATAGGCCATATCGATAACCAGGCGGTAAAAGTAATACTTATCTGTTAGGAAGTATATAATAAAATATGATTCTAATTTCTAGAAGTTTTAGACATATAAAGAAAGAGCAAGACAGCCAAATAATAAAGTATAATTACATAGTCTACCATAACATACATACATATGGTCTACCATAACATACATACATATAGTCTACCATAACATACATACATATAGTCTACCATAACATACATACATATACCTGAGTTCAATTTCTCTAGCCACACCCAGGCCTAATTACTTCCACACCTGTTCGCAATCAAGAACTCTCTTAAATAGGACCTGCCTAATAAAGTGAAGTAGACCAAAAAATCCTCAAAAGCTAGACATCATGCCGAGATCCAAAAAAATTCAGAAACAAATGAGAAAGAAAGTAATTGAGATCTTTTAGTCTGGAAAAGGTTTTAAAGCCATTTCTAAAGCTTTGGGACTCAGGCGAACCACAATGAAAGCCATTATTCACAAATGGCAAAAACATGGAACATTTGAGAACCTTCCCAGAAGTGGCCGGCCGACCAAAATTACCCCAAGAGCACAGCGACGACTCATCTAAGAGGTCACAAAAGACCCCACAGCAACATCCAAAGAACTGCACTTGCCTCAGTTAAGGTCAGTGTTCATGACTCCACCATAAGAAAGAGACGGCAAAAATGGTCTGCATGACAGAGTTCCAAGATGAAAACCGCTGCTGGTGAGCAAAAAGAACATAAAGGTTTGTCTCAGTTTTGCCAGAAAACATCTTGATGATCCCCAAGACTTTGGTAAAAATTCTCTGTGGACTGACGAGACAAAAGTTGAACTTTTTGGAAGGTGTGTGTCCCATTACGTCTGGTGTAAAAGTAACACCGCATTTCAGAAAAAGAACATCATACCAACAGTAAAATATGGTGGTGGTAGTGTGATGGTCTGGGGCTGTTTTGCTGATTCAGGACCTGGAAGACTCGGTGTGATAAATGGAACCATCCATTCTGCTGTTTAGCAAAAAATCCTAAAGGAAAATGTCTGGCCAAAAACCTTCATTTAAAAAACTGCATGTTGTGTTCACTTGCTATCTTTTACTAATACAGTAAAATCCCGTTGGACGATTATAATTCATTCGTGAAAATTGCTCATAGGTCCATTTGCTCGTACGTTCGAACTAATTTTCCCCAGAAGAATGATAAGATTTAATCCGTTCCAAGACCTCATTCGATCGCTTATTTCTGCACTAAAAAAAAAGTATTTGTAGCCTATTTTAACAAACAAATACACCGCAAATTACCGTACGGTAAACGTAATTTAACACTTACCCATGTGGTAGTGGTTGACTGCGAGTGTGAGATGCACACCACGCTCATAACCTTCTTGGTTTCAATGGTAATTCTATTTACTTTCTTTTTCCCTGATTTTCTTGGGAGACATTTTTCAAGATTTCTAGTGAAATAAAAATATAACACTAAAAAAAGGTTTTTGCTGCACTGAACAACGAGAGCGACCGAGCGACACGAGATAAACTAAGCGACTGATGCTTTCCTCAGCTGAAAGCGGGGAACCGGCAGCGTGGGTTTGCTCGTGCCTTCGAAATCTGTCGCTCGTATCTTCGTTTGCTTGTACTATTAGTTGCTCGTACAATAGGGTTTTACTGTATCTAAAGTAGTTTGATGATCTGAAACATTAAATTGTGACAAACATGCAAAAAAATAAGAAATCAGGAATCATCACTTTTTCACACCACTGTATATATATAGAGGGGGTTGCATCTTATTATATACACATAAAAAACTTCTTAGCCATATTGACCACTTCTGTAAATACTAAATCTTGTACTCTGCAAATGAGTGGATTTCTGAAACTTGAGAAATGTTGAGACCTACTGGAAGAGGATCCATGTATAGACGTTGAGACAAAAAAGCTAAAAATGAAACTGATAGCCACAAGCTGAGCAACGAGAAAAAAAAAATATCTACGAGATCTCGTTACATAGGCAGAGAGCTTCAGGAGAACGAATTTTTAGATTCCCATCAATATTGAATTAGCATTGATTTGGCGTGCAGCAAATGTGTGCTATGAAGGCTTTCCTTTAGTGTTCGCAAAGCCCGGCCTACACACCCCTGTCAAGGAGTGCTGAGTGTACACTCCATGTGTGTATGATTAAACCCAATCAGCAGAAAAACCCGAAGTTCTTTGTGGAATGTACTGCCATGGCAACATTAATGTTTGCTCAGTCTTTTAAACAATGGAATGAATTGATAAAGAGAGGATTTATGGTTTGTGGTCTGTAGTGTAATTCAAGATCTAATGAAATCCCAAATATTCAGTGCAATGTATTTTATACTTATACAATAATTTCCCTACAAGTCATTTCTTGAGCTGACTTTTCTTTTTCACTACAATCTCACTAGAAAGCGTTTGCATGACATACGCACCAAGGTACAGGATCACACTTCCTCTCTCCTTTCATTTTCCACTGTCTTTTAGCTCTTTTTGTGGAAAAGGGCAGCATGTTTTATTGGAAACTGCTGTTAGGAAATGATACTTGTCAGTGTGTTGGAATGGGCCTCCTGCTGCTTGCCGGCCTCCAGTCTGTCAGTTACACACTCTGCAAATGTCAGATTAATGTGTTTTGATAGTGTCCAGAACTCCACTGTAAAACAAGTGTGATTACACACACTCTCTCTCTCTCTCTCTCTCTCTCTCTCTCTCTCTCTCTCTCTCTCTCTCTCTCTCTCTCTCTCTCTCTATATATATATATATATATATATATATATATATATATATATATATATATATATATACACAGAACCAGAATTGTGTCTTGTATTTTGTGAAAAAGCTATACTTAATATATTAAATGTATTATTTGAAATACTGCAGTATTAAACAAAAACAAAACTTTTATCATAAAGCCCCAAACACAGCCAGATAAATGCTATCATTTTACATGTTTTATTTAGGTTCAGCAGCTGACTAGCATTTCTATAAAAACGTCTGATATGTTATAATAATGTCGGGTGTGTTCATTTTCAAAAATTCATTTTGAATTAAAAATAAAACAAAACCATTACAATTTAAATGACAACTGAAAATTCAAATGACTCCTGAAAAAAAAATTTTTTTTATATTTGATAGACACACAGACGAACAGAGAGAGAGAGAGAGAGAGAGAGAGAGAGAGAGAGAGAGAGAGAGAGAGAGAGAGAGAGAGAGAGAGGGAGAGAGGGAGAGAGGGAGAGAGGGAGAGAATGTTTAATATGATGGCATTGTAGAACATTCATACTCCACTTTATCTATTGGATGGATGGATGGATGGATGGATGGATGGATGGATGGATGGAAGGAAGGAAAGAAAGAAAGAAAGAAAGAAAGAAAGAAAGAAAGAAAGAAAGAAAGAAAGAAAGAAAGAAAGAAAGAAAGAAAGAAAGAAAGAAAGAAAGAAAGAAAGAAAGAATGAATGTATAATATGATGGCATTGTAGAAAGTTCACACTGCACTTTATGCCCACTTAAACCTCATTTGCGATTCAGTTACAAAATACAAAAGCTCTTCCAATTAGAAATGCACATGTAATACCACTTATTAGATACTTAGCAAAATTAGGATACTAACAGATCATTTAAAAAGGATGTAAAAGGTGTCACAAATGACTTGTGCATAGTTGAAGCCCTTTTGCTATGTTATGTAGTAACAGTCATTTAGCAAAGAAGTTTAATACTGTTTCGGATTTTAAACATACAAATGCCTATTTTATTTATCTGAATATGGAAAAATCACGTTCTGAGAATTCTGCTAACAATATTATAATATCATGTTGTTAAATGTTTTTTTTTTTTTTTTTTTTACGGAGATCATGATATTCGCCATAACTACTGTCACCTCATGTCAGCACTTCATATGTCGGCCTATTAAAAATTACTCCAGGCAAAACATCAATAATGAGGTCAGGACCTGATTAGTTACCAATCAGCTAATTACTGCCTCCACTTAGTAAACATAGACAATAGCTTCTTTGCAGGAGACATTTTATTGTACAGTCAGCCCCTTAACTACGAGCTGCCGACTTACCAATTTTCTGAGATACAAACACGCAAAAACAAACAGCCAAAAAAAAAACAAATTAAATCAAAATATATTCAAAAAAACTTTCAAAATCCGTGTGCGCTATTCGTTTATTAAAGGGATGCATTGTTGGAGCGAGAGCAAAACCTCTTTCTTCTGCGCAAAGTCCTCGTTGTGAGAAGACGGATTCCGTACGGTATTTGTACGGTGTGTTGTGATTTTTGCGTTGTGACTTTAATGTTTGTTTATTTCTTACCATGACAGAAAAACGCAAAAGTGGTGCTCCAGCTGGTGGTCATTAAGGTAAGTAAAATAATTATATTCATATTTGTAATAGATTAGCATTAATGCATTTATCTTAATAAAATATATATTATGTATCGCTTGGTAACCCTATCTCTGAGGTTCCTCGCAACGCATCATAGAGTCTCACTCTTCTCGACTAACGAACACTTCTCCGGTCCCTATCTGTACACGTACTGATTTAAAGTGATTTCATAATCATTTGCATGTCACCCTGCTTTATAACTAGAGCAGATTGTTTGGCAGCATTTGTTCTGTATAATCGCCAAAACTTGATTGAATCCATAATTGGACTTAAATAGAAGAATCAAAACTTGGCCTGGGAAGCTGCTCTACGAAGGCGATGAGTCTGACTCAGTTTTTGGGCTGTGTTCTACATTACACTCTGATTTACTGTAACAGAGACATGATGATTTTACCAGCAGTGTCTCAAAAACTGCACATAAACTACTGGTGCTCTTTTATTGACGCTCTGAGAGGGGAATAAAAGCTGTTCCTGACTAGAAAAACTGCTTGTGCATAGGCGAAAGCCAATGCCTTTAAGCCTTCAATGTGATTGCAATAACATACAGAATGTATGTATTTATTAATTCCATGTGATGGTACATTCCACTAGTGTTGTATTTCTCTCATACCACAGCAATTTAAAGAAGGCGATATTTCTGTTTATCAAAGAACGACATTGTACTGGTTATACTTGTTAGATCCTGTAGTCACATTTGTTCAGTTGTACACATTTGTTTCAGTTAGTAAGAAGAAAAGTGCAGCATGTTACCAAGAAGCCCTTGTTGTGTACATACAACATTACACTACACCGCATCATCCTATTCTGTCAAATCCACACTAGTCAATAATAGGAGTTAAATACTACACACAAAAACAGTTCCAAGGAACCATCTATCTATGCTACCACAAAATCAACACTCAGAGGAAAAGGAACTTGAAAAACCGTTAACATCAGACACCCCTCTTCCTTCCCTGTTCCGCAGGTACCTGTGTGTATTCACATGTTGATGCTCTAAATAGCCACAAGAGAAATGTCAAGCGTTCCTTCATGATATTTATGATAGACTGGTTCAGCGATTTCCTCAATCCACCCAAACGACGCTGGAAAATACCAACCGAGTAAACGCAGTCTCCACACTCAGTGACCCTCTTCACCTCATCTTCCTGTTTATGTGGGTCTGTTGCAAAAAATGATGCCTACTTTTGTTCCATGCTTGTTTCCTGCATTCATGTCACAATTATTGGCTCATGTTTTGCCAGTCAGTGATGCTGTATGCTGTATAACAAAATATAATGCATTACAAATGAATAAAATCATCCCTCAGTTTGAGACACGGTCCATCATGAATCTCTTGGCTGGTGATATGCAATTATGAATGTGGCTTTTTTTATTGAACTATTTAAGAAGTTACAGCTGTCTTGATCATTTGAGCAATGATAGAGAGTGCTGAAAGCCACATTCTTTTACAAACTATTGGTACATGCCTAGTGTATACCCTTGGAATGTCATAGCAAGTAAGTGCACATGACATAACATGCACACCAGATGTGAAGCAGTGTATAATCTTATGGGAGAATTTGGTGAGTCCAAATCTGCAGGAAATCATTGATTGAATAGTAACATCTGTTTTTAATCAGTTCTATTCTCCTATTTTATGTTGGTGAATGGATTATAATCTTATTATGAATCTATAAAAATAATGATTTTTGGCTATAATGCCCATCCCCTACTTTAAGTAGGTGTGAATGCCAAGGTAATAAAAGTACATGTAAATAAAAAATAAATAAATACAAGTTTAAATCCAACTGGCAAGCTAATCTATGCAGAAACCACAGGGTATTCCTGACTAGTATATTTGACATCGATGTAGGTCGTCGCTCTTCTGCATTTCTTTAACAAATGTACAGAAACCAGCTACTTTTCCCAGGCAGTTTTAAAAATGTAAGTGCAAAAGACAGTCAAGGAGACCTACTGGGTGTAATACATAGAACAATGCATCAGTCACCAGCCAAAAATGAAAAAGGATCTGTGTGCTATAGCCTTAGGAAAGCCCCTATGGAATCCTCAAAATGGGGCCAATGCAAGGGCTCTAAGTGTGCAGGGTTTCCATCACCATGAAAAGTCCTCATCATAACAGAACCCCATTTTTTTGTTAGCACATACCGAATTTATTATGTTGATACTCCGTACAAGTGTGTTTTTACATTCCCATATTCCCCACTAAAAACACTGGAGATTATAGTCGGGACCAAGTGGAAAATTTCAAATATGCATCTTTATTGCAGATTTTGAACACAAATAGATCTGCACACAATATTAGGAGGAATGCGTTAACATAAACTTTGCAATTTCCTGAACTATTTTTTTTTTTATCCACAATTTACAATGATCAGGCTAAACCTGTGTAAACCTGGCTAAAAATGTGACCAGAATAAAAAAAATAATAATAATAAAAAAGAAAGAAAGAAAATGTTTTATTTTTTTTGCATTTGGATAAAACCGATATTTATTAGCGATATCAAACGCTGAAAATCACTAAATATCATTTACTAGAATATGACTAATGCTTAATACATACTAATTGCAGAATTGAACAATAATAATCAAATTAATAATAATTTCCCAGATTGCCAGATACTTCAGCAACTTTTTAGTCAGGTCCAAAAAATCAGCAATGAAGCCGAAATCATTTATATATTCAGTATACTAACATATTGATATCACAAGACACTTTTTTAAAGAATATTATTAGGTTCCTGGTTCATTTACCACCATTACTATTGACAGTAACACGTAACTTGCCTGCTTTTTATTCGCCAACCTTTCGATTTATTACTGATTTTATTTTTTTTTTTGATAAATCCCACTCTTCAAACTCTCATATTAATAATATAACATACATTGATAGTAAAACTAACTTTCATAAAACATACTGTACATCCTGGATATGTCCTCAAACATTATATGATCATTTTCCATACACTCCCCCATACCTATGTACCTCATGTCTTTAGAAACTTTAATACATGACATTGATTTACTAACTAATAATAAGTAATGTTTAATATATTGTGAGGATACTTACATTGAGTTTTGCCTACAACACGACACAATGTGATATAATGCTACCTAAACTGGTTATAACAAATCTGCAGCAGGGTCAACACACACACACACACACACACACACACACACACACACACCACATCTTCATTTCAGAAAACGTTAACATGTTTTCGTGAAGAGTGAAAGTTACAAAAAAAGATACATCTACAAATGTAAACAATGTGTTTCTGAGATTAGAAAGTCTTCTCATGGGCGCTGGGGTTGTTCTGAACTTCGACACTGTGACACTCCCTAACGTGTTCTCAGCTTTAATACAGACAAATAATACACCAATATATGGGTTAATATCGAGAGAAATGCACTAACCTTCCAACCGTTTGGTTGGCGAGCTGTTTCATGCGATTAAACTGCTTCTTCATGTTGAACGCTTTCTTTTTTGAGCAACTTTTTCAGAAATTGCGAGGCCCGGAGTGTGTAGTCGCCTCGTCACTCAGCTCCTCTCCGCAGGCGCGCAGCCATCCGAGCCGCTCGACCAGCTTCAAACCGCAGCTGCTCTCCTCCACGCTCATTCCCCGCGAGCCTGCCTCAAACCGGTGGCTGTTTCACACCTAAAATCTTGTTCGCGTCGTCGTCTTTTCTTCTTCTTCTTCTCCTCCTTTCAGAACTACATTATTTTCGGCCCTCTGAGCAACCACGTTTGAACGGCGGTGCGGTGAGGAAGTAGGAAGTGCTTCTCACTTCCCTACTGCTGGAGCTCCAGTACCTCCAGAGAGACGCGCTCTCACTGACACCCGACACCGTTCCCACTGCTCTACGCACTCCGAACTGATTCAAGAGCATACTACAGTACTGAAAAGTGTCTCCAGAAAGTATACTAGTAGGCCTCTATCTGCTATAACGTCGGGTATCTGAAGAGTCCAAAGTCTGCATAAGGGCGTCGTATTTTTGACTCTTTAGTGCGACACTGTGCTGTTTTGGACGAAGCCTGTGTTTCTCACGTCTTTATGATAGCCTCTGAGTGCAAACATTTCTCAGGTTCAATCACGAATATCTCTCTAGTCCCTATATAGGCGCACTCCATAAAGCAGGGGCTCTCACACTCGTTGCAACTGGGCACACCAGTACAAAACCCATGAAACAATTCAATTCACTTTCATTTGGGTAGCGCTTTTAATGGGGGTCCCAATGCAGCTTTACAGAGATACAAAAGGTTATAAAATTGGACTGTATAAGTTTACTGCCTGTAAGTTTGCTCTTTATAAGTTTATCTCTAGCCAGCTGTGGCAAGCAAAATCTCCCTGAGATGGTATGAGGAAGAAACCTTGAGAGGAACCAGACTCAGAAGGGAACCCGTCCTCATCTGGGTGGTACCGAATATCTCTAGTTATAATTTCATCATTGTTGAGGTGTGGTGGTCAAGTGCTAGAGAAATAAATCCCATTGAGTATAACAGAAGTGTTCAGATATTCAAATCTGTAAATTAGATTTATTAAACCTATTGACTATTTATTTATAAACTTTAAACACACATTAGGTCTGGTGAATATGGTTTGCAGCCCTATGTTTTTTGAGGGGTTTGAATTATACTTGTTTACTTCGAGTGAACAATCAAACAGACTAATGATTCTTAGAATGAATACTGATTTATTTAAAAAATGTATGGCTATGCTTCACTGACACCACTTTGACAGGAGCCACTGACATAGGAAATGAAGTAATGGCTCTGCATTCAATGTAGATCTTGGGCCAAATGGGTTTCAGCCAAGCATTCTGTGCTTTCTTCCTTTCAATTGTTCTAAAGCTTGAACCGCTTACAAAACCAACTGATTTTCTACAGGTTCAGGAGTATGCCCTGCATATTTGCTCATTTCCACAGTTTCATTTTTTCCAATGGAGTAACTGGTTTTATTAGTGCAGCTCAGTGCTGATTGACAAAAGAAAAGAATGTGTGTAATAGAGAGTGACTAAAAGTCTGAAGATATACTATTGCAGAAATCCTTAATTCAGTGCAACGCATGTGCAAATGATTTTGAAACGTGTTATCGTGATAATTAAATCGTCCAATTGTTAAAATACACTCATGTGAATGAAGTGATCAAATGCAGCTTTAGCTTTTCTAATATTTCCCCAGAAGTTAATATATGTAATTCAGCTAAGGAATTATCAAACACTTGTTGTTCAGGGCCATGAAAATCCAGTAGTCCTGCACTAGCATGTTCTTTCTCTGCTTGCACAACATAAGCAGCTTTGCAGAAGTGGAAAAGAAAATAACAAAGAACAAGGGTTACAGTTGTATAGGTTACTGATTGAGCAGGGACAGTAAAATGTAAAAGATTTTACTTTATCTGTCACATTATATTCAATATTATGTAACAATAACATTCTCATGTTTTTCCTTTAATACTGTGAGACATGGACAAAAATCAGTCCTGTTTGTTATAAGCTTTTTTTTTTTTCATTTAGACCTTACCATATATAGTGTGAGCCACTGCTTCTCACAGTGGGGTCACAACTATACTTTTATAGATATTTTATTATATTGTTGCAAGCATTTAAATATTGTAACTAATATTTAATAAAATAAACATGTACAGAGGTAGCCCATGAATGAATTAATTTGTTGTATATGGCTCCATGGCTGGTATATTAAAAAAAAATGTAAAGAAATCTACTATAAAATGTGATTTGCTCCCACCTGGTGGTCAATATAGTCATAGTGACTTGTAAAAACCAAAGTCTTAGGAGATTTTACTGTACATTATACAAGCACTGAACACAATTAATAATGTTGCTTTGCTGTGTTTTATTCTAAGCAAGCTTGGTAAGTATTAATGATGAAATAATACAATGCATTACATATTGATTTTGTGCTATATTTCTGACTTCAGGGACATTAAACCTGCCGGCCTGAGTTAACAAGTATAGCCTGAAATAAACCGTAGTCATCAGTTAATAAGAAACTTCTATGTCTCGGTGCGGACCAGAACAACACTTTACACCACTATCATAATCTTTATGAGAATTGTAGTTAAAAAATATAATTTCATATCAATATCATCATTATCTTAAACATTTCATTTACAACCCCATTTACAGTTATCAAAACCTACAATCTTTTTGGAAAATGTTCCACTAGATTTTAGAGCATAGTCTGGAAGGATTTAGTAAAGTCAGGTACTGATGAAGGTTGAGGAGGCCAGAGGTGCAGTCAGCATTCTAATTCATTGCAAAGATCTTGAATAAGGCTGAGGTTAGAGCTCTATAACACTCAAGATCTTCCACTCCAAACCATGTAAAGCATACTGTATATTCATAGAGCTTGCTTTGTGCATAGGGGGAATTTTTTTGATGGAACAGGTCTGTGTCTCTTAGTTCGAGTGACAGGAAAATAAAATGCCACCACATCTAAAAACATCTTATACTTTGAACTTTGTGGTAACAATTCAGGGAAAAACCATATATGCTTTGACGCAAGGAACAAGCCAAGTGTGCAAATGTACTGTAGAGTAATGTAATCTGTGCCATAAAAGAGAGTCTGCATCTTTTCAATCTGTGGGCAAAAAGTCCATTCAGAGTTATTTCTTATTGTACTGTGATAAACATTGGACATATTGGAATATGAGAAAGCTGGGCAAAGCTAACATCTCAGTGCAAATACAATCTGCAAATACTAAATACAAAGCTGGATCAACTATGAATTATTCAGTAACTACAGTGCAAAAAATCTAATATTTCCAAAGGCATGACCAAAGAAAAAACTTTTTGTACAAGGTTTGTTTGGTCATGATTAATACATAGTGGTGCAACAAATGACGTGTCAGTGTAAGATAAGTGTTAAATATTCTAGGTGTAATCTTATCTGAGAGATAACAAATGGTAAATGTCCCTCCAATATCTTACACTGGAACTATTATTCCAGAAATCTCCAAAGCAAGATCATTTTTGTAGTAAAGCACAGAATTAAAACACTTCAAATTTTCAACTGTTTAATAAGCATATTTTATTGAGAAGAGCGTTCTAAATATATCATTATTATTGTTATTATTATTATTATTATTATTATTGATCATAATAATAAGAAGATGAAGATGTGGAAGATATTCTTCTACTTTTTCTTTTTATTGTAATTATTATATTTATTATAATAATTAGTATTATTTTTATTGTTATTATTATTATTATTATAGTAACTATCATTAATATTAATAATCATCAACTACAGCAACAGCAACTAATCATTGCTAATTCTCTTACATCGATAATCGATAATAAATGCATGGATTTAATAATAATAAAAAAAACCACATATGAATGCCTGCCAAATGAGACATTTAAAATTTAAAACCTCACCTAAAATTTTATACATTATTTGTGTTTCAATGTCATTTTTTCATTGCAATGCATCAGCATGTATGGTGAGATTTATTAAGAAATGATTCATAATGTCTGCATTGAGGGGGTCTTTGTGTGTGTGTGTGTGTGTGTGTGTGTGTGTGTGTGTGTGTGTGTGTGTGTGTGTGTGTGTGTGTGTGTGTGTGTGGTGGTGGTGGTGGGGGACGGGGGATTTGGGCTACCATCTCTTGTTTATTTATTCTTATTTGATATTTTATTACTGCCAGTAATCATTACCTTATACTGTATTTCTTGTTTGCCCCTTTTTCTTTTGGGCATAGATGATTATCATTTTAAAACAAATACATGTAAATGTTCAGTTTAATTGCTATTTATTTAGTTTATGTAAAGATTTCAGCATCAACTTTAGCTTTTTAAAGTGAACTAGTTAATAAAAGGTAAACTAAATATAATCATCTAAATAATTTATTCAATAATATATTCAATGTACCACTAATAAGAGAGAGCTAGCGTTTTTTCCTGAGATATATTTCCCTGATGGTTTTATTTTTATTCCGTTATGTCACATGATGTACTGCTGAGAGTCACAGTCTAAAAGGACTGACATATTTTAAAGTGAAAACTGTATTCATGCATCAGTTTATGTCCATTGTTTTATTCATGTGACATATTTGTTACTGTTTATTACACTCTATATTGTTGTTATCAATTTAGGTAAGCATGAAAATCATAATGAGAGGGATCAACCACATCCCACCTTGTTCCTCCCTCATTTCATCCCTCCTCCTTCTTCTCCTTACTAACATGTATATCAGAGCAGTAGTTCTCCACTTAACTGTGCTGCCAGCTCCATCCTTCAACAGCCACCATGAGCACACACCAATCAAAAACCAACTCAGACACAGTCGTGCGTAATTCGGTTAGTGCGTTCGACATAGAACCCGAGGAGGCGGAGACCATAATCCACCGCATGGTCAGTGTGTTTCAACCCTATATCCAACCCTGTATTGCTGAACTTGTGGGTTCGGCGCTTTTCATCTTCACCGGCTGCATGTCCGTCATAGAGAATCCACAGGACACTGGGAGTCTGCAGCCAGCTTTAGCACATGGCCTAGCTCTGAGCATCGTCATAGCACTGTTTGGGCAGATCAGGTATTTACCTGCATGCATTGATTTGTTTTTTTTTTCTGGGTGAGGTTTTACAAGATCAAGAGCTTGTTTAGGATTGAATTTTTAAATTGATGCATTTTTTATTACCATTTGGTCCTGTTTCTATTTGATTCCAAATATTTCTAAAATATTTTTTATGATACACAAGGACAATAAAACACAATATACTGTTAGCTTTGCTAGAATTGACCATTTCAAATGATGCAGACATTCATCTGCATGTACTAATCCAAAGTTCTTTTTTCAGTGGAGGGCACTTCAACCCTGCGGTCTCTGTGTCTGTTTACCTGATCGGGGGTCTCAACATCATCTTACTGATCCCGTATATTCTAGCACAACTGTGTGGTGGACTCATTGGGGCAGGTCTTGCTAAAGTAAGTCAGATTTTATTCACCATTGAAAAATCCAGTGTATCTCCTTGCACTCTACTTATCTTAAAACAACTCCTCTTATCTGGATTTGCTTGCTTCGAGCACGCGCACCGCTTGACATTATCCCAAATACTTAAAACTGAGAAACGTTGTAAAGATTTTAGGAGAAAGAATCCTAATAACCCAATTTTATATTGTCTTCTTTTCCTTTAGAGTATCTCACTACCGCATAATTACTACAACGCATCAGGTGGTGCATTTAATACAATCCAAGAACGAGCTCAGATTGAGCCTGCTATTATAGCTGAGATGGTAATGACGCTGTTCCTGACAATGTCAGTGTGCATGGGTGCGGTAAATGACAAGACACGCACTCTACTCGCTCCATTCTGTATTGGATTGACAGTTGCTGCTGATGTCTTAGCAGGGTGAGTAAAGTGTGTGCAAGTGCAGTCACCTTGTTTGTCACCTAAAGTCAGGCAGCTTCAGGTTTTTACTATTTCCTGTATTTCATTATTAAACTTTCTCAGGGTTTCTAACATAAACTAATTTTCTTCTACATGGTGTATTTAATGAACATAAAATAATGACATTTCAAAGTCAGCTAGCTTAAAGCAACCTGCGCTTGAAGTCAGGAGTAAATACCGACTCACCTTGTCGGATATTTGTTTTTGTGTCTTTTCCTCTTGGCAGCTCCGATATCTACTTTGACCTACACATTTGTTGATAACTCAGGCATAATATTTGGTGGTTGGAAAATGAGACGTAAAAGCCCAAGTATGAAAGAATAATGGAATTTTATAAAGACCTAAGAGGTTTTGTTAAATCTTACATAGTAATTTGCTGCTAATGTACTGGAACTTAACCTCAACTTGCAGCTGGTTTTTAGTTCTGATTTTATTTTTTACTACAGTTTTACTACAATAAAAGAACATTATCTAGCATGACACATATCTGCCACAAATGCCATTAGGTAGCCAGAATAACTACACTTTCGGAGTATTTTGTCTTCTTTGTAATTATAGCATGTCAGTTATGTACATTCTTAGAAAGAAAAATATTGAATCTAGACCTGCATTTGCATTTTTGAACAACTTCCAGTTTCTTTTTCTGAATGTGGTGGTGGCACCATCCAAAAATCATTATGTCCATATTTATTTATTTATTTTAAACATTGTTTTTTTTAACGTCACCTATTTTTCTGTTGTTGTGACTTGGAGGGGCATCAGCATTTAATCTTGTATGACATACAATGCTAAAATACATGTACTTCATGTCCTCAGTTAAGAGCATCTAGAGTCATTTCACACTTTCATTTTCATGTGAATAATCATATACAGATGTAATCCTGATGCTGAGTAAATGCTTTCAGTGTATTTCCGTATCAATCTTTGAGGAAGCTAAAAATTCTTAACTATACAAAGAACCCACTGAGGCACCAGGAAAATGAAGCCTTTTTCTAATAAAGTAATTAAGGGAGCAATAAAGACTATTCAGACATTCACAATAGATTAAAGAGCTCCCTTCAGTCAAAAAGGCTGCTGGATCCATTAGACATACAATGAACTGTGACTCTTCCTCTTGTTTCTCACATCATTAATACACAACTACACCAATTTATCAGTCAATGCAATAGTTACAGCACCTTTGATGGACACTCTGAAAACGCTTAACCTTATATTCAAAGCCGCAGGTGACCAGCACCTTCCAGAAAGCTTGACTAAAAAACTGTTAGACAAGACAGTTCCCTGCAATTACGATGTCATTGATGTTCTGTTTATTTAGCTTGCATTATTTTTCCTTTATATTTCTCATTTTGCAAAAAAGACAAACCTGTCCACGAAAGACATCTAACCCAGATAATGCAACTCACAATGTAATCACCTAAATAACGGAATAAATATTTAATTCTAAATACTGATAAATGTAATAATTTAGTAATTAGAAATGCCAACAACACCAATTTTACCACTATTAAGCCCTTTGGGCAAGACCTTTAACCTTCAACTGCTGTATAAATAAGATAAATATAAATGTCAAATTTAATCTAATTACAAAATAAGTAAATGTCACTCTGAATAAAGGCATCTGCCAAATGCCACAAATATAAATGTACATCTGTAATGAGTATATCAGGAGTGACAGAGACAGGGAGCAGTAAGAAACCACCTGAGATGACATGAGAGAGAATCTTTGGAAAGGAAGTTCAGAATGGAATTTTGTAAATCTATTAAAATAAAAAGTATATGGAAAGTATGATCAGTGTGGACATATTGTGAAGACGTGTCCAAGGATGATAATATGTATATCCTGTGTAACCCATTTGTGTTTCGCATGATCTCTGTATGTCTATATAGGTTTCCTCTGGGTGTACAGGTTTTTTGCCACAAACATACAGTTTGGTAGATCAACTATGATAAATTGCCCCTTGGCCTACATACATACATGCATATATATAAATATATATAGGCATAAGTATATACCTAATTCTCTGTAAAGGACTGGCCTTCCATCCAGGATGTATTACCATCCAGGTTATCCAGCATGTATCTAACGTCTCATGTTCCACAGGATTAATACATTTATGTTATCTAATTGCTTTATTTGTTTACATATAACTTAAAGCTTGTTCCTTAAATTTTTAGCAACCACATAGCAGATTGCAGATTTCCAGTTCTCTTGTTTTAATGTATAAAAAAGATTCTCAAGATAAACTTGTAAAGTGTGCACATTTCAACATCTGGATCGGCAGCAGCTGCACTTGCTTCAGCCAGAACAAATGTTTACAGCTAAAAGTGCACACTAGAATCAGAGATTTATACTATGGTTGCATGCAACCATGTGATCTTTAGTCACCTTTTTCTGTTCCTAAAACAGACACATGATTCAGTAAAGCCTCTAAATGAGCAATATAGACACTTTTTTATTCCACGATTAAATATAGAAGTTATACCGAATATATTTTCTATCACAATTTAGAAAACATATCAAAATGTAATTGAATTTTATTTGGCACATATACAACCATACCCAATATGGCATGCAGTGAAATATCCCTGACAATGAATAATCCCTGACCAATTGCATTTTACAGATTTGAAATAAAAGCATTACTGTCTAAAGCAATATGAAGATGTATTGGATCCTGTTATTATTTCAAATGCCCATATTATATTGGTTGAGCTCAGGCAAATGGGAAACGGCTCAATTTTCTGGTGATGTGGCATTGAGCACCCCATTGACACCTGAATAAATATTCACATTTCACACGCTTTCATACATCAACTGCCGCAACTGTGTTTTCAGTCTTACATCAAGTATAGTATGACCCTTCACATTAATTACCATGGGTCATGTGGTTAATCTCCCACAAGATGTAAAAGCACAGTAACCAAATTACCTACAGCCTATTAGCCACAGTTCGCACGGTACGCTTTATTGGTATGCACTTACATTTTTTTTCTGTCATTTTGCCCAATACAAATTGAATCGAGTGATATTGTCTGCATAGCTTTAAATATTTCTCAGCTCACTGTTTGCCTGCTCCTCACTAAGGTGACTAATGAGAACATTAGCAAATTCATGAAAAATGTCTAGTTGTGTTTGCTATTCTGGGATGACTTTCAAACAGCACTGTGAGCTAAAAATGTGACTCTTTTCAGCTGTCTATAATACAGTAAGACCTTTAAAGAACATGCAGTGGGTAGGATTCATGGGAGACTTTTGCTGAAAAAAACATAAAGATGCATATAACTGTGATTAAACCTTTTCTAGCTGCCTGTGCTTTTTCCTAATTTGTGTGATTTAGAGGAGCAGTCTCTGGAGCATGCATGAATCCAGCACGTGCTTTCGGACCAGCAGCAGTGGCAAATTACTGGACATATCACTGGATCTACTGGGTTGGGCCCATGACCGGTGCACTGCTCACTGCCATTCTCATTAGGTAAAGATGCATCTATTAACAGGAAGGTTAACATTAAACAGTCTTCTTCTTCTTCTTTCGGCTGCTCCCATTAGGGGTCGCCACAGCGGATCATCCGTCTCCATACCACCCTGTCCTCTACATCTGCCTCTTTCACACCAACTACCTGCATGTCTTCCCTCACCACATCCATGAACCTCCTCCTTGGCCTTCCTCTTTTCCTCCTACCTGGTGGCTCCATCTTCAGCATTTTTCTACCAATATAATTCATGTCCCTTCTCTGCACATGTCCAAACCATCTCAATCTCGCCTCCCTCACCTTGTCACCAAAACATCCTACATGTGCTGTCCCTCTAATAAACTCATTTCTAATCTTGTCCATCCTCGTCACTCCCAACGAAAACCTTAACATCTTGTTAACATTAAACAGTGAAGAATATAAATCATAAAAAAGATTTTTACAGTTTCTTATTGTATTCCATATTTATTCTTTTGATAATATTGCATGATGCTTTTGTTTTTCCAGGTTGATGCTGGGTGATGAGAAGATTAGAGTGATACTGAAGTAAAGTTGATCAACAGTCATAGACAAAATGTCAATGTAAATAAATTACAATAATACTGCCAATTTGTCATTTATATGGACATCTAAATACACAGCTACAACATTGTGATTCTGTTGATTGTTGTGTATTATTTTGTGTAAAGCCTGAAGACCGGCCTTGGGCAGGATATTTCTTCTTGGTTTTTTTGGTTTTTTTTTGACAATTTAGACATTGGTTTGGTACATTATCTTGTTGATGATTTACAGGCTGTGTATTTCTGATGGAACTACATTACTCTGGAATTGTATTTCTTTTTTAAAAAACAATATACAGCAGCATATTCAGCAAAGCAAGCCCAGGCAATAGCCCTGTAAATTAAATTTGTTTCACAGCACAGATATTAAGACTAAATTGGTAGTTGATTTCTCCTTCATACTTGTTCACAACTTGTACTTGAATTTTGTGGTCAGTTTTGCGCTAATCTTGTGCAGTGAAAATTACTGCCAATGCTAATCATTCAAAGGTCTTGTATTAATCACAGATCGGCGAAATTTCTAAAAGCTTATTGCATGGTATAAGCATACAATATGCTTATTGTATAAAATGTCTCTGGGTCTTTTATATTTCAACATATGAATCAGTCTCCTGCATCAAAATATTTTCCCTGAGAAAATATTAATTCAATCCTATTTTTGAATATCTGATTTGTAAATTCACTTTAATTAAATATATAACCTCCAGGATTTTTTTACCTTATAAAACCATATGTATAGAATATATCCTGTAATAGCCTCTATTCTTGTCATCACTATAGTGTTAATGAATTATGAATGAATTATTAATGTATTAGATGTTTCTGGAATTTTGTGGTATAGATGATTGTCATAATTTCATGGTTAAAATCCTATGTAATTAATCTATTTTCAATATGGTTATTTTATATTCAATAAAAGTTGTTATTTGCTTCTTTTATGATTATATCTCTCTTTTTTTAAGTAACAGAGGTATAATTTATAAAATGATATGCAAAATTCCGAATCAAAATGAATATTTTCATCACAATGAATCAATATAATGACTTGAGATGTTACATTTACATTTGTGTGTTTGTGGAAATGATAGAGACCGAAATCTTAACGCCTCCATAATGTGCACTTTTCGAAAGAAATGCCTTTTAGGTGTTTATAAACTGGCCAAACAATTAGCAGAGCACCAGAGTGGATAGTAAGACACAAATATACTGCAGCTCCCAAGATCACTCAGGCTTCAGGAACAATTGAGAAGGTACTAAGTACCATTTGGACAAGGCAGTGGCATACCTGAGGAGATAAATCCAGTCCCATGATTATTAGTTTAAGAACTGAATCTTTTATCTGTAGTTACACTGTTAAAACATATTTGAACAGTCTATTAGACACGATAATACCATGTCTGGTGGTCACTGCTGCAAATATTAGAAATATTGTCTCTCAAGCTTATCTTGTATAGACAAATGTCAATGAAGGGACAGCTAGAAAGTACAGGGTGAGCTGTCAAGGCATGATTTTAATTTTAAGCATTTTAGCTGTTCTGATAATATGAAAATAGTGATAAAAGTAAAAAAAAAAAATGTGGATCTGTTTTTGGCTACAGCTAAATCCATTGAATTCATAACTACACCTCACTTTATCATTAGACATTCTTGAAAAGGTCAAACATCATTTAGAATGACAAAAAATGAACTAATGTTTCAGATTTCGATAGATAAAATGCAAACAAGAATTCTTGTTTTTCTTTCATATTAATTAGATAGGTGAAATTCAAATGCACAGGTAAAATTGTAATCCATTATTAAAACCTAGATGTACAGAGTAGTTCAGTTCATTTACTTTAAATTGTTTATAGATTTTCATTAACATCTTGGATGTTTTCAAACTTTGTCCAGAGCTTAAAATTGATATATACAGATAAAGGGGAATGTGTGGATATGATCACTTTTGCTAATGATATTCAAGTATGTTATGGACGGATTAAAAGATGACCATGGGAAGTGTGTAACACAGAACATAGAGCCAGGTGTGATCAATATAGCTGACATGCATTTTGCTCATGTTAAGTCTGGACTATGCTCCTCATTACCTTATGAATTGAAATAAAAAGTATTCTGTCAATGCTTGAGCAAAACTCAATTACAAATCAAGGATGAAGAGGAAAGGAAGGATTTTGTTCAGAGTTGAGAGAGCCAGTATCAGATTTGGCTTTTGTGTGTGGCTCTGGTTCCTCTGAAGAGTAAGGGCAGTGAAAGGATTGACTGAGTGGATGGCTATCATGCTGTTTCACATTGTGCAGCAGCACAGCAGTGGCCCACATGGGAAAGCTTGGCAGGCGGTTCTCTAAACCAATTAGCCAGTCTGTGGGGAGAACTCCTGTCGGTCTTCCGGGCCAGGGGCACTGCGCTCCCCTGAGATTCCCGGACTGTTCTGCCATGAAACTGCCTCCACTGTGGGAAGTCTGGCAGATGGGGCTACGACTGGAACCAAATGCCCAAGGCTGAGTATAACAATAGTGGATGGACATAAACTAAATAAAGCATTAATTTCCTTAGCTGCCTGACAGATGCATACAGATGTGCTTGCAAGATTCCTGCCAGAACATTCAGTAGTTGGCAGTAAGTAGATGCATCTACAGTTTTGTCAGTGTTCAGAAAAGTCACATACGTACATATTGTAAAGTGATAAATGGATTTTACAATTTATTATGGTACAAAATCTCTCTTCTATATATGATAATGGATTTTTTTTCTAGTGTTACAATATTTTTTATGAATGCTTTATACAAATAGAAAAGGAAGCTTCTTGGTGAAGAAAAGTGAACATTTTGAAATTTAAAGTGACAAATTAAAGGAAAAGCATTTGTCAGATACCCATATACAAAGTGTGTGACAAGCATGCACTTTTAAAGGAAGAATGTGTATAAATGAGGTGCTGTGCCCCTATAGTGTGCCAACACATGAATCTTACCTGAATCTAGTCCAATAAAATCCATTCTTAACGGATAATCTTCTATTTGTTATTATGATGGATACTGGGGAGCACTGTCTTATACTTATGATTTTTGAAGATCATAGCATATTTGAATTATTTTTATACACATATACCTTTTATTGGAAGAGACCAGGAATGTTTAATCATAGAATAAATCTCAAAAAACATTGTCGGAGTAAATATTTTCTCTAAGGGGAAATTCCTATGTCTTGTATTACCCAACAACATAAAAGAGCCAATTATTTGACCAATGTCACATCTTTATATTCCAGCCTTGCAGAGCATAACAAACCCTTATACATTTGCGCAGTATATTCCAAGTAGTGACAGATCTGTACAAGACCAGTATTATTATAATAATTTACATGGACAATTAACATGGTTTCAGTACTAACCCATAAAAACACCCAGCCAATTAACTTCTGAAAAAAACCCAGTTAACCAATTGTTTGACTTCCACAAAGTCAAATTAAATTGCAAGCATAAAACTTTAGTAGTAGTATAACCTTACATAGAATTTGCATATTGTACTTTCCTTTAAAGATATCGAGCACCTTCCTAACGTATTGCTTTTTAAATGCTATTATAAGGAATTATCCTACTAATTTTATGACTTCAAAATCTTTTTTATGGAAAGGACAAAAAAATGTGGTGTAATCAGATTCTTTGGTTTAACCTGAAAACAAGGAGGATTAAATTGTATAATCTCCTTTGCAGAGAGCAATAAGAAAGAAATGAAAAAATAGAATGGAAAATCTGCTTTTCTTTTCTGAATTCTCTTCTACATTCATGGGCCCCAGAGCCTCCTGGCTGACAGCCGTGTTGACAATGATCATTATGTTGGTCAGAGACTTGTGGCGGTGGTGCTATTGTGAAATCGGCATTCACTCCGAAGTCATTTACACTTTCATTGGCAGCTATTTTGTGGCCAGAAAGGCCTAAGACAGCAATTTGTGAATCCTGCTCAGCCAAGTAGAAATGTGGAGCAGAAAGAAAAGGAATAGAATAAAGTCAATTAATTGTTCCCTTTCTGGGAGGGGCCCACTGACAGGATCTATAGGCTTAAATCCAGAGTTGTTCACATCTGTTTAGCCAGCATCCCTAAACCATGACTTCAGACCACCAAGTCCTGAAGAATAGACCAGTTAAGCAGTGTCTGAGCTTTCACTATCTTAGACACATTTGTATATCATTTTCTGCTAGGTCTAGTCCATTGACAGGAGGATACCAATTACAAAGGACCCTGGTCATAAAGAGACATGGCAGAAAAGGCAGAATTAGTGCTGAAGACAGCACTGTCTGAATTTTGCTTGCTGGAACAAGACTCATTATGCAGTGGGACTTTCACCAAGAAGATATATGAGAGAGAAAATACACACTTAGACTTAAGACATAAAATGGTGCAGCTCTATCAGACAAATCAGATAAAGATAATCAATTTATCGATCAGGTAAAAATGTTACTAATACTAATGTACTGTAATATATTCTGGTTAGATAGGCGTTATATAAAGACATCAGACAAATCAGATGCACACAGATACAGTACATATATGAGAGAGATTCTATATTATTATACATTCTATAAGACATTCATATATTTCATTTAAAATAAAGAGCTGCCTTTTGCCTTCATATAGTGCTGAATAATAGTAACAATTATTTTAATACAAATAAGAACAATGACAAAAAAAAAATGGACGACCATATTTGATAATAAAAATAAAAACTCAAATCTCTCAGTTCATAGATAAGATAACTTTTTTCTAACACATTTATACCCTGCTTACAACCATAATGATTTAATAGATATCTTCAGCAATGACATTGTAATTACATAAAGTCTTAATATTCTTGCCAAACATTAAGGCTGGCTAAAAAAACCCCATATATTAACACCACATGTTAAATACCAGCTAAGACACATAGAGGTAAAAACACACACAGACATCGACCCCCACACATGCCCTTTTAAATGGTGTACCACAATTGGTATTGACGGTATTCTGTTTAACCTTTGAATGGCTCTTTGAAAGGTTTAGTAAATGGGGGGGGGTCACATAAAGAACGTCTGAGTAACAAAGCTCTTCTTCAGCCAAAAAAAAAAAAACAAAGCTTTTCCTTTAGACAAATCAAAAAGAGCAAAAGCGATGATCTATCGTGTCATACCTTTGGTCTGCTCAATTGTATCAAGTCCTGCTCAAATGCCCTTAAAGTTTTACAAAATTACTATGACAGAAAATCTGAACAATCTTCTGCTCAGTCTGTGGGAAAATCACATTGCAACTGATGTGCCTTCTTGGCTGAACGATAGAGGGACTGGAAGTCTTTAAATCGAGGAGCACAGCCAAGCCAAGCCTCCCCAAAGAGTTCTGATCCAGTGAAGAGGAATTGACCAGCTCCTGCTTTAACTCCACACCGCAGATGTGTGTGGATGTGCCCATGCCAGGAGCCTGAGAGGCCTGGCTCTCTTTCAAACACTCCGCTTCGTTGCCGATACACTCTTCCTTTCTGCACCTCTACCACAGAGGTCTGCCGCCCAGAATCATGAGATACATTCCTTATGAAACCACGGATCACTGGTAGAGTAAACAAATGGAACATGGATTTGAAAATGTCAGTTTTGCATACAGGACTACACTCAAGCAAACAATGAGCCACATCTCATATCTCTGTTGATACTGAAATTAAACTATAAAGGACGTATAACAGGAATTTAAAAGTTGCCTGCAGTCAATTATTTACATTTCATTTTTAAAAAATCCTGATTAATGAGGAATCCTTTACTCAGCCTTTTTTTCCAAATGCCTTCTGACCCCAGACACAGTGAGGCAAACTAAAGCCTTTTTACTCTACGCAAGCAGTTACACTTTTATTAGGCAGCTTATTTTCAATCATCAAAAAGTGTCTGAAGTCAATTTGTGATATTACGGTTCAAGGGTCAGGCTATACAAGGCGTGAGTTCAAAGAAGCCGCTGCTTTTGCGCTGTTGCAGGCCTTAAAGCCATGTGGCTCCTGTTGTGTATCGCCAAGGCCTCACATCTGCCAGAGCCCACTTGCTGGGAACAAATCAGGGCCTCGCCCTGCATGTAGCCATTCAAGGAATAAATTAACCTTCACATCCAAGACAGAGACTGAATTCTCTGATATATGAGGCCAACTCAACACTGTTTATATGTGTGTGTTTAATAATATAATCCTATTACTTACTAGTGATTTTCCAAAATCCATTTACCTACTAATCATACAGTTAATTATGTTCCAACTCTGGCAATACCACATTTATCATAAAAGAATCTCAGCTAGTTATTTACCAATGGCTCTATTATCATTTTGGATAAATCACATTGAACTGCTGAACAAAATAGACTACTATTTTAGGTTCACTAAAATAACCGCACTCACCAAAGTCACTGTTGCAGACGGCTTTCAGGATTTCCAATTCATTGCACGGCTGACAGGCAGCTGTGAATTCAAACAGAGAGCTTGCTTATTTGAGACAAAGTAGGAAAGACAGCATCTGATAGCCTCATCAAGTGACACAAAACATACTTTGTCAAGAGCACCAGTGTGCACCAGGAGAGAAATCGAATTACATTTTCACTCAGCATCTGCTAAAGAGGCATCCAAGGAGTCTTTAGGAATGTAAGGTATGCAGTCTATAATCCCAAAAGTCAACCCTTGCCTGTTTGTGTGTGTGTGTGTGTGTGTGTGTGTGTGTGTGTGTGTGTGTGTGTGTGTGTGTGTGTGTGTGTGTGTGTCTGTAAAAAGAAAGCAGTTCGACTTTTGTCTGATCCTCTTATTGTATAGACTGCAGTCTCTCCACAATCATGTGTCTAAAATGCGAAGTCTTCAAAGAATGTTAATCAAGCAAACACCAGCATCTATCTTAGCTTTTGTTATGGTTTACATGCCTTCATATACACACACAATGACTTGGTATCCGTGGAATTTAAGAAGCATTTGCTATCTTTTCATTAATTCAAGAAGACCACTGGCTTGATTTGTTTGGCAGAAATGACTGGGAATTAAACAGGAAAAACAACATATATAACTGATATGGCCAGGATTGCTGGTCAAATATAAAACGTTTCTTATTAAAGGTCTTTAAAACACAAATAAATTGAGCACACAATATTTTAAATTTAATACGATCCCATTAATAGAGCAAAGTTTGAGTCAAATGTTCAATAATATGTTCAACATGATGCTTTCTCCTGCTGTTTTGCCTTATAGCTACCCCAAAGTTAAATGTCTTGTAAATATGTATTATGAAATGCTTTGTTTTCTCATATGTTATTCCTGTCAGCTGTACAAATTCTGTGTTTTTTTGAGTGACTCTTAGCATTAAGGCAATTTGACTTACAGAAGTAAAGTCACTAAACTGTCATTTTCCCACATTATTTAAGGTGTAAACCCTCGTAGCTGTCAGTGGTTTTTAAAATACCCCAACCTGTCTATCTGGAATATCCATGCCGTAGACAAAGTCACTGAGATTCCATCTCGATTCTAATGAAGTGTGAAGTGAAGCCTTCGACTTGCAGGATATTAATCATTGCACTGGTGCTATTTGTTAATGCATATGAAAAAATAGACAGATCAGGCATAACATTATGACCATTAAAGTGAATAATACTGATTTCATCATGGCACCTGTTAGTGGGTGAGATTTTAGGCAGCAAGTGAACATTTTGTCCTCAAAGTTGATGTGTTAAAAGCAGGAAAAATGGGCAAGCATAAGGAATTGGTTCATTGATGCACATGTGGACCGAAGGCTGACCCGTGTGGTCCAATCCAGCAGACGAGCTACTGGAGCTCAAATTGTTAATGCTGTTAATGCTCGACGGGTCAAGACTGTTTTGGGCAGCAAAAGGAGGACCAACACAATGTTAGGCAGGTGGTCATAATGTTATGGCTGATTGGTTAAACATAATGTTATGCCTAGTCGGTGTGTACATATATATATTTAATAAGTTGACACCTTGCACCGTGCTGGTCTGGACCTCTTTGGCGCTGCTATTGTCGCGCAGGAGCTCATACCGGAATCCGACGACACTCGGACCCGCGGGAATCTGCGGACTGGCCTGAAGGAAGATGGCGACACTCTGCGCTTTGTGCGCGCGGAAGCAGCGCACCACCTGTTCGGGAGACTCCCCGTCCTGCAGCACGAGGTCCAGGCTCGCCGCGCGCTCCACGAACACCGCGGCGCCGCGCAAACCCCGCAGCGCTTTAACGCACACGGCCGCGGGGCGCGCGCCCCACACGTTCGGCTGCAGCACGACTCGCAGAGCGTGGCGCGGGGAAAACCACGTGACCGAACCTGCGGAACAACGAAGTCGCACCTGCTGCACCGAGCCAGAGAGAGACGAGCCAACCACACCACTGGGTATAAACAAACAAACAAACAATTATGTTCCCAGACAGCCAAATAGACAGAGAGAGAGAGAGAGAGAGAGAGAGAGAGAGAGAGAGAGAGAGAGAGAGAGAGAGAGAGAGAGAGAGAGAGAGAGAGAGAGTATGTATAATATGACGGCATTGTAGAACATTCATACTGCACTTTATCTATGTGAATAGATAGATAGATAGATAGATAGATAGATAGATAGATAGATAGATAGATAGATAGATAGATAGATAGATAGATAGATAGATAGATAGATAGATAGATAGATAGATAGATAACCAATCATACAAAAAAAGAACGAAATAAATGCATAAATAAATAAATAAATAAATAAATAAATAAATAAATAAATAAATAAATAAATAAATAGAAAATGCCTGGCATTGCAATCATTTTTTTTATTATTAGTTTAATAATTGATCATTCACTTCCAATAATCTATCATGTGACACTTTACATTATGATTTTTACTGAGTCACTCAGAGCCCAAGGGTCTTACCTTCCTCTCCAGTTGCACAAATCCGCTGTGCAGCACGTAAGAAAACAGACTATGTGCAGGTACTGCAGTATCCAGCTTCCTTTTGGTGACATGTCACTCCACATGATTGTCTGCAAAGCGGCGGTGAAACATTGTCCTGTACAGCATCAGTGCGCTGCGGATCTCTGGGATGTGCTGCACTTTTTAGTGAGGTGAAGAACCTCTGTGCATAAACAGGGTTTTTCTGTAGGGCTTTTCTGTGGGTTTTTTCTCTCTGAAGAGAGGGTGAGGAGGTCGACTCCACCCTCAGGCTCTGGCATTTATTAAGTTAACACACTGTTTCTCTGGGCAGAGCCCTCGGAGTTTAGCTGTAAGCATTGTGCGTCAGCTCATTAGTCAGACAGGCAGACAGACTGGGTTCATTCCAGTGTATTGTTATAATTATACAAAACGTTTCACCCTAACATTGGCATCTCATGTGGGTTTATAAAACAAATCCCGACAGACTTTTGTCATCTTGTGTAAATATTAATTTTATTTGGTACATGATTATAGTCAATTAATCAATTGAGTTGTCATTCTGTCGTTATTATGGGTTATTATTATCAAATCAAAAATCAAGTTTTGCCATACTCTATTGACCGTGTGTTTTATATATGAATATCAGAGTATTAGATCTATAACAATGATAAAAAAATATTATTATTATTTGATTAATATAATTTACGATAGATCATCATCTGTCACGTGTTAAAGGGTTAGTTCAGCTGTGTGTGTGTGTGTGTGTGTGTGTGTGTGTGTGTGTGTGTGTGTGTGTGTGTGTGTGTGTGTGTGTGTGTGTGTGTGCGCGTGTGCGCGTGTGCGCACGCATTCTTTTGAAGTGAGTTCATAGCGACACCATGTGGATTTGAGCAGTTTTGAAATCTCGTCTGCGGACTAGAATTAAATCAGGATTCCAATCAGATTTTGGTCGGATCTGTGACCAACATTTTCGAATGACGTAAATGAGGGGATCCTCCCAGGGCTTTTCCTTAGTAAAGTTTATTAAAAATGTAAACGACTGCTTAAGATAAGCCTCTGAGGAACACACCCTGGGGAAATAATATACGGCCGAACTAGCTTTCGACTTGCGCCTTAAATGATCTTATAAAGGAATATTTTTTATATCCACCTTCAATTTTTATTTTGAATTTACATTTAATACTCACGTTTTCAGGTAAAATATAGACGTCAATGGCACAAAAATAATACTAGAAAGCGAACCACATTGAGTTTTATATTACAATTATTATTATTTCTGAGCTTATCGCGATCCGTAAATATATTGCCCAGTATTAACCCGTGTCCAAGTTTGTTATTGATTTTAAACCTTTAAAATAAGCATTTTTTCCCCAGTACATGAGTAGTTTGTGAGTATATTTTAGGTTTTAATCGTGTCAGATTGTACAGCTTAATATATTTTATCCCAAGAAGTTTCTTTAAATTCAACTTCTAATAAAAATCACTTCATGCCTGTGAATTATTATTATTGTTGTTGTTATTTCAGTAAAACTGGTAGCTTGTCTTCCTTTTTTCTTTCTTTCTCACCAGGTTATAGCAGCTGCTACAAGTCAGTTTACAGAAATAGTCTCAGAGCTCATTCAAGTCTCATTATGTCTGTGTGTTTCAGTAAACTCAGGATACAGAGGGAGTTTCTTTTTCGGTCTGTGAGAAACAGTTGTTCAGTGTGTTCAACTGAAACCTACGGGAAAAATCTGCTTTATTTTATTCCTTTGTGTTATAGACAGCGTTATAGGGTTTTATCATTTAACCGTCAAACCGATTAATCGATTAGTGTTTTAAACAGGAATCCTCCAGAGCTCATCGATCACCCCGACACTTAAACAAGGCGTGCTGAAGCTCGCAGCAGGAGCTGAAGTAACACAAACATTACACGTTTTCTCTAATAATAGACGCAGATTTTCCTACTGAGACACAAAAAATAAACACCAGAATTTCCATCTCTCATGTGGCACATCCTCTTTTAAGCGCTTTTACAATTTCTTGGAAACTCGCGAAAAATTCATGCAAATTCAAGACTTCGCATTGCATTGCACATTATTGATTAATAGTCGATTAATCGCTGCGATATTTAATACGAGGATATTAAATTGTACCATGAACAGAATGTGTGTTTAGTCGCAGCTTGCTTGCTTATTTGTTCATTTATTTGTCTGTTCAATGCGACCCTTCGTTTTGAAGCAATGTGTGTGTGGGGGGAAAACACACAAAAATGTAATGATTAACAATGCGCTGTCTAACAAACTTATCCCAGCTTATCTCAGTAGCTTAATATTGATTTAAAAACACTAACAAATGACGCTCGGGCGTGTTTTTTTTCTTCTTTTTTTTTCTTATCTAATGTAAATATTTCGTTGTTACACAACAATGGCTTGTTTTAATCCCAGGCTGTAATTAAAAAATTATGCAGAGCACCCGAAAACCTTAAAGAAAATATCTCGAAGAATATATAAATTATGACCACTTTGGTTATTTTAAAACATATCCAGGTTTACAAAATATGATCACCGCAAACGCAAGCGCACGCACGCGCGTTTGTTCGAAAATTCATTCATGCGTGTGTATGTATAATATATATTTGGTCATCATGTAAATCCATATTCACTTTGTGCTTTAATACATGGCAATGCTAGATCTTTAAATATACACACAAACTCTATTCACACAATACAATAAAGGACATAGGGGATATTACAGGAGGAATGATCTGCTCCCTCCTGTTTAAAAGGTGCCGTGAGTTAAGAGGCGCAGCGTCTCTACACGTGAAAACCCTACTAGCGTTATGAGCAGTGCAGTACAGTAGCACGTGCTGCACGGTGCCATTACTATTTAGCACGCCAGTATGCGGTTTCGCACGTAGTCAGCGCAGTGCGTTGAGCCGGCATTGTGCGCCTAAAGCCGCACTTCCCGCACTGCAGCTGACCAAGCAAACCTCATACAAACTGATGTCTGAACATTACAGATATATTGGGAAGTAAAAAAATAAACTTAATTTTCATAGAAAATATGAATGGAAATGTATATCAGACTATTGTTGTTACATATTTACACAATTGCAAGACTTGCTATACAGTTAGTCTAGAAATTATAGAAACATATAGATTGTTAAGGGATTGATAATATTTTGTAGCTATTTACATCGGCTGAGCAAAATGTTCCCAGGTCATCTCTGTTCTTTGAAGAAGCCTTGGTCTGTGGTGCTCTCCTTAATAGTTACAGTCAACGCGTTGCTGGTTACATCCGTCACAATGATTTTTTCCAGGTTCATTAGGCACGGGGTCCAGGCTTCTTCATCCACACCTACAAGATTCTGTGGCACTGGGTATGTCGGAGACAAGCGATCGACAGTCAGGTCGTCGGGCCGAAAAAAACTGTTCTTGGAAAGATGTTTCCTCTTGGTGTGAAGAAATGGCGGCCTGCTTGAGAAATGCTTTTTGCCATGTCCCAAAATATCATGAGATGTTTTTCGCAGCGTGCCTCCAAGAGCAACACTGCTACTCGATCCACACCCTAGCTGTTTTGGAGGCTTATTGCTTTCTGCCTGAAACCTCCGAGATAACTGGATAACACTGCAGTTGGAAGGTTCTCCTAAATAATGAGCAGGCCTGGACATTTTAGGTGGAATAAAAGATAAATGTTCGTCTGCCCTCCTCTTAACAGATTCGGTGGATGAGCTGGTAGGCATACTAACAGGAAAACGCAACTTCGGTTTTGGTCCTCTCTTTTTCGGGGTGTTAATGGAGTCCAGAAGGCTGTGGGTTGGAGATACAGGAGGTCGAGGTCTTCTCTCAGGCTCTGGTGATCGAACGCGGACACTTTCTCCCCTGTTCACAGTGCTGGGAGGAAAGATAGTAGGAACGACAGTTCGGAGCCCTTCTCGAGCTCGAGGCGTGACAACTGGTTCTGCAACAGGGAACGAAACTCTAATCTCTCGTGACATTTCTCTTCGGAAATGGTCGTTTTTTGCTTTGGCTTTAGCCTTCGCCTGTAATAAATTAAACAAAGAATCAGGACATATACGATTAAAGGTTTATTACCTAAACATGCAGGTAGGCAAACCAGTCCTGGTAAAGAAAAAAAAAACCTATGCAAAGAGCTGCCTGGAGTAAAGCAGCAGATCCCTAAAACAGTGCCAAATCCAAATGATCCGAACAAATCGTAATTTATAAAATGACAAAAATGACAACAACAAAATAGACTTCGCAGAGCAACTCAAGCCTAAAACCTTTACCGATAAATGATTTGCGAAGGCGTGCATTAAAGCAGAAGCTGCATTTTCTCACCTTCATTAAGAACGTTTCTGGTTTCGGACCTCTCTTTTTCGGCCCATATAACTCCCTTTCACGCTCTCTGGAAGGAAAAGCAGACAGTGACAGCTGTTCGAGACCAAACTACAGTAATAACTGAGCTACAGAAAAGCTACAGGGAAGCTGCAGGGAAGTTCACTGACCTCTCCTCGAAAGCAAC
>NC_139590.1:12464450-12491950 GCF_946808225.1 Silurus aristotelis | reverse complement strand
TGTGTGTGTGTGTGTGTGTGTGTGTGTGTGTGTATACAATGTACATTAGTTATTAAACGAAACCCTGAAATGTGATGCTGCTTGTGTTTGCCAAGGTGTAAATGTACCAGGATGATAACAGGGCGATAATCACATTTTGTGGGTTATTTTACTGAATACGAAGACGTGCGGTTCTGATGCTTGTTGTAGTACATCGCCGAGTTCATTGATGAATCTCCTTAGTGAAGGTTTGGTCTATATTTACCGCGTCGGTGCGGTCTTCAGCTGCTTGATGTCATTCCAGGTTAATTTTTTTTGCCCCTACACACACACACACACACACACACACCGCGGCGTCAGCCTGGCGCGTTATTTATACAACCTCCGCTCAGTACGATGTGAATAAGCGCATGAGGAGGACAGCCATTTTCTTTTCTCCGGCTGCGCCAACATTTTCGGCCGCTTTAAAAAATGGTTGCCCTGATTAACGTTTCGCCGACGTGAACGTGAACACTTCATTATCCACGTCTCCGTGTGACTGCCTCAGCACGTCCCTGAGCAACGTGTACACAGAGACGTGAAGCCGTGATTAAAAAAAATGGCTGAAATGTGAGAAACGGGGAGCGGAACTCGGTGAAATGGAGGTAACTTTAAAATAGCGGAGCTCTCAGTCCCCCCTCTCTGTCTCTTTCCGAACCGAACCTGCGGTCCAGGAGTCACTGGCAGGTCTGGAGTGAAGCGGGAAAAAAATAATACATTCCTAGAATCAGTTCACCAATTAATTCGGTTATTTATGAGCATTTTTACTGAACAAGCCACGTCCAAAATGTATTAGCGGTCCATCCCCGTTAATAACGTCGCATTTTTTTAACGTCTAACATCCGAGAAGTGTTTTTTATCTTCTGGCAAAATGAAATCGAGTTTGTTGTTATTTCTCATCCTGTCTGGGGTCTGCTGATGATTCTCCAAAAATCGAATATCCCACTTGACTAATTTGCATGTTTTCATTTCAAGGTAATTAAAATGATTCTGCCCTGGGACTTTTTTTCAATTCGTTTCCAAGGTTGGTATCTGTTTCTTCCATGTTCCTGCTCCTGCTCAAGTCTTTAATCAGCCTCTAACCAATTCATATATGGAATCGTTTATTTTATTTTAATCAGCCTGAAAAGTGAAAAAAAAAGAGACAAACTTACTGATTTACCACTAACACTGTGGTTGATTCTTTAGGGTTTAACACGAACCGTTAATAGAGAAGCTCACAGGTTACTTCTGATTACTTTTTGTTGTTGTTAAATAGATTTTATTTGACATTGTTCCATTGTATATTTGTCCATTTCTTGCAACGTAATTGCGCGCGGAAGAACCGCTGGTAACATCTGGATCAAACACGAAATCTCTGCAGAAAACCTGGCAGGGGCTAGTTATAAGATATGCAGCAGGCTGTATATCAAACAAGGGATAAAAAAAGACATACTGAACAGCATAAAAAAATGATTGCATATTTTAAGTTTAGTTTTTGTTTCCTCTAGTTGACACCAAAACTCAAAAAAAGATTATGATAATGATCACGATGAGCCTTGAAGCTTATTTCCTGAATTAGTTGTTGCATGCTTAGTTTTATTCTGGTACCAAGTTATTTTTATCTACATATACCAATAGATACATAGACACATATAGTCGTTTTCTACATAATTGTAGTAGTTTTGAAGAAACTCTATGTCAAATGAATATATTTGCTTCTTCATATTTACTATGGATTCCATATAGAAAAGTAGACCACCTACACAAAAAAAAAGAAAAAAAAATCCATAGTGCTGTGTATAACATAAGTAATTTGTAACATCTTTTCCATTCAGAAATGTCACATTTCATGTGAAATGTGTCAAAAACCACACATGTATGTATTAGGTGGTGGAACATATGGTAGACATTAGGCAGTAATGCCACATTAATTACTCATGTTTGGACTGTATAGCGCATTACCACATGTGAATGATGTGAAGAGTGCGGATATCGCATTACAGACTCACTATAACTGAAGCACCTCAATGCAAATCTGTTGTAGAATGACCTTAAACAAGTCTGACTTTTGTTGCTCACATTCTTTGTAGATTTATAGTGTTAAGATTATATAGTATTTCTGGGCGGAAACTGCTGGGGTTTTTTTTTAGGTTCATATAACTCTTTTGAGTTTCAGGCCTTAGGCTTGAATTAATGAGAGGGTTTTTTGGGTGGTAAGAGGCTTTTGAATTATTGTTCAAGCAGCCTGTCATGGGAACCCGTTCGCGATTGTGCTTATTTTGAACGGTGCTGCAGACACTGATAAGCGTTTGACGTGGCGTGAAGAACACTAAAATGTCAAGCTTCAGGCTACTAATAACTCAAAGTACCTTTTAAAGTTAAAGTGACGCTCCAGGCCTGGGGAATCCTCACACGCAAAATAACACACTTTCTTAGGTGTGTCCTTGTTTTTGTTTGGACAACTGAGCCTGAACAGTCACATACATTTAACAGCACATTTTGTAGTAAAGACATCACACAAGTTCTGAAACATCATGACTTGATTTATTAAAATTGGGTTTTGTTCATGTATTTTTTTTATATAATATTTGCAATTGTATTTTGTGTTTTGGAGGGTAGTTTCTGAAATGAAAATTTTTTGATAAATGTGAATAGTAGTATACTCCCTCTTTTGTCTTATTGGCAATCATTGCAGGCACATAGTTTAAGATTTGCAAAACGAAACTGTTAAATGAAACAATGACTAAATGAAACAATGACCTTTGTGTGAATAAAACTATCCACCGTTCTAAAATATCAACGATGATCAAAGTAGCAAATAATTTAAGGTCTTGTTTTTTTGTTTTTTTTTGGCATTGTTGCATTTGTTGTGCTTCCGGTAATCAAGCCAAATCTATTGACCACGTCCATGCCGACAGACTTGTCAGTTCCATGTATAAAGGTCCTTTATAACTGCATGAGTCACGCGTTTTAAATCAGGTCGACTCAAAAAGCCGGATACATTTACTGTCTGGATATGGTGCTGACTATGATTGTTTCACTACAATAAGCTTTGTAAAATATTGATACACTATCATGTATTATTTCTTTGTTCATTTAAGGCAAATTTAGACTCTAATGTTGACTACAGCATCTGAATTTTCCCATAACATATTACTTCAACTAAGTAATACACTTTAGCAGCAGTTTTACAATATTATGTGCTACAGGGTTACAAACTGTCTAAAATAAATTGTTTGGTCGTACATTATTATTAGTATGTGACACCAAAAAATATAGACAGTTAAGAAAAGAGCATGGCATAAAAAAAGGACCATTTAAGCAGTTACATAGGAAGTAGTATGTAGATGCTCAGGAAACCTTTTTATACACGGCTCACACGTGACATGACGTGGTGGTGTACAAGGTAATCTCCATAAAATTAAACCACAGTATGAAAAGGAGGATCTACCCTGTTGATCGGTGTCATTCAGGCCTTCTTCAGAGAATCTTGACTGATAGCAAAGTGCAGCTTACACATTCAAAGGGTAAGTGAAGATAACCAAATGTCTGATTGATTCAATTTCAACATTGCACAGCAAGGGCCTGTATCTTTCACAAACAGACTCAACTATGCAGCAATGCAAATGCGGCTTTATGTAAAATATACATTAAAAACCATTGCAAAACACCCTGAATATCCATTTGACGTTACAATAAGCTCAGATCTAACTGCCTAAAATGTCACTGATGCGTCTGCAAGAAAAGTGTAATCTTGTAAAACCATGTGTTTGCACTGTGTTCGCAAGGAAGTACAATCTTTAAAAGAAGATGGTTCAAACATTGCTCACACACGAAGTGCACACGTCTGTAACGGCTATTTCCATTTAGTGTGCAAGGACTGGAAAGTAAGTAAGTGCTTGTTCAGTGAAGCTTGAACTACTTCTTAAGCTCAGCATGTTCTCTCATACTGATTTCTCCAGACTCTACCTGTCTTTAAACATTCAAATCACTCCATTTTAATCTGTTCATGTACAGGCCTTAACATTGAATTAAAAAAAAACTACACTGCAAAAAAACAACAAAAAAAAAAACAGTTGCTTTCTATACATGAAAGATTATAGATACATATGTACAGAATCCTTCTAATAATTACATATCTACAAATCCATACGATTATCAGCAGTCCTCAGGGGATCAAACCAATGGCTGTTAAATGGAGACGTACTCCTTAAATGTCACAGTCAGACAGTTTGTGGTGACATCCGTAATGATGATGTTACCTGAAAATGGCTTAAAAAAGCTGACTGGTTCTTCTGACTTTTCCGAACACTCAGGTGTGGCATCCACTGCGACGTTGGACTCTGTGGCAGCTTCTGCGTGAAGCCTAGTCCTTCCACAGCTTAAGTCCATTGGTTCATCCGGAATGGTGTCAGTAACATTGTAATTGTAGCCCCCACTTGTGATTTGGCCAGAACAGTGCAGGTCTATGGGTTCTCTCTGAGGAGAAAAAACGACCGGATTGGGAGCACTGATACTTCTGGAGCTGAAGAACTTCTTACAATTACTGTCAGCCTTGTTGGGTTCTGACAGGTTCCGTTTACGATGACTGAGATTGTGGCTGGAGTCCTTCTGCGATGGAGTGTCTTCCCCAACAGAAATGGGTGAAGAGCTCGTTTTGGAGGATGGTTGCAAAGAGTTGTTGTGTGATAAATTGATCTTATTCACCACTTGTTCTGTTCTGTGACCTGCCTCAGTGTTCAATTTTGCTTTTGAGAGCTCAAACTTTTTGTGAGGCACTTTGTGAACAAATTCACAAGTAACACATGCACTGTCTCCTGATTGGTTATCAGCACCATTCTCCTGCTCTGCTGTCACTTTCAGAAGACCGGCCGCGTTGCCGTTTATAGACTCCTCAGGTTGTTTTGGTTTCTCTGTTCCAGAAGAATCCCTGTTTTTTACTTTGGAAGGCTGGACACCATTATCCATGTACTTGCTCATGACAATGACAATTCGGCCGTTTTTGTTTTTGTTCCTGATGATCTTCATCTTACTACTGATGCCACTGGAAAGCATAGGATCCTTTGAGGTTGTTTTTTCCATTTGGTCTTCTTTGTTAGTGGGAACAGGCAGTTGCTTAGGCTCCATAGAAAGATCTTTCACTTTATTCAAGCTACCAGTGTCCTTGTCACGTACCCATTTCTGTTGCAAGGTTGGAGGGAGGTTCCACCCTTTAATAGACGGGTCATGCCCTTTAACCTCTTTCGGCTTTGTGGTTTGCTGGTCATACATCTTAGGGTCTGGTTGGTAATGATGGTGCTTCTTGCTGTTTAGCTGATAGAAGTGCTTCTTTTTTCCATTGGTGTGAGCTTCTGCTGGGATCTCCATGTTGTTGGGCTGGTACTGGTGATGTTTTTTGCTATTGAGCTGGTAATGCTGAGGCTGTGACCGGTGCATCTGAAGAGAATCCACTTTAAACTGGTTCTCTTCATCTAGGGATGTCTCCTGAAGATCAGCAAGGATGCTGGACCTCCTTGCAAATGCTGGTAACTGAAATATAAGAATAAACCAGTAATTAATACTATATACTATATGAATACTATATTTAGCCCAAATATCTGTCTTTAATTTAATGCAACAATATACACAAGGATAGGCTGCCAGAGATGAATCTTCAGAAATGTTTGTTCTGCAGCAGAAGTTATACATTATGCATCTATGACACTATCATTAATCTTCCAGCAGCTTAGGGCATTAGAAGAAAGGAGGGTTTTCCCGCATATGGACTCAGAGTAAGATGCAATCATGCTTAACAGCAAGAAAAATATCATGGACAAACATTATCCTAATGTCTTGAAATGCAACAAGGATTTAATAAAAGTACAATAAAAATGATCTCAGAATGAATTGAATTCAGCGAGATATTTCTTACCTGGATCAGAAGATGTTTGGGTTTGGGTCCTCTTTTACGATAACCCATCTGCTGTTCCTGTCTCTCTCTAAAATCAAACACATTATAGTTATGAGACACTGTACAAACTCTACTTTCTTCCGAAAACTAATCTGAAACATTTGCCTAAAGATTAACTTGGAAACCTTTAATTATATGCAGGATAACTCCTTTCTTTACTTAATTCTTAAATGTATAACTCAGTTTGATTGTGTTTGACTTCGCAGTGTACTGCTGATATTCTTAGAAACAACAATAGCTGTTTTAGATACACCTGGACAAGATACAATATCTATCTATCTATCTATCTATCTATCTATCTATCTATCTATCTATCTATCTATCTATCTATCTATCTATCTATCTATCTATAAAACATTCCTCGTGATCTGTCACATATGGCACAAATGAAAATAGACTATGGCCACGAGGAACTTTGATTGGGCTTGGCAACACAGATTATGTGATACAAGATGTATATATTGTGGATTTGATTTATTCAATAAAGTCATTTAAAAAAGCAACACAGATTAAAGCACTCAGTAGAGCTTTTTCCAAGACTGTTCAAAGATCTCTTTTCATGACACATTTTCAGTGAGTAGGTATCGTGTGCACACTTAAACCCTTATTAAAATAATATCTAATAATACCTGTGGCAGTTATACCACTTGTCATACTGTCGTTACAGTTATTCCCTTAGTCAAACATGTGTACACAAAACACTGTCAACAGTACACTTACAAGGAACACAGGTCCTGAAAAGAAAAAAAAAGAAAAAGGCTTTCTTTTGCATAGTCATTCTCATTTTGGTAGTTCTCGTTCCCTCTAAACTGTCTTTCCAATATAAGTCTGAAAAGTTCCCTTGATCTGGTCTGCCATGTCTCCAAACTGTTAGCATGACAGTTCTCCCTTGGGAGCCATGTTAAGTTTCTCTACTGCAGTCAGAATAACAAACATGTCTTTAACTGATCCTCTTTTGTCGTCAAAGTATTATTCTACATTGTTCGACTTTTCCACATGCTTTGGAATAGCACTGGTGGAAGGATTGTTTGGTGTATAAACAATGTGAAAACGCTAAGCATGGCGCGCATCAAGGGAGGCTTTGTAGTCGTTAGGCCTCGCTGAAGGGGCTGCAATCAATCTTCCACTCCAGAGCCTGAGACAGGCTGCAGGCTGAACAGGCCCCGCCCCCCATGCCCATATAAGGACACGGGCTCAAGTTCACTTAACCCGGCTTTCACTCTCACCTGTTTTGGAAGGCGACGAGAAGACGCGGGTCGAGGATGTTCTCCTCCGGTTCCCATGTGTTATATCTGCCCCAAAAAAAAAAAACAGGACATGGAAATCACACACAATAATTAAGCGAAAATAATATAACCAAATATCCATAATAATTTTTTTTTCCCCCAACGAATAATGACCGTAATATGAATCGCGAAAGCCTATGAAGATATCTTCACATGTTGGCACGATTATAATTGTAAATGCAATAAGCAATAGATGATCAGGAGCTGCGGGAATATTTTGTGCAGTCGCGCCCCCCCCCCAAAAAAAAAAAAAAAAAAACGGAGGAAAAAAAACGGCGTGGTGGCCATGCTGACGTCCCCGCAGGCTGGCAAGTGGATCCGCTATGCAGGAATCATTAAACTCGGATAACATGGTAGAAGGTTCGCCCCTTCTTTAAGCTTGCATGCATTACTGATGGAATCCGTGGCTCCCGTTTGAAACACACACACACACACACACACACGCTACCCTCAGATCTCGCGCGCTACGCACGCGCTACACTACACTACACTACACTACACTGTGCGCCAGATTTTCCCCCAAAAAAACCCACTTGAGCAAAAGGCAGTGAGTGCACATATACACCATGATCACTCACCTCGGCGACCATCCTCTCCACTTCACCAGATACTCCGTTCTTCCCTGCAATCGGAGAAGGATCGTGTTATAACACACACACACACACACACACAGCACTAATGTAATCTTTTGCGCCTATCCATATTAACGCATGTATTTTTTTTTTACCTTCCGTATGCGCTTCTTCTCAATGCCCTCCACCGCGAAGACATGCTCTCCGACGGCAGGTAGATCCATTTCTCGCTCCGAGGCTTGCGAAGCGAGAGCGCGATTTTTCTCTCTCTTTTTCTCCTCCTCCTCCTCCTCCTCCTCCTTTTCGCGTTCAACCGGGGATGCTTTTGCAGTAATATTTGGCGAGGTTTTTTTTTTTTTCAGTTACCGTGGCTCAGATGAATTCCTTCTCCAGCCCTCCCTCTCTCCCTCTCTCTCTCTCTCTCCCTGACCCTTGCTCGTATTTCGGTCCTCGTTAACGGTAACGCAGCTGAAATCCACTCACTGCTGTTGCTACAGAAAATAGTTCGCGCAATAGCAAGGCAGCCACGTGACGTCAGAGAGAGGAGGAAGGAGGATGGGGGGGTGGAGGAGGAGGAGGAGGGGGGTGAACTGAAACCCCACGAGTGCAGGGAACCGCCGTGCTGCTGCGCACAACTGCATGACTAAATATCTTTCTGCTGCTGCTTCAGGACAATTCATCTACACACACACTTCATTACTTGTAATAGGGCTGATTAACCAGCTGCAGTCCCCCCCTCCCCCCAAAAAATTTATTAATAAATAATTTTTTTGCATTCACAAACCAATATTTTATTCAGAAACACCTGATTAATTTTCATATTAGTTCAGTAAATGTTTCAACAGCAGACATGATGAACATCTTTTTTTTTTTTTTACCTTTTTTTCCCCATGCATCAGATATTTAGCAGCCATTTTAGGCTAGACTATCATTTTTTAAAAAATCACCTCCAAAACCCTAATAGCGTACCAGACTCCGATTCAGGGCAACGATGTAAATCCAAACTAGTTCAATTTAAAGTGTCACTATTTTGCATTAAGACTTAATCCTCTCTTCTTCAGGCCTATAAACCTGCTGTCAGCTGCATGCATAAGCACAGTTTGCACTCCACATTTGATATCATCCACAAATAGCCCCGAACTAAAGATAAAGCTAATTAAACTGGGATTTTTATTTTCTTCGTTAGGGATGGCACCAGTATGGGTATATTGCACCTTGTGCCATAATCATACATTAAAAAGTTTGAAATATACATTGAAACTATATAATTATATATGCACCTAAATATATATAGACCTAAAGGACCACTGGGGTGATTTTAAAGGCTGATCCACAGTATTATGTACATATACAGTATTATGTACATATACAGTATTATGTACATATACAGAAATATCACAATAACAGATATACAGCCTGTATAATAGGTAGAAAAGGTGTGCCACCCAAGAGACAAGGAAACGTATCTTTAGTTTGGTACCCTTAGTTCTGACTTTTGATTAGTTTTATTGGTTGGAATTATTTTTATTATTATTGAAATGAACCATTTATTCATGCAAACAACCAGACATTGACTCTAGATGTTCCTTCATTATAATGTACTCCTATTGGATGATTTGCATTTTTTCATCAGACCCTTGGTGAGCACCTCGAAAGGCTCGAGCGAGAATTAAACCAGCAGAGCAGAGAAATGTGCAGTGCACGTGCGCTTTCAGACACCAACTTGCCCCAGAGACACGAATCTTCGGGAAGTGCGCGCGAGGAAACCCGCGTCTAATCTTCAATAACCATGACATTAAAACACACCCCGCACGGTGCACTACATATTATAGTGTACTATGTGCACTAGTGCGCACTGGAAAAGCTGATTTAGGGCAGTAAATGCTATATTTCGACGGCGACCAACGAATAAAATTTAGCACGTAAAGGGTTAAAGTGTTGCGCGAGGTGGCAACAGTCAGCCTATAGAGGAGCTGCAACGCCATAGCGCTACCCGACCATATATGGGCATGAACAAGAACTGACTAAATATCGCCTTTAGTTGGGAATAAAATCACCAAATTCTCAACCGAAAGCATCATATACGATCGATTGAACACTATAGAATTGTATCCTGGTGTGCAAAATGGTTTGCAAAGAGAGGAAATAAATCGCTGGGTTGTGTTTTTTTGCATACACATTGGGATGAGAAGTGAATACGCCCTGCTGCTTCTGCTGCTGAGGCGAACAAGAGAAAAAAAAGCGGCATGAAACCGAGTGTACTACTTCTGTACATTCACACATTCACTTCTTCCTCCGTATCGCATGTGAATTAAGCTTCCAGGAAGCCTCTGTGACCAACATCTACGCGGCAAGAGTACCAAGAAAACACACACACACACACACACACACACACACACACACCACGCACAGCACACACAGCCAGCAACTTAATGGAAAATAACCGACAGCCAAACAAAACCTCGTCTTTGTTTTGACCTTGATGTCTTGGCTCAAGGTTTGAGGCGTTGTAGGGGAAATATTGTTCTCAGAGCATCCCACTGCATGGAGTCTTCCTGCATGATCCTGGACAATTCACATTCAGGAGAAGAAAGAGCTTCTAAAATAACTACACAACATGGGCATCATTTTTTCGTTTGTTTGTTTCTCCCCCGCTTACTTCTTAGCTCTTGAATGAAAATGAGTACGACTATTAAAATATTCTATGATCCTATTAAAGTGTCTTAATTATCAAATGTAATTCTCTGTATAACCCAATTATTCCAATTCTACAGGGATCTAGGAGGAGAACTGAACAGTGTTTTGTAAAACACTATTACCCATGTTACTCAACGCCAGGGCCAAAGATACACACACACACACACACACACACACACACACACACACACACACACACTCACACACACACACACACACACACACACATATATATATATATGTGGTGTGTGTGTGTGTGTGTGTGTGTGTGTGTGTGTATGTGTGTGTGTGTGTGTGTGTGTGTGTGTGTGTGTATCTTTGGCCCTGGCGTTGAGTAACATGGGTAATAGTGTTTTACAAAACACTGTTCAGTTCTCCTCCTAGATGTGCGTGTGTGTGTATATATATATAGATAGATATAGATAGATATATATATGCTGTATATATTATTTTGACAATTTCATGATAAGGTTTCAAGAAGGTTTTGTTCTTAGTTTAAAAAACTGCACAAGTGATATGTTCATTCAATAAAATTGTCTATGACTTCATTTACAAACCGATTTAACGGTTCAAGTAGGTCCATTGGAAAACCTCCAAAAACTCAATGCCAGTTGTTCATAAGGCAAGCCAGAAAAGTCTGACTTGAGTATTATAGTCTGTTCCTGTTATAAATAAGGTTTTGTGTGCTGCCATTTGTTCACTTCCTACTTTAACCCTTCCTATTTTATCCTCTTATCTCGATCTGTAATAGTTTATATTGCCAAATACAAAACATTTTAAATGGACTCTAGTCTGGAGCAGACAGCACAAGGAGATCTTAAACTGTAACCTTTGCACAGTGTCTCCAAGTATGGACTCTTGCAGGCTCTTTCACACAAACGGGTCTGCTTATTGAGTGCCTGGCACTACAGTGCCAAAGAAAGAATGAAGAGAGAGAGAGAGAGAGAGAGAGAGAGAGAGAGAGAGAGAGAGAGAGAGAGAGAGAGAGAGAGAGAGAGAGAGAGAGAGAGAAGCCTCCATTGCCCAGCCAAGCATCACATTTATCCTACCATAAAGGGATAAAGAAGAGGATTGGTTCAGAGCTGGAGGGGTATTAGGAGAAAATGTTAAGAGGGGCCTGCAGCGATTCTAACTCAGCTTAGTGGGAGGTCATTACGTCCCAGTCACCTAACAGGCAGATATTAAAGCTGCACACAGTGTGGAAAATGCTTTATTTCAGTCAAATGGTAAATTTTTAGTTTTTTTTTTTTTTTTACTCAGTAAACTTGAATAGGGTTTTATATATAAAGAACATTATTTTCAAAATGGGGAAAATAATCACCAATAATTTATAAAAGTAACACTGTAATAAACATAAATTCATTAAAATAATTCATGTAAAATAATTTTCCCTCAGATTGCAAAAGCATCACATTGTAGCAGCCTTGGTTGAAAAGTCAATAAACTGTATAGATCTATGCCAGTTCATCTCTTTTTGTATTGGCTGTATTTAACAATGTAATTGTTGGTATTACTTATATATCTCACTACAATCAACTACAGAATTTGTAGTACCAGCATCTCTCACTGCCAATGTCATTATCAAGCGTGTGTGTGTGTGTGTGTGTGTGTGTGTGTGTGTGTGTGTGTGTGTGTGTGTGTGTGTGTGTGTGTGTGTGTGTGGAGAAGAGCACCCTCCAGTACCACGGCATGATGCTCATGCTACCCCCCTCCACCCACCGAGCCTTCCCCAGAGCAAGGGAGGGGGGTTGGGGATAGGGTTGAGCAAGGGGGAGGGGGGTTGCCACAGACAGTGCAGCTCCCCTTGGTGCAGTGGGATCCTGCAGGATTGTACTGGTGAAGCTGTCAATACCATATCGAGCACTGGCTCGGGCATACTCCCGTCTGTTTTATTGTCTCTGTACACTGTGCTGCATGTCTTCTCTCTTAAATAACAGCACCATAATGCTTCAGCCCTTGATGAAAACAGATTGGTCTGAACAATAGTGTTGTGCTTGATTTGGAGGACCAAGGCATTTGATCTGAGAAGAAAAAAAAAAAGCCACCCACCATGGTGAGACTACGAATTCTGTATACTCGACATTGAAGGCATCTCTTCTGCATCCTCTGTTTTTCTTCCTGCTCTTCAACTGCTGACTCCAATGTCATGCAAATCAAGAGTGGCACAAGCCCTTCCCTTGAAGCACTACACTCTCTTGTCTTTTCCCTCCTCAATAGCATCTCTGGGGAGAGCTTATTTGCCTGTTTTAATTGCATTTTAATTCACACTTGCCCATCAGCAGTGAGCAAGGCCACCCTCCTTCTCGTGACAACAAACTACCAGCTCTGCCTGCCAACAAAGCTATTTTACATTGCAACCTTGAGCTGCATGTTCTTGAGCTGTAACCAAATTCCTTGCTGGCAGAACAGTTTGGCCTGTTCAACAGACGGAGGTTAGACCTAGTTCACCAACAATAAAGCATGCACTGGATGTGTCAGCTGGAGAGGTCGGGTGGGTGAAAGCAATGATACAGATGAAAGGAGCATTTCCCAGTCTCTCAATCAGCACCTAACAGGAGGGATGCAGGCAGACAACTTTAATATGTCGGTCTATCTATATGGAAATCCATTCCACTGCTTCTGGGTGACGTGATTGGAAGCACAGACAAAATTTCAAAGATGAGAAGAGGTATCATATTTTAGATGAAATAACAATGATAACTAGAAAATTGGCATGTTTTAAAAAAAACATTTTTTTATCCAAAATCCCCAAAAGGCATGGCTTCTATAGCTTATACATACTACATGCAATGCACTTTGCACCTACCTTTTATACAGTGATGGCTGATAATAAGCCCTATCTCTCATCTCAGATGTCGGTATACCAGTCAGGCATGTTGTGACACATGTAGGCCACTTTAGGTTACTGCATACCTTATTTGGTAATTTGACAGCAAGTATAAAAATAGGCTATGGAAAAATCTGTTACGTGTCAGGTTTAATGATGTGGTCAAAGATCTCTCCTGATACATGATGGATTAAAGTATACAGTATAAATTAAACAAATATATGAACCAGAATATAGAAATCCTTAGAACAATAAATATAGTTTAAAAAGGTGGAATTGTGTTGTTGGAGTGTTTTGCGTTTTGCAAAATGTAAAATAAAAATACCTCACACATTAGGTAATGTATCTACATCTAATTTTTGAGACCTTAATTCTTTCTGAATGTATTGCACAAGCCAGTGCCTGACGCTTATATTAAAGGAAGGTTATGGATTTTTTCCTCCCATTGAACTTAATTGTAAATCAATAAGGCATTACTTAGACTGTACACAGTAGCATAGTAGAATGTGGATCTTGTTTTTAACAACATATCATTAAATAAAAGAGAAAGAGAAAAATGTATTTATTTGACACTGGTCTTATTGTATTCCTTTATGACTGAATTTCCTGGATCCAAAGCTGCTTGCCAAACCCTAGTGGGATCTAGTATGGCGGTTTTACGTAAATCAGTGTGTGACTGATGCACTGAACAGAGCTCTGTCCCAGAACGAATCTCTGCACACTATGGGTGGAGATGTTTTGCTTGGCTCTGTGTGTGTGTGTGTCTCTAAGCGTCTCTCTTTCCCAAGATGAATCCCTTCTGTCAGCAGCCCCTCAACATCCGGTTCCAGTAGCTGGATTTCCACTCCTTTGGGTCAACTGATAAAGCTGGCAATGTGACATAATTAATGAATTGTGATGGGATTTCCTTTAAGGATAAAATGAAGGTGACAAAGTGGTGAGTCATGCTAACCCTCTTACACACACACATACAGTAACGAGCCATCCAGCTCTCACTCTCTGTCATCTTCCATTTTAAAATGGCACACAGTGAGCGGTTTAACGCTAAAATGGTCTCCTGCTGCAAAAACCTCGAATTAAGAAACATGATACGTCTTGCCTGTTTTTACTCTTCCACCTTTTTTTTTTCTTCAAAATTCTTCAGATCAGACGACGACAGCCAAAGTGCATGTCAGGTGTGATGCAAAATACTGCAACATACCTATTGTTCTCAGCTCTCCATTTCTGGCTTACACTCCCATCCATGCAGAGGCTCTTGCTACCTCTGCTGTGCCCCACTAAGCAGCTTGCTCTTTCAAAGGCTCAGAGAAAAGGCCAAAGCATCAGAGCTGACATGTTACAGAGATTCTACAGAAACCGATAACAAAAGACCTACCTACTGGAGGATATAAAAAGAAAAATAGGCAATTTAAAAAAACATTAAGTAGAATTATGTCATGCAATTCTTTCTACAATAATTCAATTTTTTTAGTGATGAGGGGAAATGAAAATATCATTCTTTTTTTTATAGTTCCAAGGGATTAGCACCAATCCTTATTCATTTGTGGTTAATCAGTAATTACAAGGGACAGATTATTTTACTGACAATTAAGGTTAAAGTTGACAAGAGCAACATTATTATAATGGCTTAGCCTGGTTTGAAAAAAAAATTGTTTCATTCTCATTGAGTTTAAACTCTGACTATAGCGTCAGAAAAATTTTAAATATTGTGCTTCTTTCTAGATTTTACTTTTTTAGAAACTTTTCCATGCTAATCAGTTAATAACCATGCAAAATAGAACATATCACATTTAAGGATATTTTGCTTGAAGAAGGAAACTGCCAGAAAATTCTCACCGATATATATGATTAACCTCTCCCTTAGGATTTACAGAGCTGTCACATACAGCAGAGGCCATAGATCAGTGACAAGGAAAGGGGTCGGTGTGTCTGGGAAAGAACTTGCCATGACAGCCTGACCTGGGTCACCATGCACAATCACCTTAATCAGCGGCTCCTGTGCTTATATTTCGCTACTGTCTTTCCCAGGGTGTGAAATAACACCAATTTCCGCCGCATTAGTATCTCTTCCCTGTATAATCCAAGTGGCTTTGTTTAATGATTTTCATATTTCCATGCAAATTTTCGAACATATGGTGTCTGTATAATGCCTCTTAATCAAAATTTAATGGAATCGAATTGAAAAGATACTCTCAGAGGATCGTTTGATCATACATTACAATAATTATAAGCACAAGGCTTCTCATATAGGAAGGATTTCATTGCAGCAGAAGATCAAAAAGGTCTGTTATGGAATGTCTGAAAGCATTTACCCAGTCATTAGGAACTATGTAAATATTCCTGCCGCTGAAAAACAAAAGCTCTAAATATTTTTGCATAACTTTATATCCTTGGAAAAGGCTTGATTTTATTTCATTTTGAGGTTCCCCTTTAATTTCGATTCCTATTCATTATCAAAGGTAAATCATTCTCTGTATTGTTTAGAGAGTGTTTCAGGAATTCACGTACGGTACAGTATCACATACAGCAATGATGATTTTCAGGGCTCTAAAGGTGATCGAAAGGAGCAGTGAAAAGTATGCAGGTTGCATTGATAACAATCAGAAACCTACTTGCATAACTTTACGTGCACATTCTCCATGCACGCAGTATATTTTTGACTCTGTGAACATAACTCCTGACCATTATAACAGTATAAAAAAATGTCTTACAGTAAATATGTGTATTCCATTGCTTAGTTGATTTTAGAACCTTTTTTTAAGGTGTAGATAAACCATAACTGCAATCTTTTATGTCCCAGAGGAACGATGTACTTCCATTTCTTGAGACTTGGCCAGCAGGTCAAAAAGCTCTATCATGGAAAATGTAAAAAGCTGTTGAAAATGATTATATTGTGGGCATTGGGAACATTTCATATAAACCCAGTGCAATAAAAGAACAATAATCGCACCTTGCAAATTCTCTAAGTTGCAGTAAATGTGAAACTGCATGATGCTATAACAGGAACAGAAATGCTGTGGTTACTCAAAAACCTCAAACAGGTCTTTCAGTCTTCCTGAAAGAAGACAGAAATGACACAAAGATGACTTATATGTACATTCATTTGACATGTTTTGTGCATTTGTTTGTTCAGTCTCTATTCAGTGTGATCTAGTTTTATGTTTCTATATATGTCAGGTTTTTTTTTTCTTTTGTTAATACACTGTGTTGATGCATTTTAGCAAAAGAAATGTACAAAAGAAAAGAGTGAACACAAAACAGAAGCACAATACAAACACTGAAGACCCAAATCTCCAATACCCCTAGGCCAGCCTTAAACTTTCTTTTAGAAAAATGAACTGATCGCTGAAAGGCTTTCTATTTAACCTTCATAATATAAAAAGGATGAGTTGGATCACTAATTATCCAGTTTCTCCTTTAAGGCTTTCCATATAAATATCAAATTAATGCACTCCTCTGTGACTCTACAGTCTTCCCAGTAATCTATTATCTAATTATATAATCTATAAACTATGTTTTTTTCATTCTCTATCTTTTGTTTAACTCATCTAAACATTATTATTATTATTATTATTATTATTATTATTATTATTATTATTATTATTATTATTATTATTTCCCTAGCAAGAGCCCTTAAACACTTAACAAATATGGTTATTTATAGCATATTTATAGCACATCTATAACACATACATACCACAGCTTTCTCTTTTGTATGCTTAATTCTGCTTGGCTAGTATGTGTTGATCAACTACGGCAATAAAACTGTCTCCTTTTATTCTAACAACCCTGAAAATTCAATTCAATTCAATTCAGTTTTATTAATATAGCACTTTTAACAATGAGCATCGTCTCAAAGCAGCTTTAAACAGATAATGTGGTGATAAAGAATGAATAAGATGTTCTTTATGTGTGAGTTCGTCCCCGACGAGCACGCCGAAAATGATCACGTATGGTGTGGAAATAATAATAAAAAATGATAAATGAATCTTTTTGTAGGGAGACATTAACTGAGGGCTATTTAAAAGGGCTTTACTAATGTTAACACTGTAACAAGTAGAGGTAAGGCTGTAACTTTTCAGACATGGGAAAGTTTTCCGAGGACAGAGGACTTTTTGTTTCTGGGGGACAAGCTGAATTATTGTCTTATTAACTTCAAGAGTGAGAAAAGATAGAGGCTGGTGTGGGAACTTGTGAGAACCAGAGTTTAAACAAGCGATAAAAATAGAATAGAATACAAATACAGTATATCATTTTTTGGCTGTGGGTGGAGGAGTGAGGAATTTGGAGTAAACAAAACAAGTATTGCTTTGTGCCAGTCACAATAGTGAAGTGCAAGTGTGACATAATTCTAACTTTACATCCACATTGGATTATCTCCTCTTTCGTGCTTGCTTTTTTTTGCTCCCATTGGTGGTTTCCTCTGAAAAGTGCTCCTCGTGAAGGCCGCGTTATTCAATGTAAAGGTCAACAAGGTGCGGCTTCTGGGCTGAAAGGCGTGAAAACACACTCAGCTGCTTGAGGGACTCGGGCTCTTTATCCTGTCGTTGCTCGGTCTGATCTTATTAAAATGCACTAGAGCAAATGAGATTGCAGAGGCTGCTGAAAATGACGCGTATAATATGTTTTTCTCTATTTCATTTTCCGGAGGATTTGTGAGGCAGCGGCGCTCCTCGCCTCCCCCGCCTGCTCATTAATATTCATCCCCGAGCTTTTCTCTCGCAGCGGCGCGCGAGGCACGACAGGTATTGTGCTGATGCTGATGATGAGGAGGATGAGGATGAGGATGATGATGATGATAATGCACGCGCGGGTTCTTCTAGAGATAGGGATAGAGAGATAGAGATATATAGAGAGAGAAAGATAGACAGAGAGAGAGAGGGAGAGAGAGAGAGAGAGAGAGATTCATACATGCAAAGAGACTCACCCACAGAGCGCGCGCCCGCCCGCACACACACACACACACACACACACACACACACACACACACACACACACACACACACACACACACACACACACACACACACACACACACACACACATAAGCATTGTATTTTAAATCATTAAGTTGAAAAACTTACAAATAGTGCACACCGAATTCCAATATAATATACTAGCATATTTAGTATTTTATCAAATGATCTAAAGATGTTCATATGCACACTGGCCTACCTTTTAATAAAAGAAAATACCCATTCATAATAAAATCCAACATGAATTATTTAATGCATATTCTGTCCTCAAACACCAATCTATGAAATAGTGATATAGTGGCGTATCAGAGGAAAATGTCTTACAATTGTTCTCAATTTTCAAGGATTTTTACAGTTTCTTTTCTTTCTTTTTTTTTTAACTTTAATTAAAGCTTTTAAAAGTATTGATGAAAAATAAATCTCAGATCTGTTCTTTAATAACCAATGATGTCTATTTTAAATTAGCCAATTTATATAATGGACCTATTTTTTACATTGATGAAACGTAAAGATCGAATTTTCAGACTCGAACTGGCTCAACGAACATTTAAACAGAGTTAAAATGAAAAGAAAAAGGTAACGGGAGAGGATTGAACCTGGTCAACATAGTCTCAGGGTCACTCAGCCATAAAGGAGTGTGACACTTCCAGCATAGGCCATATGACAGACATAAGGACCATAATGGTTATTTTGCATAATATCCTAGTTGTGCGATTCTTTCACTTGATCTCTCAGTAAAAGAATAGAAAAAAATATCCATCACTGCAGGTTGGACATGGTGCTGCTCAATGTCTCAGTATCTTGCTGCTGATGAGTACCTTTTCCATTATACTTAAGCTAACAAAATGACTTTTGCTCAAACATAATTTTTGTAATTGCTTTAAATACAAAAAAATTATGGTTGCTTTTAATGCTATTTTACTAAATGGTATGTATGCGATATTAATAAAATGCTTTAAAAAGCACAAAACCTGCTTCCACCTGCTACACACACACATCAAATGTACAAGAAATGTGCTGTGCTTCATTGAGGCCTAGGCCACTAACTAATCACAGCTGGATTATCATAAATATCTGTACTTGCTATTTTAGGTTTAAAAAAAAAAAAATTGGGGTAAAGAACAATAAAGAAAATCTACTCTAAAAATTGCTCCTAGATGTGAATGGGTGGTGTGAATGTATTTCTGATTTGAGCACAGGATATATCTCGGATTCACATTAGGATAGAGCCACTGTAAATGAAAGGCATATTAATCAGGTATTCAACAATTTATTTTTTCTTGGAGCTTCCTAATGATTTAATAAACAGCAGGTATAATAAGCAGAAGATAGTGAAAGACAAGATCTAACAATCTACAAAACAATCTACAAAATGTCCAGCAAAACTACAGAAAAATCATCAGGAGAAAATAATTTGTGCTTTCAGGGTTTTTTCCCTTTTAATTTGGAGAAAAGGAGTAAGGTTGCTAGAGGAACAAGTGTTTATAGCAGCCATAACAATGGACAAAAAGTATGACATACTGTTCTTTAAATAAGAACAAAAAGAAAATCATGAGTAAAATTCTGTGGTATAAAAGTAAAGAAACTCTGCTTTTACAGAATAAATAAATAACCAAGTGTTGAAGCATGCATAATATTTGTTATTTGTTTTTGGGAACACAAGGTCAATAGCAGTATTAAAGTCTCTGCTTCATTATTTAAATATAAAAGGTCCGAAATAAAATATGACAAGCTTGTCATTTTAAACGAAAAGACTTACCTGTGAAGGAAAAATTTCACAAATGAAAGTGAAAACTCCTTCCCAATGTGCTGAATAATTATTTCACTGTAACTTGCGTGCACATTACTAGAAATGTTAACATGTATTCATAATGTGGGCATTAACGAAAACCTGTGATTGAAGTGAAAAGTCAGTGTGGTACAAAGCACATCATTCAGTAACTTATTTAGTTCATACTATGACTCATAATGTAACTTCAGTGAAAGTAGTTGGAAAAGGGGTATTGCTCTCAGAGTGAGGAATAAAAATCCAGATTCGCCCACAGGCCGCTTTACATAATAATAACCATAATTAAGCCGTGTTAATCATATAAGTGCTGCACTGAGCCGAGACTGATGTGAATGCGTTTTATTTTCACAAAAATCAGTAAAGCCACAAATGTCAACACACATTCATATTTTCCAAATTATGAATTCAGAACCCCTAAATCTGCATGATGCACACACAGACACACACATGTGTGACCTGGGAACGAGTAAAAAAAAAAGAAGCAGCTGCCAGTGGCTGCATATGCAGAGCCAGCTGTCCACCGCAGTGAAGTGCTTTTCGTTTTTTTCATCAAGTGAAAGAGAGAGAACGAGAGAGAGAGATGAAACCACAGGTGCAGTCCTGAAAACGAAAATCAAATACAGCCACTCAGTGCAAAAACAACATTTAAGACAGTATAATAATTAAGACGGAAATTATTTTTGTTTTAATGCCAGTGTCTTAAATGGAATGCTTCATTAGTGAGTCTGTGTTGACTGAGAGCTATTTTAGCAGTGAGGCAGTGAGGTAGTGAGGACAGGGGCATGCTACTGGTGCCACTTTGCCATTCTGTTTTACAGACTACCCTCCCCCTATAACCACACACTCTCACACGCGCTCGCACACACACACACACACACACACACACACACACACACACACACACACACACACACACACACACACACACACACTCGCTTTCACATGCAAATCATACTTTAATCTCAGCTCTCTAATAGACCACCATGGCAACAGAGACACGGCCCTAATGAGGCTGAGGCACAGGTTAATGCCAACTCTGCACATCAGCCATGTGCGTACATCCAAACACCCACACACTCGTGGCTATGTAAATGTACACACAATCATATCCATCACACAACTCAAACGGGTTTAGATTAATTATAGCTTACCTCCTTTTGCTCCTTGCACAAGTGCCTCTATTTAGTCTTAAATGCAGCACCCATGCACACGGACACACCCATTAAATGCAGCCGGTGACATGTGCAATGTTTGTAGTACCACACTAAGTGTTAATAGGCCTTCTGTTTTATCACGCACTGCCTGTGTGTGTGTGTGTGTGTGTGTGTGTATGAATCGGAGTATGACATGACAAGCAACCTGCCTCTAATTTAAGCACATTAAAACCATTAGGCTGACACGCGCTATAGACCAAGCTGTTTGTGTCAAGTAGTGGCACAGTACAAGTGCATATATCAAAACTGCATCTACAGCTTGTCTGTCTATCCATATAAACACACACACACACACACACACACACACACACACACACACACACACACACACACACAGAGCTTTCCGGCTATTCCTCAAGTTCTTCCCCATTCCTTTATGGCCCTTATCAGTGTGTCCTTGAGAAGCATCCATAAAAGAGCTGTGTTTTTCCCTCCCCAGTCCCAGTCTACCACCTGCGCTTCAACCCCAGAGCATCTAATTATTTCATTTTTTCCAGGAAAAAAAAAGTTTTGTTTTCTGTACTATGTTAAGCATAAAAAACTACAGCATATTTGAATAAAGTTACATTTCATACATACTAAATTTTAAAATGCAACCTGTATGGAAGGAGACAGATGGTAGAGTTGAGGCTGTCAGGATGTTTCCAGCATGACCGCTATGATCATGCTGAAGCCAGTATGAGCTGTGTCAACTAGCTGAACCCTCATCTTCCATCTCCATGGATATAGTGGAATTGAACTGGGTGCATCCAGATGGCAATTAATGTTCCGATTCACCTTTAGGTTACATAAACCCAGCAGGGGCAACGTGAGGAGATGGACACACAGAGTAAATGTACGGCTAAATGTACTGTATTTCGTGATTCTAATAATTAGAGCAGTTGGCTACAGTACACTATACAGTACAGATAGTACAGATTTTTTAAAGGGTAATTTTCTATTATTACGACTAATCATTGTGTTTCCCAGGTCTAAATACATGAGTGGAAATGAAGCAGGAAAAAAGAAACTACATTTTGAGAGTAAGAAAGGGGAAAAGGGTAAAAAAAAATATGATGGGCAGGAAGGGCAAAAAAGAATGAACTCTCTCAGACCAATAATGGATGAATGGAAGGATGGATGGATGGATGGATGGATGGATGGATGGATGGATGGATGGATGGATGGACAGATGGATGGATGGATGGATGGACAGATGGATGGATGGATGGATGGATGGATGGATGAATCAAACTCCCTGAAGGTTTTCTAGATGCATAACTCTCCCTCCTGTTCTCCATCCTCATTGAATATATAAATTATATGACCTTTAGTTCCCCGTTTGGAAAAAACAAATGACCTCAAACCGGGTGCTGACAATGTAAGGAATAAAACATGACAGCTTGTGTTGTTATTATGCATGCTTCACCACCCGGTTGTTCATCATTTTTCTGGAACAGCAGCGTTTCATTTCTTTTTTTCACAACATGAATGTAATGATTTTTGTTGTTATTTAAAGAACAATATGTCATACTTTCTTGTCCATTTATAGTTACATTTACTGTTGCAGAACATCCACGAAACGCATTAGTTCCTGTTATTACTTTTGTTTTGGTTTTTTTTGCTATAAACACTTGTTCCCTAACCAGTCTTACTTTTTTCTCTCTTTTCATAGGTTAATAGGACATAAAAAAAAATGTTTGGCTTGTCATTTTAAATCATACAGAATAATAAAAAAAAAAACACTGATGCCTGAGAAATTTCCTCAAAAAAGCATTACTCTATTGTCAATAATTATATATTACATTTTTATTTAAATCCAGAGAACATGTTTTTAAGCCATCAGGTCTTAGTTTTAGATAATATTGAGCAGTTAAAAAGCCCTATGCAAAGAAAACAATAATGTATTACAACCCTTTGCTTCACCATGCGACTGAAAACCCTGCCAGAGCTGTTGCTATAGAACAAATGATTGAACATCCTCTGACCAAACACATTTGAGAATTCAACAGCTATACAGGATTCAGGCCTCAGATGTCCTTCTGACATTTACTACCACATTATACAGTCAGTTTCTGCCTGCACAAGGCACAAAGTCTCACAAGAAGCAGACAATATGATGGATCAATTTCCTTCAACAGATCAATACATGCAAGCGATCAATACAACCAAGACCACAAAGAGCCTCGTTCAATTCTTCCTCATTCTATTTAGCACCCTACAGAAATGCTGTGTGTTTCTTAAACAGAAGCTGGAATGCCAAATATGTGCTGATGGTTGACTGAAAAAACAAATGAGCAGGGTGTAAAGTTGACAAGAATGTAGGGAAGTTAAACAGGGAACATGTATTTCAACCCACGCTCAATGTCACTGCGAATATGTGTTTGCCCCGATTCTGACACAAACACCTTCAAAAACAGGGAACTTTACCTGTGTGTCTAGTGAAACTGATATTCTATCACACAATCACTCTTCATCAAACAGTTATTTTCCCCTGTAGGCTTTGTCACTTGCTGCTGAAGGCACTGTAACGAAGGCAGTGAAGTATTTTCCTCAAAAACAATAGCGTCACTGTGGTTGGTTGAAAGTCACACTATGGAATAAAGTGAAAGAAACAGTGTGTCAAAGGAGACACGAGAGGTCTCGGGAGACACATGAAACTGAAAAACAACGGAACAAGAGATGGGGAGGGGAGCCAGGTGCACTCAGCTGTTTCAAAAACTGGAATCATCTAGTTGCTTTCGTTGAACCAGGCTTAAGATCAACACAAAACACTTGCTGGGCTTCATACTTCATACTCACCCTTTTCTAATTGTTCCTATACACAGACAATCATTTGCCAAATGGATCCGGTAGAGGATTTAAACAAAGCTACCGGACTCTTTTTATACGTACAATTCGGGCCACCCTGGGGTTTCTCATGGTTACACAAGTATCTAAAAGGAGATGTGCAGATTTTCAACACTAGCCTAAGAGCAATAAAGGCACTAATCCGAGAGTGGAAAAGGAGGGATATTTGCCGGAGTAGAAATCAACACTGTCAGCTGTAAGCGCTTTGTCTTGCATTCATGAATCGCTTGTGCTGTGCCATGGAGAAATAAGCTGCCTCTTTAGCAGAAACATGAGAGTTTGAATGCAGCATCCTTCACTCCGCAGAGCTCTATATGAATTTCATTGAAAGGGCTTTCAGCTTACCTGTGATGGTGGTCTATGGCTAAAAACAGGGGACATCAAGAACACTTACAGAGGCTGAATCAGCTGCAGAGGCAGACAGTGCTGTTTGCAAAATCTCTGTGAAAGCTGTAGAAAGCAGTGAGACAGCAAGACAAATCTGGGAATATCAAATATTGAATAACCTCACACATACACGCAAACAGAACACACACAGGTTGCATTGAGATACATGTCAAATTCATGCGCAAATGCAAACATTTATAAACAGGTATGCACACACACACAAAAACACCCACACACACACACACACACACACACACACACACACACACACACACACACTCACACACAAGCTATAGCCTAAGCTCTTCATAAAGATCTGTATATAGATATGTTTCTTGTTGTTCTTTCTTTAACAAAAAAACAAAACAAATCTAAAGCATTTCAAACCAGCTAAACCAGAACTCTTTTAGGCCAATATTTTTCCTTCTATTACCAAGCAGTTTAAACGCAATGGAATAAGTAACCCTGTCATTTATGCGGGGAGAACAGGAAAAAAAATAAAACCTCTCATGAAATCTGATTTTTGCCGAACGGATTCAGGTTTCATATCGGATTAAAATCAGATTTCACGACACATGACGCAAATCAAATTTCATGTGTTTTTTCGTCATTCGATGCTCCATGATTTTTGCCATTAGACATAATCAGCATTGGATTTTATATAAATATGCTTCACTGGGGAAAAACTCCCATAGTTTCCACAATGAAGACAGCAGTAATAATAGCATGAGGCACTATTTTATTTTTTATTTTTTTTTTGTGGTGTTTGCATTAAACATTGCTATTATGTAAAACACAATCCATGATAGTTCTAGCTAATTTTAGTATTTAAATACTCTTTATACAAATATTTGAATGAAATTTTATAATAACTGGACCAGTCTGGGATTCATGTCACTGTAAAGTAATGTAATAAAATATTTGGCTCATTATTCTACTTTACATAATAATAATAATAATAATAATAATAATAATAATAATAATAATAATTAAAGTGTTATTTTATTATTATTAATATTATAATATAGATTAATAATATCAATATTATTTTATTTTATTATAATATCTAACAACTTAATAAAAAGTATATAACTGCTTTGATAATTGTGGGGTTTGGTTTTCACCACTGTAACAGATTAATAATATAAAAAAAATACCCACATACATTTTTCCTCATAAATATTATTCAATACATGTAATAAGTTCCAGATAAGTAAAAAAAATAAGTTCCACTCAGAATCACTTAACTTTCTGAATTTTTGGCTTGACCACACTGTTCATTGTACTGTATGTACGCCAACACTGTTACTATGACAAACAATAGCCTGCAGTCCAAATCGACAAATCAGATTTGGTCACTAGTAATTCGCAATGCGGACACTCAGACTAAAAATCGGATTTAAGAAGTAAATTAGATTTGCCCTGCTTTCTGAACATAGACTATATCACTGTTCTTCAGGAGGGATTCAGTGTGTCTCAATGTTGTCATGTGCTAATACAAAGAAAACTGCAAGTCACACTCATTTTAAATAACTATTTGTGTGTGTGTGTGTGTGTGTGTGTGTGTGTGTGTGTGTGTGTGTGTGTGTGTGTGTGTGTGTGTGTGAGAGAGAGAATCATATGCATCACTCTGCATTTTTGGAAATCCTAATGTTCATAGTCACTATTGTTGAATTATGTCAATTGTGAACTCCTCACTACTTAAGTCAATACATAAGTAGGCAGCCTGAAATGCCTCATAAAGCCTAGTGGCTCTGAAATGGAAAAAATGTCATTCGTTCTTGTCAAGAGCCGAGAAACAATGTGTTGTTTTAAGTGAGAGGCTTCAAAAAGAAAGAATAGATTGATTGACCCTAAATCCTATTAAGAATAAAATATCCTTTCAGAGGGGAATGAGTAGCAAGCATCAAATCTTTTTTTTGTGCTACATGCCAAAATAGAAATTGGTCTGTTCTGCCAAGGTGAGAAATATTATCATCCGCGCTACATATACAGTAGTTTGTACTACAGCACCTGCAGCACTTCAACAGCTAACTACAAGTCTTCTTTTAGTTTTGCCAGATGGGTTGTGTTTGGCTTGGGAACCATTTTAGATAACAATGTGTACCTATAGCATGCTGATGTTTACCTACTCACACAATTCCGAAGGGAAAACAATAGTGCCGTTACACAGGCTGTGTTTGCACCTTATCAGGGAACAGACTCTCCATACACAACTATACAAGTCACTGTACTTCACCCAGCCACTGGCTCAACTCCACATGCCACAGCAGAGAGAGAGGGAGAGAGAAAGAGAGAGAAAGAGAGAGCGAGAGAGAGAGAGAGAGAGAGAGAGAGAGAGAGAGAGAGAAAGAGAGAGAGAGAGAAAGAGAGAGCGAGAGAGAGAGAGAGAGAAAACGCAAAGGACCCCCTGTCTGTGCGGTGAGCCCGAGCAAGAGACAGAAAGAAATCGGAAAAGGAGAGAGGAACAGAGAGCAGCTGAGAGAACAAGGAAAGGCTGTGACCATACAGTGCAGCGAGGTCTTGCTCGCTTCTCGAGCCCTGAGTGTTGAAGGTCAGAGGCACTGGGCACACCCGCCTCTTTGTTGCTGCAGCCCCACTGAACACAAAAGAGGCTTTTAGCAGTCACACCACTGATACAGACAGAGACAAACAACAGCAGTGGGCAGACACAGGGTATGATCAACCTGCTGGACTGCACCAGCTGCGCACATCGGACGTAGATGGTGCCGTCTGCGAGAACTGTAGGAGAGAATAAAGTCTTAGTGCTAGGCAAACATGCATGTAAAACTCGCATTTACAAACAGATCACGTTCCAACACAACACACACATAGTCATAGATCATGCATGCACAAACACACACACACACACACACAACACACACAAACATAATTAAGGCAAACATCATAGTATATATCTGCCAGTCATTGACAACCTGTCACTGCACTGCATTTATGATAGAGAAGTATGAC
>NC_139590.1:12329450-12459450 GCF_946808225.1 Silurus aristotelis | reverse complement strand
TCGAGCCATCTGCGTAAGTTTCAGTTACGGTCAACCAGACGAGGGACTGAACTCCACGCTTGCAAGAACAGCCTGGTCTAAAGGCAATACAGGATTTATGAGAGAATCATTACATTACAATGGTTTATTCTGACGCAGTCACCAAAACCAAAAACCGCTCCAAACTAAATAATAGTTTATACAGCCAAGTGGTATCTACGAGACAATGATTCAAGAATAAAAAAAAAAATGCTGCATTTTTGTTGGAGACATTCAGTATATGATCACCTTTTATGATGAGAAAACACATTGTCATGAGGGAAGTGTTTCCTGTGGTAAAGAGAGTCAGCATTATGTCACTTTTGCAAATGCCAGTCTTGGGTGAGACACAGGCACCACAATCCCTTAAAACTTTAATAGAAATCTGGATTTGACCGGTTGTCAGTAGAGAGCCTTGTGCGTTTGGAGATACATAATTTTTAAGTACTTTATGGCTGCAAACATTCCCCTCCGCACAAAGCTGTATTTGGTTGTGTGTTCTGAGAACAGAAGTTTGATTAGTCGGTACAAAAAAATTGGATTACAAACATTTACTCTTACTACTTAAACATCAGAATAGAGCAGTCTGTTTGTTTTTCAGAAACTTTCTGGTACATTCTTTACATTCTACTCACGTATCATCTTAAAGAAGTCCTTCTCTAACTATCAGGTAAAAATTTGTATGACTGAGAATTAATATCATAATTTACATTTTCACGTTTAACTTTCTATTGTCTGTTTAAAGATTAGTTCTAAGCAAAAAAAAAAAAAAAAAAAAAAGTGGTGGCAGAATTCTTCAAAATGAATCTAATCTGGTAACAGACATAAAATAATGACATTTTTAATATATTTATACATTCTTAATTTTTCTTTTTGCAGTGTAATTAATCTTTGTGTAAAAGATTAGTGTGTGTGTAAAAGTTTAGTGTGAGTATGTTAGTTATGTTTATTTGGCCTGTATTTTTCACTGAAGTACTCTACAAAGAAATAAAACCCAGATGCATATCAATTATCAGATATTATTCAAAGTTTCAAATGAGTATGGGGCTCTATATCTCTACATAATACACATACAAGTTTCTTTTACCTACCTTTTAAATCAATCTTTAGCATTTACAAGCATTTTAACTTTCAATAGAATAAATACCAAATTCCTAGAAAGTAAAGCTGACTTCTTAGTTGTGCTTATTGGGTATTCTAATACCGTCTGATTCCATGGAAAATTCTGAATACACCTTCAATTGTTCAAGATAACGATTAACTCATTCTGCGAACAGAATTTGTGAAACCATGATAATAACCATCTGACTTCTGATTTCGAGATATTCTCTTGCTTTTTCATTAAAACAGTATTGTGATTTCCTACTTCTAAGAAAGATTTTAATAAAAACACATACATTTACATAAACTTGCCTTTTTTCTCTACCTTTAAAATTTCTCCACATCTTTGTGTACTGTACATAAACCTAGATAAAGGTTTAACAGACACACAAAACAAAGGCTGTTTTATTTTAAAAACATATGTGAAGGTTAAACAGGACATTTTGTTCTATTGTTTTTTTATTAGATTTTTCTTTTTTCTTCATTTTTTTTTGCTGAAACTCATGAATAAGCAGAACCCAGAAAAACAAACAAAGGCTGATGTTATGATATTTCACTGTGTAGTACCGCAGTTAGGTTGGAGTTCAATTTATTTTGGTTTAAAGGCTTCTTAAAAAAAAAAATTATTATAAACCTTTTTACAAGGACACCATTTTCTATCAGATGTACAGTATTTAGAAGCCAACATTTGAAATAGAAATAAACTTTGTCCTTACGGGAGCAAAAATGTATTAACAATTATTTACTGGAGGAAATGTTTCATTACAAAAAAATTTCTATGAGGAAAAAAAAAATAATTACCTGAATATAATTAAAATTGGGGTGGATTTTTACGCTTTTCCCTTAAAACATTCTTACCATAACCACACAATCTTTTTATAAGTCATTTTTATTTGCAAAACAATACATGACATCTACAGGATGTGCTTCAAATAATGTATAAAAGAGACAAAAATTGTTTTGTGTCCTATGCATTTGCCTTTTTTTATTATTATTCTTTTTTGGAGAACATTGTTGAATCAGACACAAGTCTGTAGTGTAATACAGTACAAACAATTACGCTGTGGTGCATCATTCAGAGTTGTCGGTGTAAACATGAAAAGGTTCTACTCGGTGTTGTGATCATGGAAAATGGCCGTTGTGGTGACTGACAACAAACAAACCTGCCAGAAAATAACAAAGTGACGGCACAAAAAAGAGCAGAATAGAAAAGGCAGCGAATTACATGAGAGGTGAACGATCTTACCCATAAAAGAGACCATGCAGACACACCGGCCCTATGTGGATAAAATTGGACACCAAGGACAATATATTTAGGATGTCAGACTGCAACAAGTAATCAATTCTTCCTATGCATCAGGTTTTTGCTTAATTCTACATCAATCTTCAGAACAATAGATCTTAGAAAAATAAATATAATCCCTCATCATACAGTTTTCCCTATTTATGATTAATGCATGGCTCTGATTAACATTAACACACACACACACACACACACACACACACACACACACACACACACACACACACACACACACACACACACACACACACACACACACACACAGTGTACATTCAGTTTTTTTTCAATGGCAGCCACAAATAAAACACTGGAGCATTCAAAAAAAATCTGTAGGTACCAGCCAATGTTTTAGTGTAACATATACAACATTCAAGATTTTTTTTTATTTATTTGAAAGCATGCCTTTCACAACACTATGCCTTATACCAACATAGGCAAATTTCTCTGTGGTTTTTCCAGTCAAGTTTTACATACGTTTTGACAATCAAAAATTGATAGGTTAGGGAATTATGTACCAGATCTTTTTTACTTTGTTCTATAAGCAATGCATCATTCTAATGTATTGAAGTCATCCTATATGCATTATTGCACAGTAAAAAAAAAAAACCTTTTGCTGCTTTTGCAAATTCTGTATTGAGAGCAAAGCATTTGTCGTGCACATCCTAAAAGCTAAATTTCAACTAAACTCAGGAAGCGTAAATTACAATCAGGCACTCGAATGATTAATTCTCTCTGTTGATTTTAAATAGAAAGAAGTTGTTTAAATTCTAAAGAACTGCAGGCTCTAGCCTGGACTGTTACTTCTCATTTTACTCCAAGTAAGTTCTTGAAGGAAATCTAATGAAATATTGTATTTAGAGGAACAGAAACCGACTGAGTTTGAGCATCAGTGATATTTTGGACCACAGGCTGACCATCCAAAAATAAAATCCCTGTGAAAGGTTATGATAACGGTTTTGCAATTATGGCCCGCACAAACAAATGATATTTGCATACGGCTTTACTATACACCTAAATTCTTTTTGCTATTAAGTTAAGCGGCGTGGTATTTCCAATGCAAAACGTTAGGAAAATCTAATGACGGAACTGAGCAGTGGAGCATCAGGCAGCGAGAGGAAGCGTGTTAATGAGGAAGGTTTGGCCTGCGACTACAGGCTCCGAGTGTGACAGTGCAGGATCCATTAGCAGCTCAGCAGTGAGGCCCGTCCAGCCCTGCTGACACACACACACACATACATACAGGCAAGACTGGTGAAGCAGTCCAGGCTTATTAGCACCTCGGCCTGCTCCAGGTGGGGACGCCTGGCCTCTGTAATTGATAATTAGGGCCAATAGCACAGCAGGCAATGCAATCGCAGCGGCAGGGGGCTCACACGACCCCCATGCTGCTGCTCAAACAGAGGGAGGGGGAAGACAGACAGACAGATGCAGAGAAAGAAAGATGACGAGATGGAGACCATGGGGGTCTATGGAGAGGGGAAATGTAAAATGTACAAATGTAATAATCTCTTTGATTGATGCATCATGTGCGAAGGTATAAAGAAACGAAGCTACTGTGTGTACACACTGCAACTGCTTCTGAGATATGAATCGTCTTGTGGTTTTAGGTAACTGTTCTGTTTTAATCTACTATCTCTGCTACAGGCCTTACAGTTAAACCACATTATCAACAGAGTTCAGATGATTCTCGAGAAAACAATGATGGTATACAACAAATCTTCTGTGGCGCCCACCCACCCACCCCCATATGCAATTCTAATCCAATCCAAAACAACTCATTATCCTTATCATCATTATTTTTGCAGATAAAAGGAGTAATATGCTCAGGGATAGAGGCAGAGCTAGATGTAAAGTGGCTTGTTATTTTGTTTTTTTTTTCCTACGGTGCATTCGTTTGATCGTGCATTAATGTGATTTGTTTGTCCAGAACGCAACTGGCTCGAATCAATCAGCCGCATAATGAGCCCCGGATGGGAAGAGGCACACCGAGGACTTTTGGTCGGGCTCTCTGTAGCTAGTCAAACACCAAAGACAGCCAGAGACTCATACGAAAAGAAAGAAAACAGGGGAGATCAGATCTACATGACATTTCACCAGGCTACAGGTGTGCACGTCTTGACGGTTTAAAGCAAACTTTAAGGCAAAGAAGGCAGGTGTGTCTGTGTAAGCATGTGTGTTCATGTAATAGTCTAGAAATGCAGTTTACATAAAATTATCAAAGAAGTGTCAGGTTTGGCAAGAATTATTAAATGTTTGTGGATGTCCACGCCTTTCTTCTTTGTAACTGTGTTTAAGTGGTTAATCGCACATCAAAATAGCATGTGACAAACCTGCAAATCTGGCTTGACCTGACCGTACATATTAATCACCCATAATACACTTAAAAATCAAATGTTAGTCAAAACACTCAACTAAGTGTCTGGAACAAGCGGATTTAGCGTTCACAAGAAATGTCAACAACCAGTGAAAGAAAACGTTTTGTCATGTTTGCAGCACAAGTTTCATGTTTAAATGTAATGCTACAGATTGCTATGCTGTCATTAGAGCCCGTAGTATTTGTTCTGAATCCCACTGCATGCTACAAGACACACGCAGGCTCAGCTGATGGGTTCCGTTCGGCAGGTGACCTGATTTTAAATGAGTAGAATAACTTCCTACTGTCTAGATGGATTGATTAGCATGCACTAGTACATATAATACAAGGATAGATTGAAGTATACAGTATGGAGAGAAAATTAAGACACTAGCCAGACCTCAAACAACCTTTTGCTTGCAAAGTTGAAGAGAGCACACTGTGGCTAATAGCTGAAATTCTTTCCAACCATTTTTTGAGGTCCAAACACAATATGCTACATCAATAACTTGATCAGTAAAGTCTAGGGACAATAGCTACACAGTTGTCATGTCACTGGGAATTCCTATACTCATTCATTTGCCTAATGTAGCTAATTGTTTATAATATTACTGTATGTTAGCTACCAGTTTTTAGTCTTTTTAGTCAGTTAGGATTAAAAAAATAGAATTGGGCAACACACTGGAGCTTCCACATGCCTGGTGGGTTTAATAATGAATTTATAATTTGTCTACCCCTGAGTATGTATGTTAGGGTTTAAGCTTTAAAGAAGGCATGACAAAGTAGGTTAGCCGCTAGTTTGCGATCACACGACTAAAACCACACACACACACACACACACACACACACACACACACACACACACACACACACACACACACACACACACACATACACAAACACATACAAACACAAACACACACCCACCCACACCAAAACATATAAGCCTTCACTGCCATCTTCCAATTTTTTTCCCCCCAACCATACTAATGTCCCTTTGCCCTCCTGGATATCTGAGAAACCCTTTCAAATGTCTAATGGTTTTAAAAGGGTCTGTAATGCATTGCATTTACTGAGGCTGCGTGTGGAGAAGCTGAGCTCGGCTCCCGCAGAATAATGTTGCCTTTTTAACGGCAATTTGCGGCTTGCTGCTCTCCGAGCTGCTCTCAAACAGACTCTGGGGAACCCTTAAGTTGCAGGCCATCTTCAGCCCACTAACTCGGTCATCGAAAGACGCGCAACCCTGAACGCCATCCATCCAGCGACTTAACGTCTCCAGATTAAGTAATTATAGACTAAAGTCCCACTTGGGTTTGGACTGGAGCTTTTTTCTCCCCTGCGGCGCTGAGAGGCATTATAGAGCGGATTAAGACCTTCTGCCACAGTCATGATTTTAACACATGAGGTGATGGCACCGTCATCCGAGCACCGAACCGACAGCACTACGGTGGGATTGACATTACATTGTATATCTCATCACTGCTTGATTAGTACTAATGAAAGTCATAGCATGCACAACTGTGTCAGGAAGTATTGCTCACGTATTTAGTGATAAAATATGTCCAATATCCTGAAAAAATGTCTAAATATATATATTGCTTTGTTAACAAAAAAACAAAACAAAACACATAACATATTTAATATTCCACTGTATGTAATATATATTCTCTGTATGCCAATATATGTATGAGGTAAGACTAAATAGGTCGTTGTTTTTATTTTTTTTTTTTGGGGGGGTGTTTGCATCATGAACCCCATCCTTCTGTATTTCAGCTATAATTTGGACAAATTGCTCCCCTTTCTGCAGTGAAATCACTGCCTGCAGAAATTGAATAATAAAATCTTTTGGTAACGTTTCTCACTCGCACACATGCATATGGTCTAAAAAAAAAAACAAAAAAAAAGAACAAAAAAATAAGAACGATTATCAATATGTATGATTTGTCAGTTACAAAGGTCACAATCGATCTTTTTTCTTTTTTCACTGGTCCTCTTGGAAATCCTGACATTTAGCAGATGAAGTTTAATCCAGCGCTGATCGTGGAGTCCTCTCAATTCTGAGATCAATTACAAAATAAATATGTGTTTGGAGTAGGCAGTGATCCTTCCAATATCTCTTTAAATCAAATTAATGACACTGCAGCCTGTCTTCAGCCATTTAACCTGTTGAATGGCACGTCAGGAGCTAGGCATTACGGTTCGTGGTGCTTTGTGCCCAGAGTCATGGCTGCTTGCGAAAGTTAAAGATGTCCCGTTTTTTGGAGCCTCGCTTGCCCTCGTTGGGTTGGCCTGGTGACTGCGGGGGCTGCGGGGTAGCCATGCCTCCATAGGGGCAGCTCTGCGAGTCCGGATGCTCTCCGGAACATTCGACGGCGGGAATGTAACGGCTATCCCACATGCCGGGCCCACACAGCTTACACAAGTCGTGCAGACTGCAGGGGATCCTGGGAAGCAGGCGGAACTGATAGAGAAGACTTCGCGCCTAGAAAGTGGAAGAGAACAGAGATTCTAGAGTAGGCATCAAGAGCGAACTAAAAAAAAAAAAAGTTTGAGCGCTTTAGGACTACAGTCAAATGCAATCTGATTATGACCTTTAGAGTTTGCAAATCTCTCAAAGGTCACTAGATACAAACAAAGGACTCAGTGTCTTTGTTAAGATTACACTGTCTGCCTCTAGATTCACCCCATGAAGTGTGTGATGACTTCCATTAATACCCGCTGAAGAGTTGCATTGTTCAATATACAAATTCGCCTTTAAGGTGCTAAAAATGCCTGTGTGTGTGTTTGTGTGTGTGTGCTCATAGTACCTTCCTCAGCACCAGTTCTCCATTCATGTGCATGGAGAGGTTGCTAAAGTGCAGCAGCATCTGGTCTGTTGCCAGCTGCTGCTCTGTGACATCATCACCATACAGGACAATGATGGCCACGCACAGAAAGAGATGGAAGTAATCCGTCTGCCACACAAACACACAACCAGAACCAGTCGTTAAACAAAAAGGGCATGAAAACAAATACAACGATCCGATCACAAACTGGAGTTTGAAGCTGCTATGTAAATGGCTCGGCTCTTTGCTGTCACCTGATTATCGCTATGTCAATATATGCTAATGTCATGCTGTGTTAGACTAACAATTAGCATCTCATCTTCATTAGAGCTTCAGCTGAGATGGCTGCTAAAGTCAAAGTAATGCTCTCCAGCACCCATATGCTTATTGACTGACTCGTTTCATTCAGTGCTTTTGAATAAGATGTGCAATTTAGCATTTGACAGCGGTACACTTTGGAGCTCCAGAAGACATACCAGGAATGAAAGTGATCCAATAAAGTTGTATCCTTATGGAGACAAGAACAATGAATTTCTAAATCAACTCCAAATAATTCCAGGAAGTTTAAAATGAAATGTGAAAGTATTTTAAACCAAAAATTCAAAAGCAACAGAAAACAAAGATCAGAAGGCAGTTTACTACTTAAAAGAATAAAGAGATCATTTATATCGTATTATGGACAAAAGTATTTGACACCTGACTTTTATAGCCAAATGTGTTTGGTGTTTTTTGACAAACTCTTATCACAAAGTTGGAGGTACACGATTGTATAGGATATCTTTGGTCATAAACTTTTCCCTTCACTTCAACTAGGAGACCCAAACCTGTTGCAGCATGACAGTTCCTCTGTGCACAAAGCCAGCTCCATGAAGATTTTTACATGGGAAGTTTACATGGGTTGGAGTGAAAGATCTTGAGTGGCCTGCTATTGAGCTCTGACCTCAACCCTAGAAATTGGAATTCTGACTGAAACCCAGGCCTCCTCACCTCAATTACATCTGTACCTGATTTTACTAACTCTTGCTGAATAAGCAAAATCTTCACAACAAACCCACAATTCCAAGATCTACTAAAGCATCGTCCAAAAAGAAAGTTAATTATAACAGCAAATGGAGATTAAATGTAAAATGTCAAATGCCCATACAAATCTTATAGTCAGGTGTCCACAGTCTTTTTGTCCATGTAGTGTATACTGTATATATTTATGTACTCATGTTTTCACTAGTCACATTTTAACAGTGTTCCATTTATGTCACATTCTTTTCACTGCTGACAGAGGAACATCTGAGCAACCAAACACCCTCTTTACATTAAGAAGATTTTCTGTCTTCTTTATTCTGTCCTAAGGGAATGCAAACTCTTACTCTCAGCTATATCTATGAAACACCCTGGCCAACTGGAGTATATAAAAAACGTTTAAAGTGTAGATAAATTAATACATTTATGAGCTGTGGTGAAAAGTGAAGTTGCTAGTTTTTTTGTTATTTAACACCTCTGTCCATGTGACTTACCAGTCATTGATAGCACATTTACAAAGTGAGAAGTCATGAGGAAGTAAAAAAAAAAGAAACTAGTATGTGGTTTGATGTGTGTGAGGTTGCGTGCGTGTGTAAGGTATGCTTAATATGCAACAGGAAGTGTCTTTTTTAGGCGCCATACTGTTAAGCACAATTATGACACAAAAATAAATTATAAAACAAATGTAGCTAATTATTCATTAGTATTTAAGACATTGTAGCACTGCAGGAGTTTTCACACTGTATCAGAGAGAAATAGTTTATTTTGCTGTGGATCTCACTGTATGTTGAGTTAACCAACAAACTAAAATAAAAAGCTGGCTGAGCGTTGTGTCTGCGACTCAGTCTTTTTGCAGCAACGACAAGGGATTGAAATAACCAGTGCTAAGTAAAGTTGCCATTGCCATTTTTAACCAGGGTGTCAATCTACTGTATGTGGTAGTGGGCAGACAGTGCTTTCCTCTGAGTCTTGTTATGCTGCTCTGAGCAAGAGATGACATGCAAATGATGTATAAAAAATTAGAAGGTAATAGGAAGTCAAATTAAGACACTTTTATATATAGATAGATAGATAGATAGATAGATAGATAGATAGATAGATAGATAGATAGATAGATAGATAGATAGATAGATAGATAGATAGATACATACATACATACATACATACATACATACATACATACATACATACTGCATGCGAAATACATGTAGCATTTTAAGTGTGAAGTCCTGCTTTCAGGACAAGTTTCAGAGAGAGAGAGAGAGATAGAGATAGAGATATAGAGTGAGAAAGAGAGAGGGAGAGAGAGGGAGAGAGAGAGAGAGAGAGAGAGAGAGAGAGAGAGAGAGAGAGAGAGAGAGAGAGAGAGAGAGAGATAGATAGATAGATAGATAGATAGATAGATAGATAGATAGATAGATAGATAGATAGATTTTAAATCTATTTTTAAGTGTTCATATTGATCACAGAATTCCAAGTACCTGATGCTATATGAAGAACTAGATAACCACAAAAATGTCACTAAAATATCGCATTGGATTTCCACATTCTGTCAGGAAAACTTCCCAGAAGCTTTCTGCAGTGCAACAGATCTGTCTTACTTTATTTGTAAGTCGTGGCTCAGTTTGAAGGGCTCCAGCCTTTAAAAACTGCAGCTTATACACAACATGCAAAACATGTCCAGATCACTTCCCGTAGTAAATTTGATTTGGTCTTGAATCACTTTATCTCTGCAATTAAATCTCTCTAGTGTTTGTTTAGAACCAAATCTACCAAGCTTGATTCTTCTTCTGTGTACTAGGGTTTGGATCAAATGTATTGAACACTGTATTTCTGAAAGCACCTTCAAAAACTGAGAGAAAATCAGTAATTATTGCTTCACTTCCTTGTTTATTTTTCTAATTGCTTTTATTCAACCAATAGTGAATCACTTGCCTTTTTTAGCACTTGCCAAATGATTTTTTTTACCTGGTAGTGAGCCCAGCAGGCCTCCCACATGCGCAGTGCCTCTGTGTCGGGAAACTCCCGCTTGAAGCAGAGCAGGACCCAGCGATGACAGAACAGCAGCTGCAGGCCATCCTCTCCGAGCCGCATCAGGTGCTGGTGGAACCGCGGTAACATCAAGCGCAAAAGCTCTCGCAGATACATCTACACCCAGAGTGACAGAGTAAGACATAGAACCAGTATGCCTTGATTAACATCCTCAGTACAAGAGTGGATTCTCAAGTGATGCAACAATTTCCTCAAGTTCTATACTTGAATATGATACATGATAAGCTGATCTGAAATGTTTTCCTCTTAGCCCAAAGCCTGCAATGGCTCACCAGCTGCCGTTCCATATCCTCATCTCTGGGGGAACTGATGAAGATAGTGTTCTCCATCAAGCCCACGAAGCACCAGAATGTGTCGCTTTCGTCCTGGATCTCGGTCAAGAGCGGAGCCACCAGGTCAGACATTCCCTGGCAGTAGCCCATCTCCGGGTTATAGACCGCGTAGTTCAACAGAATGCGTCTAGAGGAAATCAAAAAAGAGATAAAGCTGCATAATCCTGCATATGCAATTTGATATACCGACCTTTTATTTAAAAAGTACTCTATAGGTCACTTGCAGGTGTTCTATGTGTCAGTGTGGTCCATCTGTTGCTAAGCAACTTCTCAGCTTCCCTTCTAACCTGTCCATTAGTTAAAAAAAGGGAATACCATGCATACAGTATGCTACACATGCTGACTTTTATGCGTAAGCTGCTTCTTTCTTTAATGATAACGTAGTGTTTAAAAACCTCAGCTCCTTTAATATATATACACACAAACACAATGCAGAAACCATGTCTGAGTCACTGCAGTGCTAAAAAATTGGTCGCCACATAAATAAAACCTGCTCAGCGGTGGTCCATTTCTACTGAAGGACCAGAACAAGAATTGGTAATAATCATTTGTTTCACAACAATTCAACTTAAAAGCTTAAACCTAAAAACATGACCCACTTTCACATGGAAAAGCAGTAAGATGGCATTATAATCACATTCATGAGAATATACTGTATATTGCTTGGAGTGGAGAAAAATAAAACGATAATTATAGGGAGGAAATATGGAGTGTGTGAGACTCTGACCTCATGATCTCTACGTTAGGGTTGTTCTCTCCTCTAAAGAACATGTTGCTCCTGTCAGTCCTCACCACATCCTTATCCACTGTAAACTGCACCTTCCTCCAGAACTCACTGTGTTCTTCAGGGCTCATCGACAACCTAAGAGCAGAAGGGAAGAGCCAAAGAGGGGGCAGATGAGGAATACAAAAGACAAATGGAGGATCTTTTGTATAATTTATTCAGAGAAATTTAATATAAATTTTTTTTTGCTAGAAAAAATGATATTTTGTATGGCTTCCTCCAATTTGGATACCTTCATGTTTAACTGGGATATATATATTTTTTTAGTATATTAATTTGTAATAAACGTTAGAAGCATAAATGAATGGATGGAAAAGACAAACTAAGAAATAGACATAAATATCTGACTAGGAATGCAACTGAATCCACTCCCAGAGAAATGTTTTCATACTGAGTAAATTTTTTTTTTAATCAAAATTGTTTTTATAGACACACACGGACTAACACAGACAAACATAAACAAGAGAAAGAGAGAGAGAGAGAGAGAGAGAGAGAGAGAGAGAGAGAGAGAGATGTGGACTGAAGGTCATCCGTGACTTTCTGGAAATATTCTTTGCCATTCTCTACATGCCAAACAAGCAGGACATTTCATGAAAAAACAATTCCCATTTTTATTTTTTCCCATGATGAATCTTATTTTTTTAGAAAACGGTTTTGTTTTCAGAATAAACATCAGCATTTTTCTGGTCTACCTTTAATTACATGTACAGAAGAATCCCGAAATCTTTAAAGCCCGATTTCCTTAAGTCACTGCACTTTATGCACTGGGTTCCTTCACTGACACGTGGGAACACTTAAATCTGTTTTGTTCTGTTTCCTTCTGTAATTTATTAAAACCACATAGAGCCAAGATAAACGCTTTTGGCTTGCTGCCTTCATCGATTTGCTGAGGTGTAGCAAACCTTCCAGCTAAAGGACTAAATACTCACCAAGCAGGTGGGATTTAATTAACACTGTTTGTTTTTTGCATGAACACCAGACCTGATGCAACTTCACACAATTGTTTCAGAGCCTGTGTTTGTGCAAACTATTCCCCCGGCAGCCCTCCACCCCTCCTTCTTACTCTTTCTTTCTTTCTTTCTTTTTTTTTTTTATCTCCAGCAGTTCTCTCTCGCCATTTCAGACTTAACCATATCTCTCACTCTTACTGTGTAACTCTCTGAGGACTGTACAGCTGAACAACCTATGACAATTACACACACACACACCCCACAAATTTCTATTGATTGAAATTAAAAGGCATAAGAGCACAAAAGTCCCAGAGGACGAATGAATAAAGACTGTTGACACGAACGCGATTCCAGAAAACATCGAATCTTGTTGATCAATGTGGGTGTTACAGAATTGTATTCACAGTTTCGCCACGCATTCAGACAATTTTTGCCCATCACACTTATGGCATACTTAATGGCTAGAGAATTTGAAAAAATGTAGGAGTGCCTGCTACATCGTCACATCAATTAAGTGCTTACATTCCTTCCACAATGTGCCTGTACGTCAATGACAAAGTCCAGATGTTCTTCTAATCAGCCTGAACAATGCATAATGTGTATGCCGCTCACTCATTGGCAATCTGATAATATTACAAGCGACTCGATAAGCAGAGCACGGAGACACTTGGATCAGAGACGGATCATTCATGCTGATGTGTGTGTAAAAAACAAACCAAAAAAAACCTAGTGGTACCAAATATAACTAAAATATAAATGCAGTTAGTCTGGAAAAAATTACTGACCGGCCTAAACAGACTCACCGTGAGCCTCTGTAATTTGTAATCGATGGGCACACAATGCCTTAATCAGTTATGACATGCTCATTTCCCTGGGGACACATTAATTCACACTGGGTACGTATCTGCACATGTGTTTATTGATTGGTAGAGGCCTGGACTGCAACGTCTCTGCTAGTTACATCCACGGAGACTCACAGCAGGGGCCAAGACAGCCTGTAAAAAGATTCTGTAATGCATGTCTTTAACACACACGCGCTATAATGATCAGAGTGCTGTCAACTGGCTGTGAAGCTGAAAATGACTATACATTTCAACTGGAATTCCTAACAAGAGTTTTATTCCTTTTCATGAATAATTCACATACTAAAAAAAATACATTAATATAACTAATAGCTATTCCAGGTATCAGTCAAAAACCTGTGAGCGGTATACTAACAAGCTCCGTTTGACTTTATTCGTCATTCAGTCAGGAGTGAGAATGTGAGGAATACAAAATAAGATCGCTTGAATTATAACTCAATGACAAACAATGAAGCACCACAGCACGCTCAGTACAAAGGGCATTTAGTAGCTGTGTAATTAAAAGCCTCTTTTGTGCTAATGTTCAGCATTTCACCTTTAAATAACTAAAAGAAGGAACAGTTCTAACGTTGTTATTGGTTTAAGGAACAACGCATGGTAGGGTGGTGTGATGTGATGTTACCTCCCCGAGGATGAATATTTTCCAAAAACAACATACTGAGAAGTGCGTTTATCCCTACACCACAGCATTTCAATCATGATTAATAAACAACCTCTTACACTCATGTATTCATAAATAGTAGCATTTTTCTCATCTTTTCATTTATAGGAGGGAAAAAAACTTCATACTCTTCTGTACTGAGAACCTTGCCAATAATACTAGAACATTTTCCACAACTGTTTTTTTTTTTCTAAACATAATTAAGAAATAATTAATTAGACCTTATTAGTTAAGTAACACACGTGAAAAAATGTGTTTCTTTTCTGGGATAAATTATATACAATGTCATCTCTACAAAGTCTGTTAGTAAGCTGTTATATAGAGTCAAAACATCCTAAAACAAGTCCTGTGAGTTGAATCAGTTCTGAGAATTTAACAGCACTTTACTGTAAATAACTTCGTATTCGTTTTTGATTTATACATAATTTCATGTATAATTGCGCAGTTCGATTTTGATCAGTATTTTTTAAATTACACGTTGTCGGTTGTGGTTTGAGCCCTGCAGTGGAGATCATGCTCGACAGGAAGTGTACAGTTAGAATACATCTGCATCCTGTTAGCGCTGCAGAATGCAGAGTGTCTCACCTCCTCTGCTGGATCTCCTGGTACTCGGTGCGTTTCTGAAGCCTCCAGGCCTCACGCTCGTCTGAAGTGGAGTCGTAGCTGTAGTAGTGCAGCAGAAAGGGCCATACCTCCCCCCGAATGGATGAGTCGATTCCGCCGAAAAAGATTGCCTTAAAAAAAAGGACAAAAGAACGGTTGCGAAATGATCAAAGAGCTAAGAGCTACCCATAAAGTAGTCGCAATATACATGTAAAATTCACAGTTTATATTACGTTGCTTCATTATAAGATTACATTTTCGAAGAAAACTTTAATTCCTACTCTGTTGGGTTTCTTAATGTAGTTATGGAAAGTACTGAAATATTTATTAAAAATATTGAAAGCTGCAGAGCCTAGACTAATTTATGAAAATTCCTAAAGATTTTCTCACGGTGTTCATCTTTTCCAATACCCACCCACCAGTTAGGTCTCCCATATCATACGAGAGGTACCAGTCTGAGAGGGTGAAGCATATCACATGTTCCCCCCTGAGACACATGAAACCAGTCAGCCACATCTTTTCAAACTGCTGCTCATTCTGCATCCAGGGGCGATGTAACACACTTCCACTTGCACAGACACCCTTGATTGCTGCAACTGCGAGGGAATGAAAGTCTATCCATCTGGTCATTTTTATCTCTTAAACTCACGGAAATCAGTGTGGAATCTGTAGGATTTAAACTCGTGTTCAATATCGTGGGCACCTTCCCGCTGCATCTCTCGGGAGTCCCTGACAATTTTGTTCAAATCCATTGAATTGATAGATGAATGAATAGCCTTTATTTGTCATATATAAATTGTTGCCCAGTGAAATTCTTTTCTTCGCATATCCCAGCTTGTTCAAAAGCTGAGGTCAGAGCGCAGAGGGTTAAGGGTCTTGCTCAAGGGCCCAAAAGTGGCAGCTTGCTGATACCAAGGTTTGAACCCCTGAACTTCCGATCAGTAACCAGCACCTTAAGCTCTGAGCTACCACTTTGAATTTTGTATATAATCATAATTTCTTGTGGAACAATTAAAATCTTTAGCACTTCCTTTAACAGGTGTTTTGCTGTGCTGCAAAAAGAAATCATTTTCCAGGCATTCCTATGACTAATAAAAAAAGAGCTGTTGATCACAGAAAGTCCTCTTAGGTTGACTACATACATACAAACAACTAATGACCCCTTGCTGATTGACACACATTTTAAACCATTGATGGCTGGAACACTTTACTACAATATTATTATTATTCATTTTGTAAAGTATGCAGGTTATTTAGTAATTCAGTGGCTGAATATTGAAAAATCTAATTGAAAAATTAAGTTTAGTTTATTAACTGTGTAATTCTAGCTAATAAATATGTCAAGAAATGTAAGCTATAGTCATAAATGGGTTGCTGTCATAAATAAGCACTCTAACAAAGCATCATTTTGTTTTCAGACTAGTCTCAGTGGTTACAGACACATTTGCTGCTTTAATAAATGTGGTGTAATTAAAAAATCATCACCAGATGGTGAGGCATACAGAAAGTCTGCAATGGTCTTAAAAAACAAAAATATTAAAAATATACTAATATTGTGATGTCAGTAGCTTAAAAAATCCAAAGCATCCACTTATCCAGAAGCTCACTTTTCCAAAATATTTCCATGCTCATTTTCCAGGTCTGCTGTGGTCATCAGAAAAATACCTTCACATATTTAGTCTTCACCTGAAATGAACCTACATTGCTAAATCAGAAATTATAAACAGTTGGTGTGGTGAATGGGGATCAGACTCACCTTCCTGAGCTTGTACTCCTCCTCCACTTGACCGTTGTGGTTCAGGTGTCGCAACCAGGAGCTGACTTCCAGTCTCCGGTACAGACGTTCCTCTGGGTGAGTCTCTGTGGACGGAAGAGTAGGTCTGCGGATGGAGAACTGCATGCATGACTTCTCATCAGCCACCTGGACACGAATTTTAGAACAAAAGAGCTTGAGAAGACTTTACTGGAAGGCTTTTAAAACAGACTGGAGTGAGTGTTTCTCTTGTGCCCCTCCTTACCTGGTCCTTCAGCTGCGTCTCCCTGCAGCATTTCCACTGCTGAAAGACTTCGGCCAGTTTGTCCAGACCAGCATGGTGGAAGTGCAGGACCTTATACTGGCTTTCTCTGCTGGCTATAACCAACTGACCGCTTGTGCAGGCCTCATCACTGCATTACAAAGGTGTCAAACATACACCATATATTACCAAACACTGAAAAAACTGTAATTAATAATATTAAGGCATTTTCTTTGAACTAATATTTAAAAAATAAAATAAAAGCATAATCTATACCAAATTCATTAAGCACATTGTGCACAGATGTTGCAGTAGAAATATGCATACCTACTACTATTGAATTTCATAAATAACCCAGAAATTCAGTCAGGATGTCATTCCCTCCATCCTATTTTGTGACGGTTGCCACGGCAATGCTTCAACACCTTGTGGAATTATCACGCCAGGTGTTGACTGAAGTTACAGCAGGTTTCACTAAAGTACTAAAGCGAGTCTCATCACACTTTCTACAAAGTTTCATATTTTGCTGTCACAATTGGTAATCCACAGGGACTCGCATAGGAAAGTGTAAGCTTTCAAGACAACAAGACAATTTTAGTTTACATTGTTTGCCAAATTCATCAAAAGGTTCAAGAGAACCTAGACATAATGCGATTTAATGTGTCATATTGTCAGAAAGCTTTAGTAATGTAGTCAGATGACAAACTAAGCTCTGTTTTACTATATATGTAGTCTATGGGTGTGTATAACCAATGTATTTATGAAATGTAAAAAGCACAAGAAATAGATATTTACCCAGAAAAACATACAATGAAATTCTACAGGCAGGTTTTAGGGCAGTCAGTAAATAACTTTGTCATTTGTCATGGAATTTTCAGAGGCTTAGTCCAAAAGAAAAGAGTGTAAGATTACCATAACTTGTGTTATACAGGAAAATGTTAAATGTATCCATTTAACAATGCAGATATAAATCATATCTTTAGTCTTTATAACTGACTCTGAACCTTTTTTAGTGTATACATAAATTAATCCTTTGAGACTCTGTGTCTGTTCTACTGGATCACATGAATAACAGAAATACGTTCATTAAAATTCATAAATGAAATTCACATCTCTGGTAGATTACCAAAAAGATACAAGTAAAAAAAAAAGCAGAAAGCAAATTGCTAATAATTAAATGGAGGAGGGAAAAGCCATTTTTTGTCAGGGGTTTTAAGTAGTGTGGTGGTGTTGCTTTTAGCGTCACACCTGAAAAAGAGGCGTAGGGACCGCATGTGTCCCAGGTCCACTCGGAACACTCCACACAGCTGTTCTACAGCCAGAACTTTCTGCTGCTCCTCCCATCGCATACCCTGCGACTGACTGCTCTCTGAGAGGGCGTGGCTGTCCAGGCTGGAGGCAGAGCTTGCAGAGTGAGTCATGGACTCATCACACATCTCCCTGAAAATGAGAGCATAATTATTTTCAGCCAAAATCAACACAGTACAACTGCCAAAACAAACAGTATCGCACTGTGGTTATGGTTAACAATTCAGGTCATGCAATTTGGGTTAAGATTCAAACATAACAAACTTCTTCCAGCGTAGAAAACCTTAGTAAACACTGCCAGGAAAGCAGCGGGATGTAAGTTAAATATGCAGTAAGGATAAGATAAGACATGTCATAAAATCAACAATGTCGGTTAAAACCATTATGAGAACAGGCCAAAATAATACAACAAACTAACAATCCCTTGACACCTGTTTTGCAATAGCAGGAATTAATGGAATAACCGATATAAAATGGATAAGATTTCAGTAAAGGTACAGTAACAGCTATTAAAATGTATAATAAAAAAGTAAGCTAATACATAACTGTATTAGTAAAACAGAAGTCAATTAATATTTTAACATTTTAATGGAAGAGCACTGAAGCACAACTTGGTTCACAGTAAAAGGCAGGGTGGACATGTTTGTGTTTGTGTGGTATGTTTGTCTCTGTGTGTGTGTGAGGACAGTTTTTTTCGAAGGAGACAAAGAATGAGAAGAATGTAAGGAAGTTTCTGTGTTGGCAGCAGCTAAACGGAGACACAAATCTGCCCGTCTGCCAGCTAGTTCACCCCCCCCATCCTTTTTCACCATCTCTTTCCCGGAGTCTGCTCATTTTTTCCCAGAGCCGTAACCTGAGCCCAAAGACCTCTCGCTCTCTCTAACTGAGCATGTCTAACAGGCCAAATGCACCTCCAGACACGTCCCTGACACTGTACCGAACTGGCATGTATGTGCTTAATGCCGGCACAGTATTTGAGAGGACATTTAGAGCGCAAACCAAAACAAGATCGCACACAAAGCCATATGGTGCTCTCTGGCCTGGTTAAAATGCTGTAACATAAAACGTGTCACTGCACTTTCAAAATGTCCTAGCATGACACTCCATACATGCTGCAAAAAAAATACAGATTCTCAGTTTGGATAATAACAAACTAATTTATATAAAATAGTTTGTTCTCAGATGGATTATGCTCTTCTCCAGGGCAGAAAGCACATTATGATTACATTTTTACAAGAAGTAAACAAAAAAAATAAATAAATAAATAAATGCAAGCATAGACATTATTTATTACTTGTATGTACACAACTACTGCGAAATCAAGACATAATTCCTGATATTTGTATTATTTCCAGTTTTATGTTTTTTACTTCAATATCTACAACAGTTTCTTATTGGTTTTGTTAAAGCTAATGAGTAAATCATTACTGCATTGTTACTACACAATCTGTAAAACAAATAACTTAATACTAAGCGCTGACATGACGGCCTTAATCCTAGTGTTAACTGCTTAAAATAACAAAATGTTATGGAATGTTGTCACACTCTTGAAAAACACCAAAAAAAAAAAAAACAACAATCCAGAACTCCCAAAGAATCACTTCATCGTTTATCATTACATCCTGGTTCCATGAATCGAAATTTAATTCATCTTCTGTTTAAAAGTTCTCAGCCCGTAAAACGCTGTGCACGCTTTCTCATTCTGCTTTAACCGCATTTCAGTGCTAACACAGTACTGCAAGTAAATGATCTTAGCACAAATGAAGCCACAGCTATCTAAAATCCATCTATTTTCTCTTCTTCTCGCTCCCTACATGTCTTCATAGATGACAGCAGGCAGGCTGTCCAGGAGTCTGAGCTCCCTGCTGAGATGAAGTCCGTCTCTCAGGGGCTGTTTCTAACACTGTACACAGACTCAAATCTCAAGAAGAACAGCCACCAGAGATGAACGTATTATTAGTACGAGCTAGTTAACACATTCAAATAAACAACATACAGAGAAAAACATGGATTTGACTGGGAATAGATACAGTAGGAAAGACTTTTTAAACTTGGTGAGCTTTCACAACATGCACACACACGCTCTTCTGGATGCACTCAGACACAGAGGAAAAATTTCAAGTGACATGCTCCCAGTTTCTGTCTCCCCTTAATGCAGTCACTTAAATATGAATTGGTTTCAAAGAGTGGAGACTTGAATGCATCTGGACAATTTTTTTTTTTAATTCTCAGATCTTACACTGAGCCCCATGATTCAGGCAGAGCAACATTAAGTCAAATTAAATGGCAATGCAACTGAAGATCCAACTGTACAAATATACAGCGAAAGAGCGAAAGTGGTGCAGAGAAACAAAGAGAAATAGAGCGACAAAATAATAGAGCAAGGCTAAAAAAGAAAAGTGAGGTGAGAGAAAGAAAAAGGGGGACAAAGAGAAGAGCAAAAGAGGAAAGTGAGCTAAATGAGGAAAGAAGAGAGGGAATTGAGAAAAAGAATGATATGTGAGAATGAATGATCAAACGGACAAAGAGAAAAGAAAATATAGAAAAAAAAATTATGAGAAATAACAAATAGAATAGTGGGAGAGAGAGAGAGAAAGAAAAGTAGAGAAAGAGAGAAAAGACAAAAGAAAGAGCAAGGAGATAAGAGAAGAGATAGAGAAAAGAAGACAAGGAACAGAAAGCAAAAAGAAAAGAGAAAAAGGAAGAGAGCAAAGTGAAACCATGAGGGAGATGTCAAAAAGAGAAAGAAATGAGATAAGATAGAAGAAAGACCATAAAACGAAATGAGTAATGAGATAATATATTTTATTTATATATATATATATATATATATATATATATATATATATATATATATATATATATATAGAGAGAGAGAGAGAGAGAGAGAGAGACAGACAGACAGACAGACAGACAGACAGACAGACAGACAGAGAAAGAGAATGACAAACAAAAGAGAGAAAAGGAACATGGAAATAGAAAAATATGTTTAGAAAAAAAAATATATATAAAAATAATTTTTAAGAAAATAATGTGAAATTAAATGAACAGAGTTACATGGTGGCGGTGAAGTAAGAGCATGTTTTTGGAGCGAAGTGAGAATTAAAGACTGCCAGGGGAGTAAAATACAATGCAGAAATAGACATACAAACATACACATTATATATAGGATTTGCTCAGCATTCTCACCTCCAGGATTCTCAGACATGTACAGAAATAACAGTGCTTCTCTTGCACCAAACAAAACCCCTTTCCCGTGATCAAATACCTGCTCTTAACCTGTCTGTACCTCCGGACACTTCAGACTCAAAAGGGCGCACCAACCGCATCACAAGTGGCCACTTTCAGCACGACGGGGAAGAGCAGACTTCACAAACGCAATAACCTTGTCCTTGGAGTGAGCATGAAGTGCTTTTCTTTGCAACATCACACAGAGCTGAACTCATCTCCCCTTAATGCAGCTTTAAGGGGAGCTGAACTCATCTCCCCTTAAAGCTGCATTTGAATTGTAATCTCATCAAAAAAAAATACAATTTCAATGCACCAGAATATTTACAAGTGTATAATTTAATATTGCAAGAAAAGACAGCACAAACATTAGCGGAAGTGTCTCGTCAACCACAGAAGATGAAATAAATCATAAGGGTGTAACAATTAAATTTTTTGACAATAATTAGGTATGATGAATGGAATGTTTTCAGTCCACCCCCCCCCCCTCCCAAAAACAAAAATTAATGTTTTCTTAACACTGTACTTCCCTACAAAAATTCACTGTCTTCCTCGGCTTTATGCAGGAATTGTTTTCTTTTCTTCCACTGCAGTGTACAAGTGTACATTATTACTCATTCTGTCAGCAAACATACAGTATATGTGTACAATATATCTAATAAAATCATACATAACCTGTCAAACACCTAAAATTCAACCACATGAAATTGAGTATAATTAGTGCTTAAGGAAGTTACGTATAAATAATATCCCTTTTAGGACACATTCTTCATTATATTTATCATACATTGGGCAGAAATGCAGCGCGCTTCAGTAATACACTGGATTATACACAAAGTTTCCAGTAAAACAGGACGTTGCGGTCAGTAGCATTGCAAGCAAAAATCTTTTTAAAGCTGTAGGACTGGAAACTGTAGGGTTTTAAAATGAGTGATAATATATATATATTTTTAGAGTTTTTATCACCCTTTAGTCAACTCAAGAGTAGATCATTCATGTGTGGATTTTCTTTTCTATTCTACTGATACATATTATAAAAGTCTATAATCTCCTTGACTTGTGAACTTTTAACCAACTTGGTGGTATGGTTATGTATGTGAATTAGCTTGATTGGGATTAAGTAAAAAAAAAAAAAAAAAAAGGAATAAACAATAGACACTGGTATGTGATTTCATGTGATGTAAGAAATAATTTTTTGTTGTTGGTGTTTTTTTTATATATTTTTTTATCTGTCTCTATTTGTTTTTTTGCTGGTTCATAATGCTTAATTCACTAGCATCATTAGCATCAGCTAGCAAAGCTTTCTAAGAAAATTCTGCTCTTAAACTCCACTGTTGATTTGAGCTGATGTTCAGTAGAAACTAAAAAAAGTCTACAAAAAACCCTGCACTTTATCTAAAGAAATACTAGTACAGCTCTTATGATAAAATGGGGATTTCCAAAAAAGGGAAGTGTCAAAGAGAAGTCAACAAGGGTGTGTTACACCAGCACTGGAATGCAGCCCTGTACTAGAATCAGTCACAGTTAAGAATATCTGAGACGGTGAAAAACATTGTAAAGCAAATTAAAAAGAAGGTGAGGAGTCAACAATAAGGGAAAGGATCATGTGGTAATGTCTCAGCAGCTTTATAAGGACGAGACGCCTGTCTCTGAGGAAGCTGCTGTTCACTGACGTCTACCTCAAACCCTGAGGAACGGCATCCTCTCCCATGTGGCTCCCTCATGTGGCAATTCAGAAACATTGCACCATATAATAAGAGAAAACCATTGATGTGCAAATGCAATTTTTTTTGTTATCCAAAGAGCCATAGAAAGTACTTTAGAGCAATGCCATATAAGAAAAAATTAACTTAGCAAATAGTACCTTTAGTGAAGAAACATTTTTATTTATTTTTTTACTAAAGCAGGAGTTCTTACATGTTTTGCAGGCGGTAGATTTTGGGAACACCGTCTAAAAAAAATCCAATGATTCAACTACTTCTTTAATCATGCAAATGTGCCCAGGAAAATTCAGGGTATTTACTGAAGCTAGACGGTGGTTTAAAGAACATATAAGTTTTGATTAGACGTTATTAGTAGGTGACCTAAGGTTTGTTATTAATTCAATTTAAGAGAGCAATCACACTGTTTAATAAGATCTTGATTAATATGAAAATGTAATACATACAAATTATAAATGATTTGCTAGTGGTGGGTTGTGATTTCCACCACCTCAACATTTTTTTTTAAATCACAGACCCACTGGGTTTACTACACAGGACACTTTTTAAAAAACTTTTTTAAAGCGTTTTTTTTTTTATTTGCTTACATTATTTACACTGATTACAGAGACACTTCCTCTCCTCCAACAAAATGTTTGAAGATGCACTAATCAAAATGTTCATTTTTAACAACAATACACTATATGAACAAATGTTTGTGGAAACCTGATAAGGAATTAAATGCAGAATACTAATCCTATGTGCTTTTTTTAAACATCCTATTCCACATTTAATTCCCCATTTGCTTTTATAATAACCTCTACTCTACTGGAAAAATGTTTCACTAGATTTTGAATTGTGCTTGTGGAGATTTGTGTTGCCACAAAATTGGGAGTAAAGTCAGGTACTGATGTAGGGTGAGAAGGTCTGAGGTGCAGTCAGCCTTCCAAATCATCCCAAAGATGTTGAGTAGGGTTGAGGTCAGAGATCTCTACAGCAGTCCATTTAAGATCTTCCACTCCAACCCATGTACACCATATCACTTTGTGAACAGGGGCATTGTCATACTGGAACAGATTTGGATTTCCTGGTTAGAATTCAGGTAATATTTTATGTGACCTTATCCGAAGACATGCATATAAAATTGTGTGACTCCAACTTTATAGTAAGAGTTTTTAAAAGAACTAGATATGGCTGGAAAACTCAGGTGTCCCAATACTTTTTTCCATATAGTGTAAATGTAATGAAGCTTTTAAGGTAGAATCCTGACAGGTCTTCAGTTTTGTTTCTTACAGGAAGTTTCCACACAAGAAACATTACCCACACAAAGAACTTTCCATAAAACCCTTTACTCTAAAACTAAACAATGGCTTGAGTTGACGTGTTAAATAGAAGAATGCAATACAACAGAGAATTCAATTACTCACAAATAAATTCACTGAAATTGCTAAAGAATGTCAGATATATCAGAGTCATAGACTGAAAAGAACACTAAAAAAAAGGACGACTGTTCTTATTTGGACATATGTAGATAATCTCCAGACAATAAAATGGCACTAAAAACTGATTTCAGTCTCTTCAATATAGATGCAAAATTGGCCCTCAAAGTGTATGTTTAATAGATCATCCAATGTAACACCAGAAAGTGGCAAAAACAATTAACAGCTAAAGCTTTTCAACACTTCACTATAATGCCAATCAACAGAGACGAGTGAGTGGATTTTCCCCACTCATACACAAAAAAGGCTACTTCTTGATGAAAAAAACTTTTTCTAAAGGGAAATCCCGTGCTCCTAAACACATGCCCTGCCTACAGCAATTGTACTTATGTTCAAAGCCTCTCAACACTTTTATGTGGCAGCAGGAGTGACCGCAGGAAATCTCGGACCTGACATTACTCAGTTCAAAAGCTTCCTGTGACAGCCATGATGGGTTTTAACTTGCCTGCAGGCATAATGGTTATCTTCGTCTGCTTTTCAAGAAGCCAAATCGGAAAGTGCTTCGGCTGACCTTGAAACGACCCCAAAACTCTAAGGTCAACTTGAGACTTTAGAAACAGTCAGTAGTCAGACCCACCAAAATCCATCAGGACTACACAAAGAGAAAGAGAAATACACTTTAAAGTCACATTGAGATTCGTAGCAAAGACACAAAAGCATGACTAATTAAAGTCATCCAACAGTTATAGTTTCATCTAGGAGCAGAATAAGAAGCTGAATCTTGTCTTCTTTTGCTCAACCTTTTCTCACACGTTAAAAGGTTGGGATTATTGTGCACTACAGCTTTTCCTAGTACGTAAATATCACCTCTTTTCTTACCACTAGGCTGTGCTGTAGCCTGAAACCTCAATATTCAGTAAACAGATCTAGCACTCTGAACGGTTCTTTAGTTTGTCACTTTGAAAGAATCATATAGTTTTGTGTGTTACCTTTTTATGCAAAATTTAGATTTCAGGAATACTAACAAGCAGCACCTATTTAGAAAGTAAGCACCCATTACAATGTGATAATCTTTGTAGAAGTCATTTCTACACTATGTGAAAAAACTAGCGAACATTAAAACAAAGCAGAATTATAGAATTATAGAACACAAGTAAATTGAATTTTGAATTGGAACGCTGTTTACACTTGTAGATCTTCTGTCATCCATAACACCATCATGTATTGTTAGATACAGTATAAATAATAACTGTCCAGTGATGTAAATATGAATAAAAGAGTGTGTAATACTTTAAATATAGCAGCCCCCTAGACATAGATTTATTACACCTAAATATCTACTCGACATTCAAGTAGGTAATAGTCTGTTTTTGTTTTGTTTTTTTACTGTACATGATGCAGGAACATCAGCAAAGACTTTACAAAGACTTTGATATTATGCATTAATATATACTCATAAGCTCATAATATTTGACCAGCAACATTCTGTTCATTCCTAATGTGAAGTTTCTGTGTGGTGAATAATGACTTCAAAAATTGTTTTTATTAAGATTACATTTATTTTTATTAAAACTTAAAAAGGTATTTTTTTTAAAGATTATACAAAATCAGACATGCATTAGTTGTCACACTTTTTTGTTTAGTTTTTTTTTTTTACACGTGTTTTAAAAAAATTCATGTTGTGCATTTTAATTAATATTTGCAATTATTTAAATTTAATTTTACATAAATTATTTATTTCATTGTTGTTAAGACCATGAAAAGCTTAATATCTTGCCATTTTTGGCTTGGTCCCATCTTTTTACCCACTAGTAAACACTAGCAGGTTATGGTTAGTAGATTATGGCTTGACTTTTTTCTCAACCCCTGTTAGATCTTATTACTTCTGCACTTTTCTTTTTTTTAATCTTCCACTACAACACAGCAGTTTTTCACTGACTTTAGACTTATATACATACACACATGTTGACTGTACAATAAATAAATTACTGAGTTTGTTCACACTCTATATAGTTTATATTTATATTATATGCAATTTATATAATACAGGTGGTTCAAAGGTGGGATTTAATTCAACATCCTCCTTTAATCCTCCTAAAAACAAATGACTTCAATTTCCATTTCCAACTTGTCTTTAAGTGTGTCTCAGATGTGGTTAAGGCAATCACATTTTGCATAAATAAACATTGGGTATTTTTACACCTGTAATTTTATGTGAATAGTCACAGCAAATGGTATAATTTGTACATATTTTATGAAAAAAGGCTAAACCTGTTAATGAATGCAAATTAAATGCAAATCAATGCTTTTGTTAATAAGCACCAGAGGGCAAAACAATAAATAGAGTCTAATCAGTATGCTCGACTGCCTTCAAGACCCTGTTTCAGACTACAAAAATCCAAATAAAAGTATCAATCGTATAACAGTGTTACCGTGTTAACCTGCATCAGGATCTGCTCAAGAGCACAAGCCAGGCACTACAAATGCTTAAACAGAACATTATTATATATCTTGATACATGTAGCCCTTGAGGAATTCATGTCACAATGATGGTGCATGCACACAGTACACTTAGAAGCACACCAGCTCATCAACCTACATACATTATGTGTGTGTGTGTGTGTGTGTGTGTGTGTGTGTATGTGGGAGCATGACTGAGATGATATATATATATATATGAGCAACCTGCTGAGTAACATGAACCCTACTAAGCTGCCATGAATTATGGATAAGTGCTATGCGGCTTCTGTTACTGCGTGCACGGCTGACCTGACCTGCTCCAGCACAGCTGGAAAACGCAGCAAATTTACCCCCAATGTACGTCATTGCTCCTGGAACATAATTTGAAATGTGTAGAAAGAAAAAAAAGGGAAGTGTAAAGGGTTCAAGTAGAAAGATGGTTCATGCTGAGCATTCCAATCGTAAAATTCACCTCATGTGCAGCATGTAATATTTCCCACTCGTATCAGGGTTTTAAACATGACTTGCTGTTAAAGAGATCATAAAGGATAAGAGCTCATACTTGTATTACTGCATTGCACTCTAGTCGGGTCTAAAAAATTCTACTTATGACTTATAGGAGTTTTTTTTTTTTTTTTTTAACTCATGTAAATCTCTCAATCTGTTTTTGTGGAGCACATCTGAAACTCCTTCATGATCCAGGAACATGGGCCAAACCAAAGCGTTTCAGGTGTTTAGAGGATGAATAGAAATTCACTCATTCATTCCTCAAAGGAGAAGAGAGAACAATAGGATGCTCGATATATGCCGATACTTTTGCAGTTGAGAGAACATAGAAATTTAATTTAATGCACAGTAATACAAAGCATTGCTATGCAAAGGTTTTGCGTAGTACAAGCAGCTGCATGACTTTTAGCGCTAAACATTTTTCCTCTTACCTGCTATCATTGTCCAGGAAGACAGAGCTGGTGCTCTCGGCCAGCGCCTCGCTAACAGGCGACAAACAGAACGGCGAGGAGAACGTGTCCGAGTCGGAACCCAGCGTGCTGTCACGGCTCACCTCGTCGGCCGACAGCTCGCAAGAGCCTTCATCACCCTCTTCCTGCTGCGGCAGACCGGACTCAGGGGCCTCTTCCTCATCTTCGTCTTCTTCATGTGCGGGTGGAGGGCGTGGCTGGGCAAGGCGTGCACGGCGGCGCCGTGGGTTACGGCGCACAGGTGAGCTTTCCGGCGTGATGTAGCGCAAGGCCTCTTCGTCTTGCCGCTGAATGCGTGAGTTGGGCACCCAGGTAAGGATGAGAGTAGAGCCCAGGGACTCATCCTTCTCCAGGTGGACACACAGGTAACCTGCACATGCACAGCAGAGAATCATTCTGAAATGGTCATTACTACACCCTTATCCCTTACAGAACACCACTGAAGGGGCAACTTCCGACTTTATTTTCTATCATCCAAAATGTACTAGAAATAAAAACAATTTTCAGCTTTAACACCGCAAGAACAATGATTTCAATTTGGATACCTGTTGCCTCCAGACAGTTTAACCGCAGCATTATTTCTCTTTTTGCTATGTTGCATCGAATTTTAAAATGAAAGTATATTGAAACTGATATCTTTTATTAATATGGCGATGATTCGATTTTTTTATAACTTTGAGAACATCTAAAATATACATTTTATTTGTGTCACTTTAAAATGATGAGAAAAAAGCTGCTTTTCAATATACAAAAATAATTGCTTTTAATAATCCATCCATCAGCAAAAACATACATAACCACTTGAGGTAAAAAACTTTGGTGGCACTGTATGATTCAGTGAATGAAGGGCACGCTTGCAAATATATTTATCTTTCTGTAATGTACATTTAAGTCTTGAATATTTAACTTGTTTTTAAGAATATGGAAAAATTTCTTTAAATAAATATAGCAAACGGAGTCACGACTCAGTACTGTGCTGTGAAACAGTAGCTACCTGGACACAAGAACATTCTGAGGAAAAAGTATTATTTATTGTGTCTTTTAAGAGCCACTATCCACATTTACACATGGTACAATTGCAGGAAACATCTGTCAAACAACAAACGTCAAACGTTTCTTTAGTGGAGGAGGTAAGAAATGACTAGGCAATGATGAGAACACAGCTGCTGAGAAGGAAAATGGAAGAGAAGAGAAAGCAGGAAAAACAGAAAATACAATGACTCATTTCTAAAATATGGTTTTGTCTCTATAAGCAGTTAGAAACCTGCTCTAAGCCCTGTGTGGGTAATATGTGGAGATACATTAGCTAATGTGTCGACGAAGGCCCAACACCCTTCCCCCCTCCCCCTCACACACCACAGCAGCCACATGAACATTTTTAAATTTTAGGTCCATTGTGTACAAAAGGTTTCTATGACTTGAGACACACAGGTGAGTGCAGTACCTGGGTGATGCTCGGGCAAGCCGGGCACGGGCTCGGCCGGGTGCACACACACGTTGTTCTTGGAGAAGATGATCTCCCCGTCCTGTACAGACCGTGACCCTGCCGAGCCCGCATTGAGGGTCAAGAGGTCAGAGGCTTTGGATGAAGCACGCCGCAGGAGCCGACCGAATGACATCTCCAGTGCCTGGCTACTGCTCCCATCCTCTGAAACATGTAAGTATTAATACAAGTTGCAAGCAAATTGTTTCACGAGCAGTAGGAGGTAAAACCAAATGGCTTACTTAAACACTATTCCTATATATTAGTATAGCGTGAGTTTTAAAAGTCTTCCAAACAAGCAGAATGGAAAAGTATGCATTCATAACTTATTTAATAGTTCATTTTACAAATAAGATTATTGACCACAACTTGAAAATGAAAAGTAGAATCTGCACTTAAGTTTGCATTGACTTTACACGTTTGTGCAAAACCCTTATGATCAATTTGTTTGCCTTTTGAACACGTTTCAGTAAAAGAGATTAGATATGATGTGAAATTTGAACCTTATTACAAACAAGTTAACATGATCAAGATCACACATTCCCTTAGATTTACCGTAATTTCCTGACTATAAAGCGTACCCATATATAAGCCGCACTTACGGAATTTGACCAAGATTTTTATTTTAAATATAAATAAGCCTACACAGAAACTAATGAACTTTACACAGACTTTTAATGACAGTGTCTGTTACACGGTGTAACGAGTGAAATATGTTGCGCTTCCTTTAGGAGCATAGCGGTATTTTGGGAACAGGCTGCCGCCGCATTTTTCCGCTATTACTGCATGTGTGCAAGACGAGGATTATGTCCTTATTATTTTCTGATGCTCATTTCTAAGTTTCTTTGACTAACCCATAACGCTGTTGCCAAGAAAAATAAAAAAGCACGAGTTTTGGAAACCTGTCTGTGCTTATATGATTTCTGTTGCAACTGGTTAGCGAGCTCTCCCTTCACCCAGACTCAACGTGTTACAACGGCTTGTATCTAAACAGTAGCCTACCAAGTAAGTCATTGTTCACTGTCTTCCTCCTTCCTTTCACAACTATTTATCTGGGGAGTTTATCTTTTGGCATCGTCGTGCGTTTAAAAAAATTATAATTTTCTCCCGATGCCGTGCAGCTCAGAACACAGGTGAGGTGCGTTTTTTCGTTTCCGTTCAGAAATTTCATTGGTCTAATGTTATGGGGTTCAGTTTATTGGCTTGAAGTTTGTGAAACCGGGGAAAACCCCAGGAAAAATTCATAAATAAGCCGCTTCGTTGTTTAAGCCGCGGGGTTCAAAACGTGGGGAAAAAGTAGCGGCTTATAGTCCAAAAAAAACGGTACATAGATTTACATAGGCACGAGAAAAAAGTGCAGAATCTTGAATATTAAACATTCAAGATACTGAAGATTTACTTAAGTAAATTTAAAAGATTCAAAAATTCCAAAACCTTGAATTTATTTATTTATACAATTTAAAATTCAAGGTTTCTAATGTAGTCTCAAGACATTTGAACCTCACTAAGAAGTTTTATCTCTGAAACCATAGTAAGGGTAAACCAGTATATATGGGTTTATGTATCAGATTTATAATATGAAACATGACAATTTGTAGAACCATAATGATGTGCTGCTTTGGACACAACAAATACATGTTCATCACAGTTTTGATTCTAGAGTATTTGCCAACACAATACTAAACATAAAAATAAATGTATACTGTGTTTTGTTTATCAGTGTATGCATTAGATATATTAAATATGGTTTAGCCACAACTTAATCGTTTAAAGCCACAAGTTCCATGACACCTGTTTCACAGCCAAGAAGTACTTAACCCAAAGCAACTAATGTATTATAAACAGTGTGAAGCACAAATCGCACTAGACCATGAATTGAATCACACTGGATAAAGATCCTGAGTAGAGAGAACGATAGATAATATTATTTCAATCCTGGAATAGATGCATAGACCTACCGGAGTCACTAGTGTTTGAGTTATGTGAATTCCTTTTTGCCCATTTGTACTAAGTAACTATTTGGAGACCTTGTATTAAGATTCTGGTCTTAATTTATTAATTTGTAGCCACAGCTTGTTAAAAAATAACTACTATTTCAGTTTTGTGCTTGTTTAGGACAATTTAGTTACATTCTGTGTGATAATAGCATTAAAGCATGAGCCAAGTGTAGATAGAAGTCTTAGCCAAGTCTACATCCTGGACTGGACTACGGCAGATTGTCTGACATTTAGTCACACCCTGAACAAATACACAAAAAAAATTACACACACACCACCATGTAAGAGGAGGCCGTCGTTTAAATCTTGCAGTGTGCAATCTCAACCTGCATGCACATTTTCTTACCAAAAGCAACCTATGATTTAAAAAGCTTTCTCAGCTTCCTATTTTCTCCCCACAGCAACAGACCACCAATTGCTGCACACGATTAACTTCTCTCTAGCAGAAACACAATGGAACTATCGCCATGCTTGCTTTGACTTCTTTTGGGCATAATAAAGTCTAATCAAATTATGTTTATCAAACTCTACCAACGTAGCATGGTCTTTCTCTCAGCTTTGTTTACCTTTCATGATTACCCCAGCTCCATGTTTCCTGTGATAAGATCATGTATTTCAAAATGCTTTATGTATTTTCAGGTTTCTTCTTAAAGTCTTAATCATGAATCGCATTCCGGTCGAGTGAAGCAAAATATCTTGGTTTGAATCACGATCAAATAATAAATAATGAAATGTTCAGTCATGTTACTTTTGGTCAAAAGAATTAATAAATAATCTATTTCTCTGGTACTTGTCATTACAAGTCCTATAGGAAACTCTAAGACTAAGTGAAGTTTTTCTTTGAGAAAAGATTCCACATAAACCCATAGAGTGTAACATGCTTGAAATTGAATGCATTATTAAAATTGTCTTGCCAATTAATAGCGCTTCATCTAATAACTTCTAAATTAATCTTTTATTATACATCAGCATCAAAAAAAGCTTTTGGGACATCTCTCTCTCTCTCTCTCTCTCACACACACACACACACACACACACACACACACACACACACACACACACACACACACACACACACACACACACACTCAACTGTGTGTACTGAACTGTTACAAACTGAACTCAAACACACACTCATACTCATTTCACACATCCATGACTTCAGTATCACCGATATTATATTGTTTATTATTATGCAACTGTTTACATGCTGTTTTTGTACATCCATTTGACTGCTTCTATTGCTGGTTTGCACAAACTTCTCTGTTTACATTTTGTGCTTGTTGACAAGTACACTCCTGCATCCAGTTCTGTCTTGCACACTGTACAGTAAAATACACAGCAGGTTCACTGGCGGCGCTATTTTATGTTTTGTGCATTTGTTCTACACTGTCCTGTATTGTATTTTGCAGTGTCTTGTCTTGCACTGTTTGCACCAGGTTGCATACGATGCTCTTTATGTGGCGAGGACACTTATTAGTCCTAAGCGCTGTGTTTTTCTGTTATGTAGCTTTTTGTTGTTTTATGTTGTTTATGTAGCACTAGAGTTCTGGAGGAACGTTGTCTCATTTTACTGTGTACTGCGTCAGCTATATACATTGACAATAAAAGCTTTTTGCATTTCACACTTAGTCTCCATTTGCTGTTATAATAACCTCCACTCTTCTGGGAAGATGTTCCACTAGATTTGAGTGGTTGTGGAGATCTGTGCTTATTTAGCCACAAGATTGTTAGCAAAGTCAGGTACTGATATATTGTGAGAATGCCTGGGATGCAGTCAGTGTTCCAGTTTATCCCACTGTTGTTTAATAGGGTTGAGGTCTCTCAACAAATAAAGCTCACTTTGTGCACAGGGATATTGTCATGCTGGAACAGGGTTGGGTCTCCTAGTTCAAGTAAAGTGAAAATATAAAGCTACTGCATCCAAAGACACCCTATTCATTGGGTACCTCTGACTTTGTGGTCACAGTTCGGGGAAGAACCACATATAGCTGGATAAGTCAGGTGTCCTAAATATTTTGTCCATATATTGTGTATTTCAGGGGTTCCTAACCACTTAGTTATGGACCGTACCGGACGATAACAGTGGTTTTTTTTATTTTATTTTTTTTATATATGTCCACTTCCAATGATATATTAACACCACAAGCTAGCACTAGCAAAGATAACTACAAAACATACATTGCTGGAGAGCTTCTTGGAAAAGGCATAAGGACCAAATAATGAGAGAGCAGAAGACACTGTCAGCAAAAAAAAACAAAAAAAAACAACATTCCAATAAAAGAAATACCAAGAGTCCTATTTAAATAAAGGCTTCATTTCAACAGGTGATTCTCATGATTCAATCCCACTCTGTATAACAGGGGGTGGTGACATAATTTGTCACAACATCAATATTGTGTTGCCTTAATAGCTGAATCAAATTTCTCCAAAGGAACTAATGAAATGATGGACTACTTTCAAAGAACACAATTAAAGAACTGAAACCGAAATAAGGAATCAGAAGTCACAGGGCAGTTCGATCTCAGCAGCATACAAATGGTATTAAAAAATGCAGTCTCCTAACATGTGACATACATATGATGTGTGACGCGTGCCTGCTGTTTCAGGCGTGTGACTGGCTCCTTATGAAAAACGGCCTACTGACCTTTGCTCTTAGACAACAACTTTATCAGGAAGTAATTACTCAGTGTGTGTGTGTGTGTGTGTGTGTGTGTGTGTGTGTGTGTGTGTGTGTTGGACGGGTATTATTTTAGGTAAAAGTGCTGCAGCTTTAAAATGTGATCTCACAGGTTACAATTCACAATATACGAGGAAAAGGGGCAGAAAGAAAGTGGAAAAATGCAGCATTAAGCAGAACGGCCCTAAAAGACAGACCTGCGGTAACCCACGCAAAACAGAAGTTAGAGAATCAGCTGTCTGCAAAACATTAAATTAATGACCGTGATGCAAAAACCAGTAGTTCCTAAGAGACATGACAACCATGAACCTGATTATTCTCATCAGGTAAATTTTACAACAAGCAGCATGCAGAAACACAATATGATATTACAGCTGTAAGCACTCTGTATTCTAATTAGCACTCAATGTGTATTATTTTTTGACAATCACAGTTAAAACATATTAGTCTGATCCGAATCCAATACGGTCATAACTGATTACACACAATATTAGTGCAATCCTACATACTAGGGATTTTTTTTTATGACATTCAATGTATCCAAATTGTTTTTTCCATAAGTTGCACATTTACATAATTTTGTAGATTTACTTTATCCACGATGACTCATAGGAGGTGCGTTGTCATATTCTTTGAAAACGTAACCGTTATGCTAGTATACAAATTAAATACATTGTTTTTATAATATATTTTTTTATATAATTCCCTTAAAAAACATTTTTGACCAAAGAGGAATGCACTGAGATCATTCTAATGGCTTGATAGGGAAGGTTGAGTTAAGCAAACAGGACAATGTTGCCAAACTGGGAGGCAAAGTTGGCAGGGACAACTGTGTGTGTGCGCTTACAATGAGATGACATATCACACTCAATAATTGTACATTTTGCTGGGTAGAAAAATATAAATGTCCTCTATATAGAGACTCCTTACGTATTGGGACACCCTGGAAATAGGCATCAGTTGTGAAGCATATGGCTTTGCTCAAGTTATGCATTACTGTCATCACCACTGGGAGACTGGGAGATTTCTCTCTCTCTTTTTCTCTCGTGCGCAAACACACACACACACACACACACACACACACACACACACACACACGCACCTTCTTATCAGACACTTAGATGGCTTTAATCCTATTGCCCAATATAAAGTGTATGAAAATGGCATGACATAACATGCTTAAAGAGTTTAGTGCATGGTGCATGTGAGCATATGGACCAAGTCTTGACAATCAATAGTTACAAATGTAATATATATGAGATTACAATAATATAATCCAACAGAGTTTTAAAAGGAATAATAATGCAATTATTCACTCCATCTGCCTCTGAAAGCAGGATGTGGAATGGAGGTTGTAAGGCCTGATCAGATAGAAGTGATCGGATATTTGACTTAATATTTTTTTAAATATATATAATAATTTTAGGTCACTCATGCAATTATTCCGTCCCATGTCTCCTGGCAGCATCATGACATGTGTTATGAAAGCGCAGCATCATTAGATCAGGGTTGCTCCTAATAAAACCATACACATCATCACAGGTTGCCACCGTATGAGACGCTGTATAACGCTGCCTTCAAACGGTGGGGGAAAAAGCACAGACAATCAGTATACAAGCCTCACCTTCAGTCCGGATAGAAAATGACGATATTCACCGCGCGTCCATCGCGCTCCTCGTCCACGTCAGTAAATTGGACATTCACGGGACCGGGTTAATGTTTCTGCACCCTCCGGAGTGCGTGTGTTTATTCACAGCACTTTCACAGGCACATTGCTGGCTGCGGACAGGGTTGCCAGATTGAGTAGTCCAATTCTAAACCAAAAACTGGTCCATTTCCACCTAGCTCATTATAAAACTACATCTCAAAGTTAACACGCATAAAGGATTTATCCACCAGGTCGGAGCGTTTATTTTAGTGCATAATGGGTAAAACCAGCCAAAAGAATGTAATCTTACCCAATCTGGCAACCATGCTATACTCCGCTGAAGGCCAATCCCTTAAAATTCCGCCGCTTCCGGAAAGAGCATCCGCTTCCTCTGAAAACATCAGGTTTGATTAATATATCTATTTTTTAAACAAAGAGTGATTATTTACAAGAACAAAAAAATGAATGCATGCAAAAAAAATTTTTTATATAATATTTTTTTCTTGTGGTTGAACCTTTCGTGACGTTTCGAGGTCACAGTGTACAGGTGGGTTTGGTTGGTTGAATCCATCTGAACTGAACGCGTCACACATCATCAGCATCATCACCATCATCATCTTTCTACGCGCGCTATTTGTAGACCACGTGATGCATGGTGAACATTAAGCTGATATTGTTTAGAATAGAATTATCTTTAATTATCTAGGCTTTTAGCATCTATTCTCCTCATCCAGAATAGCTGTCTGGTGTTGTTTCCTCACCTCTCATCCTAATGTTATATCAATCTGACCAAAGTTACTCCTTCTTCCATAGAAATCCATTAAAATCCTTGAAAGTATTCCTGGTCATGATTTTTTTTTTTGGTCAGGGATCAATCTTTTGCAGAAGAAATATCCTAATAGTCAGTTTGCCTCTTTTCATTTCCTTTGCTGTTCTGCATGAGAGTGTATTTCCTACCTAAGTAAAGCACTCTCACTTTTCTGATTCGTCTCTAATTAAATATCTGCCCAAAAGTTTGCCTTTGGTGAATAAAGTCATGCAAAAATAATAGTTTCTACACGCTGCAGAAACATACATCCAAACAAATACACATTGCGGTTTTCACAATTATTTATTTATATAACAAAATATGTAAAGAAATGCTTCTTTCTGCTAAGGTGTACAGATATACATTTCCTTAGAGCAAAAGATTTCTCATTATAGATCTTTATGACATTATGACTGGAGCAGAGAGGGTTCAGGGTGTTGTTAAAGTCAGGCAATCCTGGGGCCTGAACAAATTTCCTTTTTAGAATACTATCCTGGGAACATTGGACATGAGGTGGGAAAATGTTCTGAATGAGATGCTAGTCCACTGCACACACTCTCTCACACACACACACACACACACACACACACACACACATGCAAACATTGGACAATTTAGCAATGGCATCCACCCCGAGTTCACTGTGCAAACATTCTGAGCAAATATCCAAACATTCACATAAAAATGCAGGTGACCATGCAGTCATACATTGAGATCTAGATGATTAGCTGAAGCAAAGATACAACCAACAGAATATCACTGACTTGATACCAGCTGATACCAAAAATATAAATATATTTGTATATTTTTAAATCTTATAAAAGGATCAAATTAGTATTATAGCTTAAGAATCACATTTTGCATCATTTGATTGATATTCTGAGCACAAACAAAAGAACCTCTTATCATTTTATTGGTGCCGAAACCCGGGAGCTTCTCCAAGGGATCGAACCAGGTAGCCTGAAAGCCTGATCCAGGGACCACTTACCCAGCAGTCTACAGAAGCCGGCCTAAAAACAGATCAAGGTAAGCAGACACCTTTTTGAAATATAAAGTCTGTGTAATTTGATATATCTGTGGCCTGCTGTGGTGGGGTGGCCCCGGAGAAGGGTGGACGGCACCTGACCCAAAGCCAAGAACCAAGGCAAAGAGAGAGGCTTGGATTGTGGAAAACAGCTAAGTGAGTGAAAAGATAAAGATTACTGGCGGTGAATCAGCCAGGGCTGACGGGATAGTCAGGCACTGTGGTATAGCAGTGGGATAAAAGATACTAGCGGTGAAACAGCTAGGGCTGACGGTATAGTCAGGTGGGTTGAATTACTGGCGGTGAAACAGCCAGGGGCTGCACGGAAGCAGTGGTTGGGGGGCCCCCGGTGTTTAATGCAAATGTGTTTATGAATGATATGTGATTAAGCTCAAATGTGTTATTGATATTACTGTGATATTGAAATGCAAATGTGTTGTTGATGTAGTGATGAATGACTAAATGCTGTGTGTTTGATGCAAATGATAGTTGAATAAATTAAAGAAGGGTGTAGTAGTAGGATAAGGGATTAGGGTGTTGGGCCACCAAAAGTAAGTTGCAGGATATAACAGAGAGTGGATGAGTGTGCTAGAGATAGAAACGAAAGGAATCAGGACACATTTCTTCGACGAGCGAACGTACCTAGATATAAACGGAGTAGAGAAGTGGCAGACTGAAAAGGAAATAGCAGACAAATTGTGGGAACTGACAACATTCGATAAATTACAGGCGCTAAAAAGGATATTCCCAGAAGACAATTGGGAGAGGGTGATTAGAGAACTTTGGCGACCCAGAGTATTGAGTCCCGTAACACGCACGTTGTTAGAAACACCTAAACCAGGACAGGCAGTAATACCGATAGCAGAATTAGTACAAGACCCGTGGGACGAAGATAGCGAACCAATTGTAGAAGTATTTGCGGCAGGGCCAGAACAATATAATTATTGCTCAGGACTGACAGCAACCGTAACCGTTGAACCGCGAGTGGTGCAGTGGGAAAGAGGAGCGGCAACCTCAATTCTAGTAGACAAAATAAATTCATTGGGGGGATTAACTAGGAAAAACCCATACAGAAGCGGGGTAACAGTAAAAAGAATACACGCAAAACTAAATTGGGTAGAATCAAACAGAAACCCAGGACCCAGATCAGACGCAGCAAGGGCAAGGCAAGGGTGCATGATGGAAAAGAAACAAGGTACACCACTGGTAACCCCAGTGTGGATTATAATAAATCACCACAAGGATGCAGGAAAAGAGATAGAGAAGTACATGAAAAAGTGGCACGAGCAAACAAAAGGGAGCGTGCAGTGGCCTGAGGAAGGGTCATTTAATGAAGAAAAATGCAAAAAACTGAAGGATTGGATAGAATACAGGGGAGAAGGAAAAAAGGAAAAATTGGATAAAATGAAGAGAAAGTGGGAAATAGTTAACTGGTTTCAGGAAGAAGGAATGAGAAGAAGAATGAAAAATGCAGCAGAAGGAAAAGAAAAGAAAATACCACGATGCAACTGCCGAAATGATTGCTGTTGTGAAAACGGCGAGGCATCGGGAGAAAGAAAGAAGGAAAGGGAGAGTGAAGGGACTGCCCCACCATGGGAGAAATGTGAGGAGCAGCTGAAGCCACCCCCTTACAACGAGAAACCGCCTGGATATACAACAGGGCTGTATCCACTGCTGCCGCAGGAACTTGGAGACCCGAAACGAGTCACTATAGAACTAACAGGTGGCATGGTGGAAGGACTAGTCAGAACAAGGTACAACGCTGACAACAAGCCAGAGATGGCTGAAGATGAGAGGGTCCATTCAAGAGGGAAAGAGAGCAATAACCGGAGTGAAAAAGACCTAGAGGAACAAGAGGACATGCTGGAGAGAGAACGACCCCGAAACAAGGAGGACGAGCTGATGGAAGGGCATGTTTCGGACCCTGGAACGTGCCAAAGTGATACAGAAAAAGTGGCCGGATGGCAAAACTACAGTCTCGGATGCAGGGATAAACAAATCAAGTACAGCACCCCATATTCGGGCAGACAAAGAGAGCAGGAACGGGGGGACACACAGGAAGAACAAGAAGAAAGCTGGAGAAGTGTGACACCAAAAGAACTTGCAGATGCCTGTAAGGAAGAGCGAGGAAAGAGAAGAAGGTCATCAGAATCAGTAAACCTAGGAACCCCCATGCACTTTGGTAGCGAGGGATCCCTGGTAAGCAAAAGGCCAGCAAAAGAAAAAGACCCAAGAGAAGAGCAACAGAGCTGGGAGGAAGGAAAAATGGAATATGATGACCTGGACTGGGACCCCGTGGGGGTACAGTTAAAGCGGCCGGAAAACAAGAAAAGAAAGCAAGGACTGGGAGAAATAGTACATCTGGAAGGAGAAATGCGACTAGTCCCAGCGAAAACCATGGAGAAAGGAAAAGTGGGAACACAACAACTCCTGGAGCTAAGCCATAGCATGCTAAAAAATCTGGATGAAATGAACCAAAGTATGTCCAAACTGAGAATGGAACAGAAGGCCGCAGTGAACAGAGAACACCAAACAAGAGAAGCACAGGCAGAAGCCATGTATCACTTAAACAGACGGGTGGAACAAGTGAAGACTGAACAAGGAGCAGCAAAGGGTCACGAGAGCCAGGCCAAATCCAAAACAACTGCAAGATTGCCTAAACCCTTCATAATATCAACATCCCGCATAAGCACCCGCTCCATGACCAGGCAGAAGCAGAAAGGAAAAAAGAAGGAAGAATACCCTAGAAACCAAGGTCATGTCGACGAAGACACAAACAGCAGTGGGGAAGAAACACCAAGGTCCGAGGACGAGGAAATGGATGAAGAAGAGGAAGCCAGCGAACCGCCTCGCACAAAAATGCTCCCCCTGCTGGTCAAAGACAAGAAAGTTACGTACATACCATGGACATTTATGGATCTGACGGGCCTGATAGGCCGCCTTCCGAACATATGGGAAGGAGCCCAGAAGTGGATCACCAAGCTGGAAGAACAAACAATGGGCCAATGCTTGGCTGTGGGAGATATAAAAGCTATCCTGTCCCAAATACTAGGAAAAGCAAAAATGACAGAGATCCTGGTCCAAGCCCATATCCCCAAGACAGCAGATGATCCAAGCTATGACCATGTACAACTGGGAAAAGTGAGACAACAACTGTGGGATGCTCTGAGGGTACTGTATCCAACAAAAGCAGACCCAGGAAGAGTGGAAAAGATGAAACTACAAGACGACGAAAGACCAGCCCAGTTCATCCTGAACCTACAAAATGCCTGGAGAGAGGAAATGGGGTCAAGATGGGATGAGACGGAGACCAACCGGGCTCTGTTCAGAATGATGCTGAAAAGAGCCCTCCCGGAGGAAGTACAGAAGAAACTGGAGGCAGTGGTAGGGTTGAACACCATACCCTGGTCAACCTTTGAAGCCAATGTGATTCACTATGTGGAGCTAGAAAGAAAAAGAGAAAAGGAGGAAAGAAAAGCAGCTGAGAACCTGGTAATGCAACTCCACAAGGCACAGTTGGGGGAATTGGCAAGGACTAAACAGAAGGGTCAGGAAGAAAAGAAAAAAGATGACAAACCAGTGACCCAAGCAGCCATGATGGTACCGGCGACAGTGCAACCAATGACGCAACCAGTGGTGCCAATAGCGCCCCAACCTGTCATGATACCACAGCCACAACCACAAATGATGTATCAACCCCCGGCACCTATGATAGCACCGGGGAACTACCAAATGGTCCCTCAGTATCAAATGGGGCCCCAATACCCCCAACAAAGAAATTGGGGAAACCCCAGAGGAAGAGGAAGAGGGGGACCACCAAGACCCATGTCCAGAGGCCAGTGGGGCCAAGGAGGACAACCAGGAGCCTGTTGGAACTGTAACAATACAGGTCATTTGAAACGAGATTGCCCCTACCAGCAGAATACGGGACAAGCAGGCCTACCTGGAGGAATGGGAAGAAACCCCCAAGGACCAAACAATTGGGGAGGACAATGGATGGGACCGGCCCATAACCAAGGACCTGTCCCACCTGGAGGCAGCCCTATGGGGCCAGCCCCAGGAAACCAATGAAGATGCCCCGAGAAGCCAACAGGGGAGTTGGTGCAGTGTACCATCTCACTGCATCCAGTTCAAGAGCCAACAATGATGGTGGTAATTGGAGACGACTTAAAAGCGCCATTTCTGGTAGACACTGGGGCAACATATTCATCAATAGGAAAAGAAGGCTCGAAACTCCCCCTTACCCGTAAGGCAATAAAAACAGTAGGCATCTCGGGAAAAACACAGACCTTACGTTTCACCGAACCCCAGTGGATAACAATCGCCGGAATAAGCATCCAAACACCTCTGCTCTTCTCACCAGCTACACCAGTAAACTTATTAGGCAGAGACGCGTTATGTAAATTAGGAGCCAAAATACATTGTGGGCCCACCGGTGTATGGGTCACACTACCAGATGCAATCACATCCCAGTATCCAGTATTATGGAGAGAACGAGAAGAAGACTGTCCAAACTTAGACAAAGTCTATTGGCTAGAGATCTGGGAGAAAGAAAAATCAAATCTCTGGAAAATATTCAGTGAATGGAAACCTTGGCTCCAACTCATGAGACCAGATTGTCGCGAGGCTAGAGACCCATTACATTGCACAATAAAGTATGATGAGGGGGAACAAGATGAAGAATACAACAGACTGTGGGATCAAACTCAAGAAGGAAGAAGGTGTGGACTAAAAACCAAGTCCATCATTATAGGGCCAGAAGGAATAGCCGCTGAAGTAGAGCTAGCGGAAGATGTAGAAGAATGGTACCAAGTACATCAGGCAGCACCCCACATCACTCTAATGATCGGGCAAAATTTTGAATCCAAAGATTTAGGGACAATGGTTAGACAAGCACGAAAAGAACAGGAATGGTGTCAGACACATAATACAAATGTAACAATAACTAAAGATAGGAAGTATTTGAGGATCAAAGGGGAAGGCACAGAACAAGTAGTGGCGACTCAAGTACTGGTTAGCCCTAAAAATAAAAGTGAGGGAAAAGGAAAAGCGGAAACGCAAATGACCCTAGTGTCGGCAGAACAGGAACTAACAGAACAAGAGAAAGAAAACGCCTTAAAAATAATCCCAGAACAGCTGTGGACAAAGCACGCCACGGATGTAGGTCTAGTCAAATCATCAGGACAAGTTAAAATTCAGGTTAAACCCGAAGCTACCTTACCTTACCAAAGACAGTATCCTATATCACAGCAGGCTGTAGAAGGGATAGGACCAACCATAAAAGGCTTAGTGGAAGCAGGGGTATTGATCCCAACTCAAAGTCACTGCAACACTCCCATCTTTCCAGTGAGAAAACCAAACTCAGACAAATGGAGGTTAGTGCATGATCTGAGACCAGTAAATCAGATTGTAATCGCAGAAACTCCCGTGGTCCCAGATCCTCACACATTGTTGTCAAACATTCCAGAGAGTACCCAATGGTACACGGTAATAGACTTATGCTCTGCATTCTTTAGTATCCCTCTGCACCCAGACTCGCGCCATTTGTTTGCGTTCACATATGGGGGCCAACAGTACACGTATACACGGTTACCACAAGGGTACTGTGAAAGTCCATCAATCTTTAACCAGGTGTTAGCGCGTGACCTCCAAAACTTGCAAATTTCAAGCCGCCTCTTGCAATATGTAGACGATCTACTCATCTGTTCGGAAACAAAAGAACAGTGTCTAGAAGACTCACTAACAGTACTAAAAGCCTTAGCAAAAAATGGACACAAAGTCAGTAAAGAGAAGTTGCAATTCTGCAGCAAAAAGGTAGAATACCTGGGAAGGGTACTAGAAGGCACGACACGAAAGATTTCGCCCGCACACCTAGAGGCGATAAGAAATGCACCACGACCGGAAAACGTGCGTCAAATGCTGTCATTCCTGGGTATGGCAGGATTTAGCAGACCGTGGATATGTGACTTTGCACTCAAAGCACAGCCACTAAGAGACATGATAAAAGCAGCAGGTCAGAATAAACCCAGTGCAAAACTAGAATGGACGTCAGACGGTCAGGCAGCGTTTGAATTAATAAAGAGCACAATGGCTTCGGCTCCAGCCTTAGCATGTCCAAATTACAGCAAGCCATTTCACCTGTACGTTTCTGAACGACAGGGATTTGCGTCGGCTGTACTAATGCAGCACCAGGAAGGAATGGGGAACCAACCCATCGCCTATTTTAGCACCGCGCTAGACACAGTAGAAAAAGGCATGCCCCCATGCTACAGGGCTATAAGCGCAGCAGCGTTCGCTTACCAAAAGGCCTCATCCATCACAATGGGGCACCCAGTAACCCTGTACACATCACATGCACTGTTTTCGCTACTAACAAGTCAAAAGTTCGTAATAACCAATGCAAGGAGAACAGGGTATGATGTGATTTTGTCATCACCAGAATTGACAATAGAACGCTGCAATACAGTAAACCCAGCAGAGAGGATGGTGCTGCCCAACGATGGCACACCGCACTGCTGTAGAGAAGAGTCAGAGAAATTTCTAAAAGCACGAGCAGATTTAGAACCAGAACCGCTGGAAGACTCACAGCGGATATTTTTTGTAGATGGCTCATGTTACCGGACAATGGAAGGGAACAAAGCAGGGTATGCAGTGATAGAGTATGACCCTGAGACACAGGACCACAGAACAATAGCACAAGCCCAGGTCCCACAGCCATGTTCAGCACAACTAGCAGAAATCAAGGCACTGACTGCAGCTTGCAAACTAGCTGCAGGAAAAACATGCACAGTGTACACAGACTCTGCATATGCCTATGGGGTATGTCACGTGTTCGGACCAATTTGGGCACAGAGAGGGTTCCAACGTGCAGATGGGTCTACAATTACTCATGGGCCGGCCATAACAGAGTTGTTGCATGCTATACAATTGCCACAGAAACTAGCAATAGTTAAGTGTAGAGCCCACAAAACAGATGGAACAATGGTGACCAAAGGTAACACAGCGGCAGACGAAGCAGCAAAAAGAGCAGCAGTAGGCGAACAGAGTGTAATGGCAGTATTGATACCTGGAGAACCAGAAGAGAGATCAGAAAATCTAACACTTGAAGAGATAGTGCAAGGACAGGAGGCAGCAAGCCCAGAGGAGAAAGAGTGTTGGAAAAAGAGAGGGGCATGGCAGGCAGAAGACAAAAAGATATGGAGAAGTGCAGATGGCATATGGGTGGCACCAAGAGCGCTACTACCCATGCTGATCAGGGAGGTGCACGGACCAGACCACTGCAATAGAAAAGTAATCATTGACTCAATCAGGCAAGAATGGTGGTCGCCCTATTTGGCAAGCATGGTAGACCATGCATTAAGACAGTGTGAAGTATGTGCTAGGAACAATGTTAGAAAGAACTTCACAGCCCCCATCAGTCACATTCCAGTTCCAATGGGACCATTTCGACACTTGGTAATGGACTTTGTGGATATGCAGGACAGGGTATCAGGGAAAAGATACATCCTGGTGGTAGTGGACAGATTCAGTCGATGGGTGGAAGCGATAGCAACAGCTGACAATACTGCAAAAACAGTCGCTAAATTTCTGTGTAGGGAAGTGATCCCTAGATTTGGAATCCCTGATCAGATTCAGTCAGACAATGGACCACATTTTACCAATCAGATAATGAAGGAGGTACTGAGAGCATTGTATGTAAAACAAAAACTAGGATGCGTGTACCATCCCCAATCCCAGGGAATGGTGGAAAGGGCAAATGGCACTATCAAGGCAAAAGTGGCAAAGATATGTGCAAGCACCAAGTTAAATTGGGTACAGGCATTACCATTGGCATTGATGAAAATGAGGGCGCAGACAAACCGGACCTTACACCTGTCACCTCATGAGATAGTGACAGGACGGCCAATGCCAATGTCGTTCACAAGAGGACCCTATAAAGGTCCAGGATTGGAGCAATTGGAAAAAGAGATGTCTAGCTATGTGAAGCACTTAACCGAAATCCATAGAACTGTATACCCACAGGTGTGCGCGGCCACACAGGCAAGTGAGGGTCCGACAGACAAAGAGGCAAAGAAGCTCGCGAGAGTTGAGCCTGGGGACTTTGTCTACATTAAGGTGTTTAAAAAGAAACATTGGAAGACACCCAGGCGGGAAGGCCCGTTCAAAGTGGTGTTGGCAACCCCTACCGCAGTAAAAGTTGAAGGTAAGCAACACTGGTATCATTTGAATCATTGTTGCAGGGCTTATGTGGAAGGACAGAAATCCACAACCAGTGAACAAGACAAACCTTCGGACGACGACGACTCGGACGACGAAGACGGCCCAAGCACCTCGCAAGGACCAGCAAAACGTACCCGCGCACAAGAAAGGAAGAAAGCAGAGAAGCTAGCCAAGAAGCAGGCAGCACCAGAACCGCGGGCTGACGACTCCCCGGCTGCCCCACAGCCGACTCTTCAGTCATCTCCAGCTCCGCAACTCACACCAGAAGACGCACAGGACGACAGTGCAGCCATCACAAACGTCCCTGCAGACATCCAACCAGAAGCACCAGATGTATACCTCCCACTCCCGTTTTCCCCGTCTGACTTTTTACCATTAGACCTCCCAGATCCATCGCAATATACAGGAGAACCATCAAACGAACCAGTCACGCCCACGCTTTCCCCCTTTGCTATAGTTAACCCACCACCGCTGTACGACACCCTCAACCCCGCCGACATAGCCTGGGAACTCCAGTATGACTAAATTGCAGGCCGGAATGTTAGATCCCAAACACAGACAATACCTCAGACGATATAGGCCCAAAGAGTCAAAACATGTAATAGTTCTCATGGTAATTGTGACACTGTTCTTGTATATCATCACATGCGCAACATTAGCAGCAGTACAAAGTACCCCGCAAAACGGTACTGTAATCTCCAATGACACCTACCCCAACATGACCAACCCTACGCAGGCGCCGCAAACGAATCATTCCAGAAAACGTAGGGAGGCAGGGCAGGGATTTGCCTACATAGCAGGGGTCGAAGTGTATCGGTCAAACTTCACCCCAGTACTCCCTGACTTGTGGCCACCAGCAAACGGCTCAATAGGTAATCATATGTGGTGTGCTCTAAATCTAATGGTAGCCGCTAACCATTCTCAACTTGCCCAAACTGCGGCCCTTTTTAGAAACAAACACTGGTATCATATTAGCTATTCGGTTAGTTACACCGGCCCCGCCATCCCGCACAAGGTAGACATACAAAGTTGGGCCGATGATGCATCCAATTCGCACTTTTTACTTACGGTGGAGGTAGGCGTACGACGGCCAAATGTGCTAGACGACTTAAGTGATCCGACAATAGCCGTTGTAATTACAGGAAGACCCAAGCATGGTGCCTGTAAAAGGCTTCATGGCATTTGGCTACATTATTATTATACAAAACACCCATCATCTCAATCCACATCGGTACAAACAAGCAGCGTGGATTCTGACACGGGAGCACGAGTCTATGCTCCTGGGGGCCAACCAGGCCTCCAACCCCGCCAGGCCGCTATAGATTTCACAATCAGATGCGAAGGGTCAGACAACAGTAAACCATCCATGTTCCCCGGGATTAAAGACCAGAACTTCACTTCGTACTATGTTCCATGTCACAGTGGCCGGAACCTAAGCCATTTTTTTCTTCATATGGCCCTTAACGACTCCTGCCCAGACACTTGCCAGTCGCCGGAAGGTAGAGTCTGGGGAATTGATGGTCGCTATAACGTCAGCGACGCTCCCGTCTTTCCCCCAAATGTTTCGTCAACCGTCACCCTCCTCAGCGTCACCATACACAACGATACGGGCTATCGTGCCACTCAACCAAATTTGTACTACGCCTGGCTTCAAGACACGGCTCGTCAAGCGCATCCCAATAGCACGTGTATTGTATGTCATAAACGATCAAGGCACGTACCTTATGCAATGCCCACTAGAGGAATTCGCGAATGCGCAAAGCCCCCTTATAATAGCACCCACTTATGTCCCGCGGCATGTTTACTAGGAGCAGCCGCTCACACACATGGAGCAGAATGGATGAAGAATTACAGCAGATCCTGCTCACACACACCGGATACAACTGAGAACCCCACAGATATACGAGTGCGTATCCATCCAGACCAGAGATTCCCACTCTGCATTAGGGGAAGAGGGTCCATACCCGTTGGTAGTAGTATTTCTAAAACAGCATGTCTAGATACACTGGAGGCTAACTATCCCATCATAAACATGATGTCCAGTTGTAACACCTCACAGTACGGGTGTGAGCCCAACACCACCGTCCAAGTAATCATCCCTCAACTTAAATTAGGTACTTTACCACTGGCTGACGTATTCTGGTTTTGTGGAGAGCCACGAGTATTGCAGGTCCTCCCCAAGTTTTGGGGTGGACTTTGCACGCCAGTCCTACTGGAGGGGCATCTCACTGTATTCGAGCTAAATGAGACCAGACTGGAGCAACTCCTCAAGCACCCCGCACACGCGCGCACTCGCCGTGATGTCTCCACGGCCTTGAACGAAATAACCCTGAATAAGTACTTTACATTGGGTAACTCCACACACCTACCGCAGTGGGATACTGACGCTCTCATATATGTAGACTGGTCCGGAGAACCAGCCGGCGTACCAGAACAATATCGCGCCCTACAAGAAGCATCCTCCACGGCCTGGACTATATTCCTCCCCCACGTACAAGCACATAGAAACATGAAGTGGATTAATTACATATGGTACAATCAGCAACGATTTATTAATCACACCATATCGGCCCTAGGACTTATGGCAGAGCAACTCCATGCCACCACAATGATGACTGTACAAAACCGCTTTGCCTTAGACACCATGCGCGGTCCAGACCAAGGAGTCTGCACTCTCTTCGGTTCAGACTGCTGTGCACTAATACCCTTACATACCGGCCCAGCAGGACCTTTAAATGCTGTCTTTAACAAAATGAAAGCAATGCGTAAGGAAATGACTCAAAATAATGCATCCCCCGACCCCGCCTGGTACAAATGGTTAATGTCAGGCGACTGGTTGGCGGGTCTGATAAGAATTCTTACAATAGCAGGATTCGTCCTACTAGCGGTCTTAGCAGTAGTATGCTGTGGCATCCCGCTTATTCGCTCTCTTATTGACAAGACTGTACATTCCCTTTTCGGCCAATATCTCATGATGAACGCCAGATTGTTAGACGATGACGAGGACAATCAGGCACTTTTGAACCACTCCGACACACTCTACCCTCTGCTCCTAGCAGAGGATGACAAGGCTTAAAGAGATAAATCACTGTAAAGATACATGTACCCTGCCCTTTGCTTAACCCCCTTCTAGTTAGTCGCTTTGTGTGTCTCTTTCCCTCAGATCATGGCACTCCAACAGCGAGGTCCCTTACGAACGCACGCCAGACATTTACCACAAAGTATTCAACGTCCCTTTGGTACCTGTTACCTCACATGCACCTCATCCTGCGTTTGTCCCACAGATATGCAACCTCACAGACATTACCATTTCTTCACACGACACAACCTCGGCTGCGGTGCCTGCCAACGCCTGTTAATGTATCTCCGACCCCTGCCAGATCCCAGTCTTCAGCTAGTTATGTTAGAAGTTATCTCACTTGCCAACGCAGTTACTGCGCACCCTTACCCCCCGTTGGCTGAGGTTACAGAACTGAACCATGCAACCTGGTCTCCCCTGACCACTGACCGATATGTCGCCTTCCTTATTCATAACTGCAACCGAAGGGACTATCGACCGCTTCCATACATTATGGCACACGCTGATATCACCTTGCGATATACACAGTGGATCCATGATGGACCCACTGACATGTCCTTCTCTCTCACATCCAGGCTCACCCTCACCGTACACACTTACACATGTCGTCGCATTATCACAGTGGCACACGCCTATAGAAGCCACTCCCATCACGCGTTCCTTATTACCCCGAATATCCCATTACAGACTCTGATCCAATACCACACCGTCTCCTTCTGTGGCTACCAGCTATGGACGTCCCTAACCCCGCACTGCAAACGCCTTTTGCAACAGCTCCCGAGGAAACCACCATACCGTGTCCCGGTCGGGGTGGACTCCATTGTGTGTGTGTCACCTACACTCCGGCACCAACCCCTTACGAAGCGAGATGTATGGCAGAACCTTCGTGCTGGACACAAACTGAACGTTCCTCTACCCCTCAGCATGAAACAGTTAGCACCACACCACGAGTGGTGGTGGTAGCCGGACCAGACACTTCAGCCATTCCGATGTTTTCTGTGTTGTTGCTCTGTATATGTATGTTTCTGTACAGGTCCAGACAATGGCAGTCGCCCGCTTACCTCCTGGACTGCCCTTGCCTCCATCACGCCCAAGGCGGGTGTCCTGTCGTCAGCGCCTTGACTTCTTATCCTGTACTGTTCATTGCATCTACGATCCGGGCCACCCTTCGCAATCACCAGGCAACGCTCGCTATGCTTACACCTTTCTCTCCAACCACTGCTACTGTGGAGCCTGCCACACCATCGCACGCTATGCTCAGGCACCTTCGACCTGGCTCACCCCACAAGCCCTACAGCAGCTCCCAACCCACATCGTCCGACGCAGCATGGCTCAACCGTACCCACCGGACCCCCACATCCATGGCTTGAATCAACAGCTCCAGTGGACCACGCTCGCTGAAGATGGCCCCCGACCTCTGGCCCTCATTTTAAAACACGCTGATTTCACTCTATCCAGTCAACACTGGGTCCACGAACACAATAGTTGCATAGACTATTCGATTCACGACACACGTCCACTCACACTCACCACTCACACATACATCTTACGCCGCCTCATATCAGTAGCCTCAGCGTACGGCGGTATTACCACACACGCGTTTTTGCTCACCCGAGACATTCTACAGGAAGCCCGAGTGGAATATCATTCTGTCTCCTTGGCAGGATATAAACTGTGGTCCAGCCTGTCCCAGGACGAAGTGCGGATATGGAACACCATACCCAGACAGCCACCTATTCACCCACTGTTTTACAATACGGACTCGTCCATACATGTTTCGTCACGAGCACATCTCACAACCACCGACAAGTTCGACATATGGGCCCGAATGGAGGCGGACTGCAGGACTACCGCCCCCTTGCCCTTCTGGACTCGTCACGTGGCACCACGACACCATTGGTACTGGCATTAATACCACTGTCACAACCCCTTCACACATTGCAAACCACGGATCTGGTGACCCTTTCACACTGTCGCGCCACGGCGGGCAGAGTGGGAATTTTCCCTCGCCATCAGCTACAGAGGGTTTTTCGCCCACTCCTGATCCATGTTCGAGAAGGCCAGTATGTCTTTGATGTGTCATAAGTAATGTAGGGGAGTAGTAATGTGGAAATATATGTTAATTTTTACTGAAGTTTTACTGTTAATTTTTACTGAAGTTTTACATTTTGATATGTTAACTTTTACTAACGTTTTATGGTAATTTTTACTGAAGTTTTACTGTTAATTTTTACTGAAGTTTTACATTTTGATATGTTAACTTTTACTAACGTTTTAACATTTTACTGAAACGTTTTAACATTTTACTGAAACTGAGTTTTAATGATATTTTAATGGAAATATATTTTGATCTTTTGATTTTCATTCTTATTTGCTATTTCGATTGGCTTTCATCGTATGAACATATGCTATCTGATTTTATTGGAACTGCTCTACTGGCGGATATATAACCTTTCTTAAGTAATACCACTGTTTAACGTTTAATTTTAACTTCCTGACAGCTCGTGTAGTTTTAGGGCCAGGGCTTAGTAGCCGTGGCCTGTTGATTTACTTTACCTACAGAGCATATGTTAGACATGTAAGATGTATTTACTATCTTTTGCTATCAGTAACATGTTTGCTATTATTTTTCATTTATCTGGGGTCTGTAAAGATGCATGCAAGCGCAAACATGAAAAGAGTAGATTGTGTGAAACTTTTCAGTTTCAGAGGGGGAAGTAATGTGGAATTTTTTTCGATAGGCATCGATACAAACCAAGTCTATACAACCAAGTCTATAAAGTAATTATCAGTTAAGTTGTTTTAGTATCACTTAATAGACTAAGTATACTCTTTGCTTTATAATAAACCTGCCTAACAGGTTGACCTTAGACCAATGTAATCAAAGCCTATTGCTTGCTTATAAAGAAACCACAACAGAGACCATTTAGAAAAAGACCACCATGTTTATTAAGGACGACACTCCCAGTGGGAACACTTAGGGAAAAGAGGACAAGGACGACAAACCTGCCAGGGACTGTTAAGAGACAGACTATGGTAGGGCTCAGAAGACAGGGACCCACAGGGGTCAGGCCCAAAGCCAGACTCAGACTCAACCGTGATGACACTGGCAGGAGACGCCCAGGGAGTAGGAGGAGAAGAGGGCCCATGAGGAGGATTGCAGGGAGAAGTAGGGGAATAGGAAGGAGAAGCACCTTGACGAAGATCAGGCGAATTAGGCCCTGAGTCAGGCCCAGAATCAGGTGCACTGTCAGTGTCAGATGAAAGGGGAGCCCCAGGAGGAGGACTGACAGGCAGAATCAACACAGGGTCAGTCTGAGTGCCCACATCAACGGTAGAAGGAGAGGTGTGGGCAGTAGGGGAAGAAGTAGGACGATCAGGATCATCATAAGGGTCGACCAAATAGTTGCCCAAGTCATCAAGCAAACGGGAGATCTGAAAATGGCGATAGGGAGAAATGGGAGAAGTGCAACCCCTAGAGTAAGGGTGAGACCCCTTGCGTCTAGTGGTCTTGTAACGAGCTAGAAAAACACACAGAAAGAAGAGAACAAGACCAAGGTCAATAAATAGCATGGTGGCAACTAAATAGGAAGAACCAGTCTAGTACACTAGGTACTGAACTAGTGCACAGCCAAGCTTAAGAAAATATCTAACACACAGCCATATAATCAACTATAACCATAGCATTAGCAGAAAAAGGTGCATAAGAGCATTAAAATTAAGGTCTAAGGAGATATATATAATCATAAGAATAAGGTAAAATAAGAGAAGAAACTTACGCATAATCAAGAAGAAGAAAATAAGAAAACAATCCAAAGGAACTGAAGGCTAGTCCAAAACAATGTTGCTCAAACGAGAGTTAAGACAAGAATGAGGAAGATAGGACAAGTTTTAAAAAATAGATCCCCAAGAAGGCCCGAAAATAAGGGGATATAGGTAAGAGGGATCACGTGGGGGAAATGACGAAGGGAAGAGGAAGAACCAGGAGGGAACGAAAATAAGGGGAATTAGAATTCACCACGTGATGCATAATAATGAGTAGGAAGGGCCCAAAAATTGGGTAGGTCAGAAATAATGGGATCTCGAGTAGAACCATGCAAATTAAGGTAGGAGGCGCCTAGAGGCGCCGGCACATAAATAAGAGACACTCTCAGCAGTGTGTGGTCGTTGGTTGTTCGGTTCGAGTGTGGTAATCGAGTGTAGTCTCTTTTTGAGCGGTTGGATTACCTTCAAGACCGGTCTGAAGACTTTCTTTTCGGAATTTTATTTGGTACTTTCATCTTTTGGTGAGCTCTGATTTTTGGAAACTACCTAGAGGTTCAGGGTGGAAATCACCTTAGGTGATTCACCCATTAGGGTTTTGGGGACTTTCCTTTTGAAGCGCTTGCAAGCATCTATTATTCTGAAAAGGAGTTTCTCTACTGGATTATATCTGTTTTGGTGATTGACCTTCTCTGCAGAGAAAAGAAATAAACTTGTATTTTGCTGTCCTTCTCATCCAAGTCTCTGGGCCTTTTTATTGGGAGTCCTGACCGAGTTAGTGTTAATTAAGAACCAAAGAGGTAAACTTGGAGCACTCCTGAGGTGTTTGGTCTCAGAGGGGATTCTGAGATCCGACAGTGTCTTTCCAGATATGAAGTCATTTATAAGTTTGGACACACCTTCTCATTCAAAGAGCTTTCTTTATTTTCATGACTATGAAAATTGTAGAGTCACACTGAAGGCATCAAGGGCTATTTGACCAAGAAGGAGAGTGATGGGGTGCTGCACCAGATGACCTGGCCTCCACAGTCACCGGACCTGAACCCAATCGAGATGGTTTAGGGGTGAGCTGGACCGCAGAGTGAAGGCAAAAGGGCCAACAAGTGCCAAGCATCTCTCGGGGAACTCCTTCCAGACTGTTGGAAGACCATTTCAGGTGACTACCTCTTGAAGCTCATCAAGAGAATGCCAAGAGTGTGCAAAGCAGTAATCAAAGCAAAAGGTGGCTACTTTGAAGAACCTACAATATGACATTTTTCAGTTGTTTCACACTTTTTTGTTATGTATATAATTCCATATATACAGTGAGGAAAACAAGTATTTGAACACCCTGCTATTTTGCAAGTTCTCCCACTTAGAAATCATGGAGGGGTCTGAAATTGTCATCGTAGGTGCATGTCCACTGTGAGAGACATAATCTAAAAAAAAAATCCAGAAATCACAATGTATGATTTTTTAACTATTTATTTGTATGATACAGCTGCAAATAAGTATTTGAACACCTGAGAAAGTCAATGTTAATATTTGGTACAGTAGCCTTTGTTTGCAATTACTGAGGTCAAAGATTTCCTCTAGTTTTTCACCAGGTTTGCACACACTACAGGAGGGATTTTGGCCCACTCGTCCACACAGATCTTCTCTAGATCATTCAGGTTTCTGGCCTGTCGCTAAGAAACACGGAGTTTGAGCTCCCTCCAAAGATTCTCTATTGGGTTTAGGACTGGAGACTGGCTAGGCCATGCCAGAACCTTGATATGCTTCTTACAGAGCCACTCCTTGGTTATCCTGGCTGTGTGCTTTGGGTCATTGTCATGTTGGAAGACCCAGCCTCGACCCATCTTCAATGCTCTAACTGAGAGAAAGAGGTTGTTCCCCAAAATCTCGCAATACATGGCCCCGGTCATCCTCTCCTTAATACAGTGCAGTCACCCTGTCCCATGTGCAGACAAACACCCCCAAAGCATGATGCTACCACCCCCATGCTTCACAGTAGGGATGGTGTTCTTGGGATGGTACTCATCATTCTTCTTCCTCCAAACACGTTTAGTGGAATTATGACCCAAAAGTTCTATTTTGGTCTCATCTGACCACATGACTTTCTCCCATGACTCCTCTGGATCATCCAAATGGTCATTGGCAAACTTAAGACGTGCCTGGACATGTGCTGGTTTAAGCAGGGGAACCTTCCATGCCATGCATGATTTCAAACCATGACGTCTTAGTGTATTACCAACAGTAACCTTGGAAACGGTGGTCCAAGCTCTTTTTAGGTCATTGACCAGCTCCTCCCGTGTAGTTCTGGGCTGATTTCTCACCTTCCTTAGGATCATTGAGACCCCACGAGGTGAGATCTTGCATGGAGCCACAGTCCGAGGGAGATTGACAGTCATGTTTAGCTTCTTTCATTTTCTAATGATTGCTCCAACAGTGGACCTTTTTTCACCAAGCTGCTTGGCAATTTCCCCGTAGCCCTTTCCAGCCTTGTGGAGGTGTACAATTTTGTCTCTAGTGTCTTTGGACAGCTCTTTGGTCTTGGCCATGTTAGTAGTTGGATTCTTACTGATTGTATGGGGTGGACAGGTGTTTTTATGCAGCTAACGACCTCAAACAGGTGCATCTAATTTAGGATAATAAATGTAGTGGAGGTGGACATTTTAAAGGCAGACTAACAGGTCTTTGAGGGTCAGAATTCTAGCTGATAGACAGGTGTTCAAATACTTATTTGCAGCTGTATCATACAAATAAATAGTTAAAAAATCATATATTGTGATTTCTGGATTTTTTTTTTTTTAGATTATGTTTCTCACAGTGGACATGCACCTACGATTACGATTTCAGACCCCTGCATGATTTCTATGTGGGAGAACTTGCAAAATAGCAGAGTGTTCAAATACTTATTTTCCTCACTGTAATTCCACATGTGTTAATTCATAGTTTTGATGCCTTCAGTGTGAATCTACAATTTTCATAGTCATGAAAATAAAGAAAACTCTTTGAATGAGAAGGTGTGTCCAAACTTGGTCTGTACTGTATGTTTATCATTATTAAAGAGAGGACTCTTGCAAGTCATTTGAACAGCACTGCAATTTATTGAGGTCAAATTCGAATGAGTTGGAGTCTGCAAGCTGTTTATTTTAGCAAATTTCCCAATTTATTTAAGGTTTTAAGATATTCCAAAAGCAATATGGAAGGAAAGTACTTGTATTGTGCAGTTGGATTCTTCCTCTCACAAATATTTTATGGAGAAGGTGGGGAGCCGGTAGCTCAGTTGTTAAGGCTCTGGGTTTCTAATCAGTAAGTCAGGAGTTCAAGCCGTGGCATCGCCATGCTGCCACCCCTAGGGCCACGGAACAAGCCCCCCAACCCCTTGCGAGCCAGGGGCACTGTAAAATGGCTGACCCAGTGCCCTGACCCCAGCCTCTTAACATCACTGGGATATGCAAATAAATAATTTTACTGTGCTGCAAAGTATATCTGACAAATATAAAGCACCTCATGAAGTTACCTAATTTTTGAGCAGCCACTCAGTGAGTTGCCTACCATTAATATTTAATATTAATACTGACAAACCACAATATGTACAAGAGCAGAAGACTGACTGAATCACATCTTTGTTTTTCTTTTTTTGCAAAGAACATGATGGCTAAAATAATTCTAAACAGCCACAAATATTTCAAATGGTCCATTCAGGATAATGAGCAAAATATAAAGTATAACTTGGTTTTTGTTTTAATCAGATGTAATATCCTTTTTATTTGTAAACAAAGAATCACCAGGCACCACATTTTAAACATTAAAGAAAATACACATTGTAAAAAAACATATGTAATGAGAACACACACTGATAGTTATTGCATCATCCAACAGAGAGAAAACAGCAGGAAATTCATCAACTCCACTGCACTGTGAACGTCTCTGAGATCGGCAGGGACAAACTAATCACGGTAAGAACCTACACACACACACACACACACACACACACACACACACACACACACACACACACACACACATTTACACGTTAATATAGCCACTTTAGCCATGCAAATTATTAGCAATAGTGAATAGTGAAAAAATGCCTGATTTAGGATTAAGGAAACATATTTAACACCTTTACAATATTGTAGTAAATAACACCATTATACAGATGTTAGGTTTTTGGTTTCCTCCATTGTGCTTTAAATCAAGAAAATGCCAATACATAATATCAGTAATTTACTCCACTGGAGCACACTAATTGTTCATGTACATGCCTTACCTTGTTGTCAGTCTCGTAAGAGAAATTGTACACTCGTTCCCCATTGGCCCACACTCCAGTAGGTGGCGTTGCAACACCAAACACACGTATCTCTGCCACAGTTAAACCATCCAGCGCTCCATTCAGTTTTATTGGCTCACCCACCAGCTGTGACTAGAGCACAGTCATAAATAATAAAAGTTGTCATTTTCCATGAATAACCACGTGTTTGTAATTAAATAATGAAATGGTCTAGTTGGTCTAAGAAAAACCACGAGACGTATACGTTCCTTTCATTTGGTTGTTTTCATCTGCTGCTCTAATTACACTAATTGAATTTCCTTGCTGTTCAAACTGGTTATACACCTTCAGTTCCTTTGTTTATAGACTCATAGCCAAAAGTTTGCATTCTTAATGGTTTCTGTACAGAAAAAGACCACATTCCAAAATGGTGTGCATTAAACACAACCAGAGATCATATCATTAATAATATAAATAATTATTGTAGACCAGGGGTCACCAACCTTTTGAAACTGAGAGCTATTTCTTGGGTACCGATTAATGTAAAGGGCTACCAGTTTGATAAACACAAGTCAAAATAACACAGTGTTATTGTGTAAACTGTTTGTTTGTTTACTTCGGGACAGTTGCACCGGATCTGTTCATTCGTGACTCGCAAGCATCAGGTTGCGCATTCAGCTCGCTTGCGACATGGTGATGGAATCAATTAAAATAGGTGCTGAAAAATACTACATCTAAAATCAGCAAATAACAGCAGCAGTAAACAATTAAACTTTTAGTCACTGGTGATTTTCAGCAAATTAAGCATTTGCACACCAATGCATAATATTTTTTGTATTTGTTTTATCACGTCTGTTACCTTGCTGCATTTCTCTGTTTCATTGTCTTTTTATAGCATTTGTCTACAACAGTAACTTATCTGTTTTCAAACGTGATTTACTGCGGCTTTCCTATGTTCCAATGGTTGTTTTCAATGTTTGTATATTTAATTTATGTATTTTAATTGATCATTTATTTATTATTCACAATTAAATACATTATATTCTAGATGCTTATATCTTCACAACTAAACAAAATGTCTGTGTATGCATGGTTGTCAACTTGCTGTCTGCAATAATCATTTAAAACAATACGAATGTTGATCTACGCCTTGCATACTCAAATGTTTTTTTGTTTTTTTTTACTAAAAAAACAACTCAGCATGAGTAAAAGCCCCCCTGGACTAAACAAGCAGCCGCTATAAACTTTATAAAATGTCAAAATGAAAGATAGATAAACTCAATATCTGGCTTTTGAATTTATATATATATTTTTTTTTTTTAAATAAAAAAAATTGATATATATATTAACCATATATATATATATATATATATATATATATATATATATATATATATATATATATATATAATGGTTAGTTGCAGCACTACTAGAATGTGATAAAATTTCAAGTAAATTATTTTTTAATATAATGTTTGATAATAATGTTATTTTTATTTAATAAAACAGCCTCCTGTAAAAACATTGTTCATAAACAATGTTAACTGGAAAATAATCTGAGGTTTTTTTTTTTTATAAAAACAAAACTGGATTGTTAAGAAAGGTTTAACATTTATAATCATTGTCCTGATAAAAAAAAAAAAAAAAAGTCCACATAATGTATTGTTTTTACAAATATTCTAATAGTTAAAAAATCATCACTGAGGGTATTCATGATTTTCAATATATCTACATTTAAGAAGAGTAATACAACGGTTACTCACAACGTTTAAATTCTGTAAATGACATATTTGAAATTTGAAAACAGCAGTACCTGTCCTGCCGTGAAGATAACGTATGAATAATCTCCATGCTCAAATGTATCTAGGCTGTCCCCATCATCCCAGTACAAGTCCCCTTTGGCCCAACCCTGTGAGCTGAGTGCCACTATCAGGACCATGGGGTTTCTGCGTGAGGCTGTGGTCGTCAGTGCAGCCATCTGAACAAATGTGCAGATAATGATGACAAGCATATGATTGAAACAGTAGTCGTGGTTTAAAACGTGTGCATTGGAGTACCTGCAGTGGAATAATATTGCCTGCTCTCACGTGGACATTAATAATATCTAGTGGAGCTGGCAGGAGCAGATACTGTCCCTTGCTGTTGTAAGGTTTCCCCTACAGTATAACATGGGTTAGGATAAAGTCATGAGTAATCTGGAGATTTGAGATGTGATATATGCACAAAAATATATGAGAAGGTATACAATATAAGAATGTGGTTTACATCGTAAACACTGTACCACAATTCAGGGGGGAGATAAGCTGCTAAATCCACAACGCCCGGTTCTAGGACTGGACTGATGAGCAGAGAACTCCCCCACAGGAACTGTCTATCTATCGTCACACAATTTGGATCAGATGGAAACCTGGGAAAAAGCAGAAGGCAAAAAGGAAAAAAAAAAAAAAAGGATGACGATTTCTTGTCAGTCCAAATGAAATGTCTCAATTGAACAAGCGCTTCAAAAACATTACACTTTTTTTTACATTCAACAATTTTTTGAATGTAGGAACTGATCTTCATACTCAAAAAAGAGAGGTCTTGCTACGGTGCTGGCTGAGGTGTGTGCGTGGTGGAAAAGTGTGTACAGGAAGGGCAGAAGAGTGTATCTGATCACCAACGCATTGTTCATGGCTACCTGGGCCCGCTGTCCAAATACGTACGGTTCTTGGGGCTACAAACAAACATAAAACAATGCATATATACTGTTAGTTGATGGTAAATAATGGAAGGAGACAACTTAAGAATTCCACTATGGTTGAGATTTAGAGTACTGAGTTAGAACATTCTATAGCAGATAGACCACACTATTATTGATGACTTTTTTAATAGAAATGCTCTGCTTGCACAAAACAGCTATGAATTCTGCCTTTTTTTGACTGTGACTATGACTGGATAATAACTCCTTAGGTATTTACCCTAATAACTTCTTTGCATTTACTTTTGCATTCTATGAAAAGCATTTTATTTTATTTTACACTAATTATTCTATTTTACATGCACTCAATCTTTCACATGGTCTCGATCATTGTTGATATTAAAGTAAGATGAACTAAATGATCCCTAGTTCAAATAAAATCGGGGGGCATCTAACTCAATTCAATATCTTATTTAAAGATATTCTGTCTGAAACTACAGTCTGGGGTGGAAAGAAAATTTCCTCAGTTCACACAATTTTCTGGGTATTTTCAGTTATGACTGTTGGTTAAAGTAAAATTATCTATGATAAGCTTTACAAAATTGTATCATTGCAGTACAGTATAGTTATATAGTTATATAATGTTGCATTATAGGGACATTATTATATACTGCTAGTGTACCAAAGGTCAAGGTAAAATAAGTTTATAAAATACATGTCGTTGTTCTGCATGGTTATGTTTCATATCTCACAATGTTATTTCTGTCATTGTGGTTCCTCATAAATGGATAGAAGGCACCCAGCTGAGTCCAGCGCACACACAGCTCTTCATTAGTGTCACCCTCAAATCCACACACATCTGCCCCGACCAGAGGAATTCCATACAGCCCGAACAGCAGCACAGCTACAACACACACACACACACACACACACACACACACACACACACAAACAACACAGTACTCAATTCTCAAAGCTTTTCTGGGTTCAAAAATGTAAAAAATAATCTGAAACTAATCAGAAAGTCACCGAACATGAAGTGAGGGATTCTGCAACAAAGATAAATTATACTTAATCTTACATTTGATATATTTGATATATTAAATCATATATAAAATATATTTTTAAATCAGCAAGGAAAGCATGTCCCCACAGAAGGGAATTCACCTACTTTTTAAAGGTAAAAGTTATTTTTGTAAACATTAATAAAGAAATAAAATGCCTTTATAAGAAAATTATCAAGAGTGATTCATGTAGATTGTTTTCTTATAACAGTATTTCCCAATCTGTACATTTTCTTTAATACCACATTTAATAGTTACATATTGGGAATTCGAGAGCAAATGTTGTGAAACAACCGAGGGAAACAAAGTTAGTTCCTGTAATCCCTCTCCAGTCACTCGATTTATATAGCTCATAGGATATACATTTTACTAAGCTTATTTGACCATAAAAATGTCAAACCCTAAATCCGGAAAACTTTCCTTTGTCAGAAAACAGCTTTACATTTGACTGTTATAAAGTGATGGGTAAAAAAGTTATAGAAACCTTTCCCAACATAAATTAATGCAAATGAATAAAACCTGTTGAATTGTGACAAGCATTTAAAAGCAACATGGTATAAGAAATGGGAGTGAGTCACAGTCAAGCTTTGAACTCTGCTCTATTACTGCCATTTTATGCACCAGTATAGTAGAGTAAATTAGACTTTTATTAGGCCTCACCAGGGATAGAGTATCTCAGTTGCTCCCAGTCACTCCGAACATCTCCTGTCCAGTGACCACAGAAACGGCCAAGTCCCGGGAAAGACGAGCGGGACAACACAAACGGTCGAGAGCCTCGCACTGTCAGCAACGCACTAAGAAGAAAAGATCAAGACCAGACTAAAAATGTTATTGTATTTGCTTGACAAGCCTTATATGCAATTGATAAAAAGATGTAATACCATATCTAACCTATAGGTGGCAAAAGCCTCAGTCAGCCCATACAGGTTGTGTAGGTTGTAATGAGAAGACAGTGCTTGCTGGCTGGACATACACAGGGTGCCTGAGTTTAACTGACCTCCTATAACATCTGTGAAAGCAAAAATGTGTCCTTCTAGGCAAGCTATACAGGGTTAACTTTGAAAATGAAATGCAGATTTATTAGAAATGCATTTAAACTGGCCTGGAGTATAAGGTGGATTCTCTAAGTCTGTGTACGGGCATCCATGCACCGAGCCGTGAACAAAACTAGCAGGTTCATTCATATCCTGTTGACATATTATGACGGTTACAGCAAATAACGCACAAGCACATTACACTTCAGCCTAATTAAACCTTTCATTTAATCGAGATACATGAATAACTCCACGATTAAGGATAATGAAATAGCTAAATCAGACTCACTATCCAGAGGCCATCAAATGACACATTGGCATGGAAGTCCCTGATGCACTCTTTCCACCAGCTCACTGCATCTGGATTAGTGAAGTCTGGGAATGCTGTTGGTCCAGGCCAGACCTGATACATTTATACACACACATAAGTTTCAAATAGAATATGCATGCTATGAAAGCATGTTTGTTATTTGTTTTATTCCACAGCAAATTTGCCATCAATTACAATCCAAATTTTCAAAAAAACATTCTCTCTCTCTCTCTCTCTCTCTCTCTCTCTCTCTCTCTCTCTCTCCAACAAGCATGCCTAAACACACATACGTATACACACATATACACACACACGCACACACACACAACCATACACAATACCATGTACAGTTAAATGCTTTTTTTGACTGCCGATGACCAGAATTGACTTTAAAAAAAATAGAAAATTGTATAATATAATGCATATAAAACACAGATAACATCAATAGTATGGATTATATTTGTAATAAAAGAGCAGATATGTGAAGTATATACACCATATAATGCTGTTCAAGATCAGGATAAAGTTGCCTGAAGTATTAATATGGTTACATTTTGATGGGAATGTGGAGGGTGTGGGTGTTCAATCAAATACCCAGTAAACAATTGGTCCCTCACCAGTTACTATAAATCACAAATGTTTATAAGATAAAAATGCAACCAGTCATGTTCCAGAGAAATACTGATGGCCTCTGTTTACTATGTTTTACCCCTTTTACCTCCGATTGTTAAAACCGTCTGACAATACTTAAAGATGCAAAGCAATATAACAGCAGTGATACTAACACAAATGCTAAATATGTCTCCTTATTTAACAACTATATTAACAAACACTCGATTTTTACATGTCGCGGAGTACATGCAAGTCCCTATCAAAGAACTGTTACCACATAAATCATCAAAATCAGAAAAAGTTTTATTGCCAGGTACAGCAAAGGGTTTAGCAAAGAGCACTTTACAGCACTAGGAATTTGTCTTGGTGTCAGGTGCAAACATATACATAGATACTAAATGTGTACACAGTTTTTAAATAAACTACAATTAATTAAATAAATACTGTATACAGGAAGTGGTTTTGCATGAGAAGTAGTGCAATTTAGAACGTAAAAGTGAATACAGAAGTGTGAGTTTGCATAAAAAGTAGTGCAATTTTAGAATATGAAATGGGAAACATCATAACATTAGATTATAAAAATATGGAACATCGTAACATTAGAATGAGGGAACTAATACAGTGTGTACCTGTGATTTCCCTTTCAGCCTGCACTATTGTCAAAACTGCTGCTATTGAAAATGACCAAAACCTTCAGAACGATCAGATTTGAGAAGTGAACTCCGATGTGGATCGCTGGTGTGATATGGCTTTGCGGTTTAAGGTTACACACAAATTAACATTATAGAGACATTAACAAGAGGTGAATCAACAAGTAAATGTGTTATATTAAATGTACCTAGAACACCAGAAACCCCGGAATACAATCATTTAAATGTATCCATTTTCATGAGATTCTTAAATTAAATTATTATGAAATGTTTATTAAGGCTATTTTTCCAAAATATTAAATTCTCTTCCCTCTCATGATGTTTGGAGACGCACCTACCTTGCCAATAAGTGTTTGTCCTGTCAGGTTTTTGATAAAAACTTCTCGCTGCTGTCCATCATCGAAAGGTTTGTATGAACCTGGAGGACTCGTACTACTGATACCTGGATCCTAAAAACAGAACCATAGGCTGCTCTAATGACTACATGCTGTATATATACAGAAAAAGAGATACATTAGCTTTCAATCACAATCATGACTGCAAAATCGCATAAAACTTATAAGTAAGTCAGTGACATTTTTGAGTTCTTTTTCAAAGGGACAGGACTAATTTGGGTGTGTGGGAGTCAGAATTCTTGCTGGTTGGTACAGGATTAAATACTTATTTCACTCGATCAAATACAAAACAATGTATAAACTTTTTTTTCATTTTCTTTTAGATTCTGTGTCTCTCTGATAGAATAAACCTACCATAAAAATTGTAAACTGTTCATTCCTTTGTAAAGGGGTCAATTTACTTAATCAACAGGAGATCAAATTATAATTTCCCCCACTGCACAGTCTATAACACTGATTTTGTGAAATTCCCTTCAGATGCAACAAACTTACCAAAATAAGCACATACTTCAGTCCCTGCTCATGAAGCTCTTGCACCATCTCTGGCAAGTCTCCAAACCTCTGCGGGTCAAAGGTGAAAACTCGCTTCTTGTCAGCATAATCGAGATCGTTCCACTGCACGTCCTAGTGACACACAAGATTAAACTGTGACTCCGTTAAACAAAACTGTAACGTTTCCCAAAACGTTTACAAACAGTATGTTGTACCCGACTAACATTTGTGTACTGATGCTTGCAACGCAAAATAAAGAAAGAAATCCTTCGACGTTATTATTTGTATAATAATCCATTACATACGAGAGGAAAGGAGGCTTCCTGCATCTTTTGCACCACAGCTCTGGTCACATTGGTGGAATTGTAGCCCCATCGGCACAGGTGGAACCCCAAAGACCAATAAGGTGGCATCATGGGATAACCTTGGGATAATTAGAAGAAAGTCATAAACCCTAACTAGAATTCTGTGTGTTGGAATGCAGCTTCGATGAAAGTGAAACGCTTCACACCAATAACCTCATGGTATTGTCGGACAACACTCTGTGGATCAGGGCCTAAGAAGATGTAGATGTCTAAAATTCCACCGATGGTCACCCAGGTCAGCGCTGGCATGGGCTGCAGTGCTACCTCTACACAGACACATGTACAATAATTCATGCAATGCAGGTTAATACTGAAAAAAGTATGTAAACCATAAAAGGGGTCGACTGCCTCACCCATGGCATTGCTGTTAAGAAGGAAGATCCCATGAGCCTGACCATTGCCCTCTTGAACCAAGCAGAATGGATGGGAGCCGTAAAGGTTGACATCGCTCTGCAAATAGTCACGCATTAGCATGGTGAACACATTTTTAAAAACAAACGCTTGATTGGTGAAATACCCACATGTGGTGCCATATCTCTGTTCCACAGAGTGACAGAGGTCCAGTTGAGATCCAGTGTCAGGTGTGTGTAGTGTTCACCAAATCCAGAGATGTATTTAGATGCCAGAGAGGTGGAGAACTGCAGGTATTGGTCTGCAAACAGGAGCGGTGCTACACTGGTGTTTAGTCTATTGTGCACAGATCACACAAAACCTTTTTAACATTGTACACTTAAAACTCAGCAGTTCCATAGCAGTTTATGTTATAATTTAAATTGTAGATCATATGACGCACACTTACAGCACTTGGCCATTGGATCTGCGACGGACCACAAATCCAAATGGGTCTGACTTAAAGTCCACGTCGTAGAGGAAGCCTTCCGTGTTTGTACGTTTACTAGAGGGCACTTTGACAAAAGGAACTTCATATCGAGCTGAAGAGGGATCCTTTAGCTGTTTCATGAAAAAATCATTATGTGATATAATGTGGTAATTGTTCTCAATTCTAGACGAAAGCTTTCAGCAAAATAGAGTAGGTGGTGGATACCAATGCCACGTAACAGCTTTAGGATCTGTGGTTTGATTCTGAGCTCAGGTTACTCTGTGCAGAGTTTTGCACATTGTCCATATAGGTTTCTTCTTGGGCTTTCATCAAACTCCACCAAAAAAATTGTTGAAATTAAACTGCCACCCCACAGTATGTGTGTGGACTATCTGTGATGGACTATACACATACATTTGCTCATACTGTACACATGAAATATACTGTTGTCTATAATTTTTGGTGGATGGCAAAATGTTTATTGTGCAAATCATCACAAATACAGGAACTGTGATTTATCTTATTTAGTCTTTGTTCTTCGTTAGTAAATAGTTTATTTTGGTCAGGAAATACTGTAGGCTTGTAGGCAGGTTAGGACTGAGGAACACAGAGTAACCAGAACATCACAAAACAGACAGCATGTCCAAGATCAAACCCCAGACCCTGGCAGTTTGAGGCATGAACACTACTAACTGTGTTATGTGCAGTGCTGTTTTACACTAATTGAAACCTATTTACCACATAAGTATGAATGGTTCATTTGTGCTTTGAGAGTAACAAGAAATTTGTATCTATCACACTCACAGTTAAATGTAAGCGGCCTGCTTCCTCATTCATCACATCCAGCTGCAGAGTGGGGATATCTCGGGGCAGGTAAGAAGGAGTGGCACGAGTAAGGGTGGCTGATTGACCCTTAGGTGTAGGAGAAAGCGGCCCCATTCTGTAGCCTGGATATAATGCAGGGTAGAAGCACCATGGTGGCCCATTGTACTCAGTCTGGATTAGGGGCAAGTAGCAGCAGCCTCGTTTCTCACACTCCGCCAGACTGACAGTTCGATCACGGGCACAATCAAACCGCTTTTCCTCGGGAAGAGTGCAGCTGGTGGAATGGTTCAGAAATTCATTTGCATGAATGGTATCTGAAAAGTTTTTGGTATTGTTCTGGGAGAGATCTCTGGTCTTCTGCAATGATGCCACTCTTACAGTGGGTGTTTGGTGAAAATATAACTGGCTGATTAATATGCATGATAGTGCCAGAGTTAAAAAGACATAAGTTGAATGTGGAAGTCTATACAGATCCATGGTTATTTAAAGAAGACCTCACAGACATTTGTAAGGCACGTGGTGTGTTAGGAATCCATCATGTGAATGCATGTAACAAAATGAAACTAGAGATTGTGTTAGGCTGGGAGTTGAGGTTTATTGCATCTGTCCTGCAGAAATGGCTTGATAGAGATCCCTCTGTGGAAAGCAAACAGGGGATTTCCATAACTAATACTTTTCAAAATTATGAAACTCTCCAGATAGTACGAAAGGGGAACTAATCCCGGAAAATGGTCTCACACACACACACACACACACACACACACACACACACACACACACACACACACACACACACACATAATACAATGTCAATATAAATCAATCACGACACAGTGTGCACAAACACACCGCGCTACTTCACAATGACTGCTTTACTTATCCTTAAGAAAAACACTTACCAAAATGTGCATGACATTAAGCAGGAGAAAAGCATGAGATCTGTTACTTTCAAACAACATCCTGCAGCTTCAAACCGAACCGAAACCACAAGACTGGGGTTGCCAGGTCGAAAACAAATTCATTTCCAAATTTTGGGGAAATTAACAAAACTTAGCATCTGTTCGATTAAATACATAATCCCCAATGCAACATCCATAAATACTTAGCAGTGTAACCTGGCAGGGAGTACTGTTAAAGAAAATAATCAGAGTAGAAGGCTGTTACTATCCCAAAGTTTATGATTTTCTATCAACACACACCTTCAAATACTTCATGCCACTTACATTTTAATTTTAATTATCACATGACATTTTGCTTTTGTTATACAAATGGTCTAGAGTGATGACTCAAAATCTGAAATATTTTTCTGTAAGCAGGGAAACAAGTTGTTTGCCAAACAGGATGTAGAGTGTGGTACAATAATGTGTGTCTGCGGGAAAATGTGAAGCATGGTGGAGGTTGCTTTGCAAGTTTTTGGGCTCATTTCTGCAAATGGAGTTGGAGAATTGGCCGTGTGCAAGTGTACCTAGAAGAATTTATGCTCTTTTACAGGCAAAGGGTGGACACATTTACTTTGCATTTTGTTAATTGATAAAAAATAAACTACTAACACTTCTATTCTTAACATCTAAAACTTTGCAGCATTTTACTACACCTTCCTGAAACATTTGCACAGTATTGTATTTCGTTTACATATTTTGATGTTTTATATAACTTTTTATATAACTTTATATTTCTGCAATCTTCACAAACGGAACACACTATATCCAAGTAAACATTATTAATAAGCTTACTTCCTTTTTTTTATTTAGCTCATTAATAAACTCAGTCACTTCAATTGACCAGACATATAATCTAAAAACTATAGTATATGAAATAAATAAAAAAAATGAAATTAAACAACATATTAAACCAATTTGGTTGCACTACTCTAAAACGACAGACTTGGCAACGCGGGCCAGACCCCACCCGTGGCGCTCTTTTCCCCACCCGTTTTCTAAATAATCTGCACCACGAACTATTATTGGCTTGCGTTTGACATCACGTGCTCTCTCTCCTGTCTCTCGGTGAAAAATGTTTAATCAATCGGCGCGCAGAAGGCGGGGTTTGTGCGAATACAGGTGGGAAAGCGAAGAGACTCGTTTCCCATTAGGCGGCTGTAAGCGCTTCCGGCTCGGGGGCTTTGTGAGCGCGGCGTGTTTAGACTGCGGTGCTGCGCGGCTTCATTCGCTCTCACGCTGTTGCACGCGACCTTATCGGCTCTGCAGGTCTCCGCGTACAGTGTCTGTGAGTACAGAGAGAAACTATTGCTTATGGAAGAGACGTGTTTAATTCACTGGTGGGAGGAAAATAAATAATGGAGTTGCGACTCGACGTCGTCGCGCTTCGGGCAGAAGCTTTGTAACCGGGGAAGGTGGTTAGCAGTGCGGCTAACAGCGCTGTGGGGTTTCCCGCGGCTCGCCTGGACTTTCAGCCCTATAAGTGCAGGCTGTGTTTGTGGAAATATGGGTTTATTCGACGCTTTGCTGTTTTGTCGACAGAAAAAGCGAAGACATTTTGAGTTTCTTGCACAAGCTCCGGCTGTAAGGACGCCGGCCTGGTGCTCGAGGCGAGGCGATCTGGCTCCACATGGTCTCCGGTGGGCTGCGAGGCCGCTGTGCTAGCTAACATGCTAACGAGCGACGGCAGGACACCCGCTGACCACTGCTCTGTCCAGACGGTGGCTAGTAATAGTAGTAATAATAGTAAAGTGTGTGAATAAATGCGAATGATTGAATTTGGAAAAATAATGTTATTTTCTGTTTAACCAGGCGGCTTGCTAGAAACTCGGACCTCAGTCTTGCTAGCTAACTAGCCCCTGGTTAATAGTCTAGTAGTCCGGATTAGTGCTGTTAGCTCTCCGGTGATGTGGTGGTCGGTAATCTTCCGCTCTGTGTGCGCCTCTGACACCGACAGACCTCTGGCTCTTTTTTTCTGTGTGAGAAATTAAATCGAGGTTAAGATACAGGTACAACCGAACACATTAATTCAGGGATTAAAGTCACCCCGAGGCTTTGAGTTTCATCCCCAAATCCTGCGGCGGTGAAGAAACCAGGAGCAGGCCGCTGATCACATTCACCGCTCCGAGCTATGTGTCTGCTTAGCCTCCATTATCCCGCGAAATTATTCTCATTACCTCTGATCATGCCGGATAAGTGTGTGTGTGTGTACACTGAAAATATGGGTCATTCAGTCAGATTCACTGATGATTCCAAATTAATTGATTACTAACCCTAAAGTGGTCGTTAGTTGAATCCGGAAGTGGTTGAGTTTGTGCCACTGACCAGAAGGGTGTTGGTTAAAATCCCAGATGGCCTAGCTTTAATCCTCAACTCTACTCCCATCGCTTTGAATAAAACCAAATAAGAGGAAATCTAAATTGGGTTAAGAATACCCTAAACTGTCCAGAAAAGGCTTTGAGATACTCCAAAGTTGAGAAACTATACTTGATTCTTTCTTCCTCTCTTTATTTGTAGGATGGAGTGGCAGCCAGATGAACAAGGACTCCAACAGGTCCTGCAGCTCCTGAAAGACTCCCAGTCCCCCAACACAGCCACCCAGAGAGCTGTGCAGCAAGTATCCTACTCACCAGAAAGCCTTGTCTTGTCTGATAAATGTTTGTAAATAATGTTCAGTGTAGATAAACAGGGAGCCCAGGACAAGCTGTTTTGTCTGAGTTGCTAATGTGTGTTTATATTGGCAGCCAATTAATGTTAAAGAGCTAGATAGAGTAAAAGTCTTGCTGCCAATTGACCTTTCTCAACTTAACACAACAGGCAGTGTTGTGATGCTGTAACTCTAGTGCAAGATACACTATGTAAATCACACTGCCTCACACAGTAGAAGTGTTTTTCTAGGTTGGTTGGTTTGCATTCCTGGACGATTTTAACACTTTTGCAGGTACAGCGGAGAATCGCAGTGCAAATCACATTAAAATTGTAATCCGCAAAGGGAATATTACCATAAATAATAAAGATCAATAAATAACTGGTTTAAGCTTTAACAAGATTTATGCATTTTGCCTGAAATCCAATCACTGTTCTACAATTTAAGTCAATTGAGTCTTACCCACCTACTTTAAAAAAACTTCCTTTTTAATACTTCAAAGACCTTAAACTTGCCTATTGTTGAAAAGTCATACACTTTTATACTAAATTGTTGAAGTTGGTTAGGGGGTTGGATTCAGATGTCTGTCTTAGCAGCAGTGTTCTTATCTGGATGAAGCCCTGATTATTCAGTGTGCTTTATAAATCCTCTGTTCCTTCTCCCATTTTTTTTTCTGCCATTCCTCATGAAGGTTTTTATATTTTGTCCTGGGTGAAATCAACAGTAAACCCCAATTTAGCATTACATCAGCGTACACTCTGGCATTGCATTTTGGAAGTTGCTTAAAATGTTTTCCTCTGTGAATAGTTGCTTTTTATGATTGGTTATGGTGGTGCAGCTTTGGGTGAGCAGATTTACTGTGTTTGGCTCATGAGTGGATTGAGTGTTACACTGCCTTTCCTTAACCATGTCCTCAGAAACTAGAGCAACTAAACCAGTTTCCAGACTTCAACAACTATCTCATCTTCGTCTTAACCCGACTGAAATCTGAGGGTAAGATACGATCCTGCCTTGTTCCTCTTCTCCCCTCCTTCTCTTTCTGTTCTAATGGTGTCCATTTCACCACCTAACATGTAAACCCCTCACAGATGAGCCAACTCGTTCACTCAGTGGTCTGATTCTGAAGAACAACGTCAAAGCGCACTACCAGAATTTCCCTCCAGCAGTGGCAGATTTCATAAAGCAGGAATGTCTGGGCAACATTGGGGACCCCTCTCCTCTCATTCGTGCTACAATTGGTATGTTGCCTTTGCAAAAAAAAATAAAATAATTGCTCAGTATTTTGTGTTCGTGTTCTATTTACTGTAAATTGATTTTTAAGTATTACTAATTGTTTGAACCATCCTTTACTAAATAAGGCCTTGTTATACATTTAGTATTGAATTGCTCTGCTAAAAAAAGATAACCTAATATGCTACTTAATAATTTAGTTATGTGGCTGAAAAGGTAAAAAAAAGGCCTCTTATATTTGCTGAGTAATTCGTGCTCATAAAATGAAGCTGTTCTTATAGACATCTAATGGTGTTTCCAATACAGGTATCCTGATCACAACCATTTCATCCAAAGGGGAGCTGCAGACATGGCCCGAGTTGCTGCCTCAGCTCTGCAACCTGCTCAACTCAGAAGATTACAACACCTGCGAGGTCTGCACTTATGTTTTCTCGTTTACAATTCATTATTGCGTCCCTATGCTTTGCATTCAAGCCGTGCTTCATATATCAGTTTTTAAGGAAATGTCTTGATTACCCTGATTGAGCTCATTGTGTGCTTAACTGTAATGGTGGTATTTTAATATCTGTGATGGAGCCATTTCATGCTTATAATGCCTGTATCTTAGACACCCAGCACTTAATCAGAGCAAATCTGAGGTCAGGATTGATTGGAGTGTTACCATTCCTGAAAATGGAGAGGGTAGGATCTAAATCCCATCAGTTTAATGGAGCAGATTTGCACTCATTTGAGATAAGGCCACAGTAACTTGCTTTTTGTCGTTAAGAAATTGATTTCAAACATTAGAAGTGTAGAAGTCGTAGATCCTCTTTGCACACATCTTATAAATGTACACCTTCTCTGTGGGCAGAGGCAATGTACTATTTTGGGGCATTTAACAGAAGCAGCCAGTGATGTGTCGTTTATGAAATAGTTTGTTACAATGCATTCATTAACTTGGGTTGCCTCTGTTTTTTTGTGTGTTCAGGGATCATTTGGTGCTCTGCAGAAGATATGTGAAGATTCATCTGAGTTGCTGGACAGTGATGCATTGAACAGGCCTCTCAATATTATGATCCCTAAATTCCTACAGTTCTTCAAGCACTGTAGCCCTAAGATCAGGTAAGTCACCTGAGATTAACCACAGCAGTTTCATTATATATCCTGCTAGAGCTGTGTGTTACATACTGTACAGATAAATCTTTTGTAATGGATATTTTTGTTTCTGCAGATCTCATGCTATCGCTTGTGTGAACCAGTTTATCATTGGTCGAGCTCAAGCTTTGATGGACAATATTGACACTTTTATTGAGGTAATTTGTAATCTGATTTACTGTGGTGGTTGTAAATGTTTATCCCACTGCTGTTTTGCATGTCTGACTCGTCTTTCTGTGGTGTGATAGAGTTTATTTGCGCTGGCTGCAGATGAAGACTCTGAAGTGAGGAAGAATGTTTGTCGAGCACTGGTCATGCTGCTCGAGGTTAGAATCGACCGCCTTATCCCGCACATGCACAGCATTGTTCAGGTAAGCCTCCTCTTCCCAATCAAACATGCGCAACCGTAAAACCCTATCAGAACGATGAGCAAGGAGTTTTTTCTTTGTGTCTTTTCAGTACATGCTACAACGCACACAGGATCCGGATGAAAATGTGGCTCTGGAGGCTTGTGAGTTTTGGCTCACCCTGGCTGAGCAGCCCATCTGCAAAGAAGTACTTTCTGGACATCTGGTTCAGTGAGTCATCAATGAATTATATACACAATGTATATATCTGTAAATTAGTCCAACTGGCTCATCCCTGGTCATCCCTCTCTGATTGTCTTATGGATGCTGCTGAGTCTTCAGCAGGAAAGTCACATCCATGTCCACAAGTGCTCGCACTTCTGCTTTTTCTCCTTTTTGCCTTCTTGCTAAAGTGATTGGGGAGATACCAGGAAACTGCTTCTCTGATTTATCAACTAAATCAGGGGTCTCACCAAACCTGAATGTTATATATATTAGAAAATGTGATTTAGCTCATAGCTAAGATAATTACAGTCAGATTTAGGTCACATTTTAAATAATCCAAGAAGTTGAGAGATGTGGTTTTATGCAAATTAAGTCTTCCTGTTTGACTTTGTAAAAGGTCCAAACAAAGCACAGACTCCTTTGCATAAGGTTTTGGTCTGCTAAACCTTTGCCAGTGCATGGTGAAGGCAGATTCTCCCCCGATTGCAAGGAGACACAAGAAAACAAAAATTTTTTGCAAGGTTCATTGATTGTGATCTCTTATTTATTCAGCATCCATATCTCCACATTTGCACCTCTGTTTAGCAAAGACATAGCTTCATAATTTTTTTGCAATTTTTAATTTATTTAGTTAAGTCCTTAATTTGGCTTAAAAAATGTTTGATGTGCGACTAGACTGTTTTTTTTTTTAAGTTGTGTTTTGTCCTCAGAATTTACTAGAGTAGAAAGCAGCAGAGAGTAATGCTGGGTGGTGACGGGAGACATGTAGATCACACATTCGTCCTGTCACCATGGAGATGATGACACCAGAGTCCTTGACTGCTAGTGATGTGCGATGTATTCATACTGTCTGATCCATTGCAGCCCAGCGTCTCTCACCCCCTTTGCGGCTACTTTAATGTGCCACGAGTCATAAAGTCTATTGAATCTTCTTTTTTAACAGTAGGAAGCTTGCGTTCTTTTTTTCAGCATTGAATATCGATATTAATTATAATTGCCGAAAATGCTTGCATTTTTGTTACATAGCACCTTTACAGAAATGCCTATTTTATTTTCTTAATGATACAATGGCCAGGACTTTCTAATTCCTGAGATAAAGAGGAAACCTTGAAAGGAACCAGATTCCAAAAGGGAAACCCTTAATGTTTTGGTTGGCATCAGATTGTGCCTTTGAGTCATTAGTGTTTCTGTAACTATATGCTTAAAAAATAACTGTACGAATTACTAAAAATAATCACTGGAACTGGTAATCAGCTGTTTATTTGTAAACTTGGCTATGTCCCATGATAGAACTGGACATCAAATCAGGGTTTGGATGGTGTGTGAATTAGATTTATTTTTAACCAGTGTTCCGCTGAGCAGCTGTTTCATATTCATATGCGCGACACATTCATATGTTCTAAATCTGCCTTCTTTCAGACTGATTCCTATCCTGGTAAATGGAATGAAGTACTCTGAAATCGACATCATCTTGCTAAAGGTGAGGAAGGACACATTTTTCCCAGTTTGTGGCCTGTCAATGGGAATGACGATACCTTGTGCTCTTGAGACACACTATGATGTTTCACGTATTCATACTGTCTGACCCAGAGGCCTCATGTCTGCAGTTCTTTGCTTTAATACCCATGTTTGTGGGAATGAAAGCATTTCTGTGCTACCTACCATTAAGAAGCCTTTTATGAATTTACAGCTAATGTGATCTTACTGTGTGGGTGGAAGGTGTGATTTTATTTATTTATTTATTCTCTTAACTCATTTGTCATGCATTGCAGGCTGCTTTGTTAGGAAATGGTCACGGAGTTAAAATTAGAACCTGCTTTTTTCTTTACACGTTTCAATAAATCATTTTAACAGAAAAATATATTCTCAAGCTGAGCCTTGTTTTAGACTGATACAATAGTACAATTAACACAGTCATAATTCGTTTATTAAAATAACTGATCTTTGTTTTGACTATCAAATGATGGTTCAGTATTAATGTAGTGCTTGTTTGACCTTGTAGGGTGACGTGGAGGAGGATGAGGCTGTTCCGGACAGTGAGCAAGACATCAAACCTCGTTTCCACAAGTCTCGCACAGTCACACTGCAGCACGAGGGAGGCGAGGGAGAGGAGGGGGAGGACATTGATGATGATGATGATGACGACGATGACACTCTGTCTGACTGGAATCTACGTAAGTGTTATTCGTGCACTGCTTAGTTTGCGTTTTGTTACTTGTATTGCCTTGCAAGATAAACATCTGTTTATTTTTTTTTCTTCTTATTAGTATTTGTATACCAAAAAAGGATGTTGTGACTAGATTTGGGCTGTATCGATTCCTCGAGCAATTCGATTACAAAAATGTATTAATTCATCTTGATGCTTCGTTTAGTCCATTTAACTAAACACGTAGCACTGTTTCCCGCGGACCATTATTACCGACGCACCAAACTCTGGAGCGCTCTGGACAGGTAACGCAGAAGATGCTGCAGAATTATAAATAAAGAAACGGGACGCGAGGAGAAGATTCAGGCCAAAGAAAATGCCAGAACATTTTGTGATAATTTCAAACGGAAACGTAGAGAACACCATACGGTGCGGTTACCAATTAGAAATTGATTTTATATACAGTCTGTTCAAAAAGTCCCTTTGCAGTGGCCGTGTAGAGCAGGTAGTGGGGCACATTTTTAAAGCTGCCCATAAACACATTGAATGAATAGTTTCCCATAATCTACTCTGCAAAGGTACAGCAGAGGGACCTTTTTTTTTTTTTTTTTACTCCTTGTATTTGTATTTTGTATGGTTATTAAATGCACTAATTCGGTTTAGTTTTCACCGATATTCTTTTATGCAAGTCTAGCAATAAAAATTTAAAGTTCTAAAAAAAATGTAATTGTTTATTTTAAGAGACCTATATTATTTTCTTATTTATTATTGCTATTTAACAAAGAAAAAGTACTTATCTGATTTAATAATTGTTAGAATGCTCGATTACTAAAATAATCAATAGCAGCAGCCCTAGACTAGATATAAATGAGATGGTAACCAGTCTGGTTGGTTTCAGTGGAGGTGATGACAAGTTATACCATGACTATCCATGATGTGCAAGTATTCATACTGTCTGATCCACTGAGGCCAGTGAGGCAAATACTTGTGAATCCCACATTTGGAATAAAGTACAATGTGTAACAATGATATGAAAAACCAGTATATTTTTAAAAACCTTTCTTGTTGGCAGCTTTCTTTTAGTTTATTAGAGTAATTAAAGAAAATGAGAAATTAATATTTTCCTTCCATTTTTAGGTAAATGCTCGGCTGCAGCACTGGATGTGTTGGCCAATGTGTTTCGGGACGACTTGCTACCCCACCTGCTCCCTCTGCTGAAAGACTTGCTGTTTCACCCAGATTGGGTTGTCAAGGAGTCTGGCATCCTGGTTCTGGGGGCCATTGCTGAGGGTATTTGAGTTGTGCTTTTATTACTATATTAGTTTATATAGCATTCTGATGCTCAAACTGTAGACATGTATGTTTGCCTGATGAAGTAGAGCAGCTCACTCACTGTTCCCTATGTTTGTGCTCTCCTCTGTGTAGGGTGTGTGCAGGGAATGGTTCCCTACCTGCCAGAGTTAATTCCCCACTTGATTCAGTGTCTGTGTGATAAGAAAGCTCTGGTGCGCTCCATCGCCTGCTGGACGCTGAGCCGCTATGCTCACTGGGTGGTGAGCCAACCACCTGATGCCTACCTCAAACCACTCATGACGGAGCTGCTGAAACGCATTCTTGATGGAAATAAGAGGGTGCAGGAGGCGGCCTGCAGGTTTGTGGCAACATTTCAAAAGCTGTATAGATAAATTCAACCACAGGCTTAGTTAGGGAGAAAATGTAGATGAGTGTAATATTTTAAACCAAGTTTTATTTTGGTTTTACAAATGTATTCCTAATATCCATAACTTGAAAATTGACGGTCTATTTATGCTTTAACGCCACATACTTGCATGGCTGCATATGCATTCCATAACTCTCACTTTAGTGATACCCAATCAAGCTAGATATTTAGAGGAAACATCTAGTGATATCTGATTGACTTGATTGAAAGTTTTTTACTGTTTGTGTTAAATTGTGCGTACTAAATTAAAGCTATTGATATGACATCAATACATGATTACATCTTTATGTATAAAATAAGTGATTTGGTTGACTGCTTTCTTGGGCAATTAAATAGAGTATTTTATATTTTGATTTACCATAGGTGAAGTCAAAATTAAATCACACAAGCCTCGCTTCACTTTCATGGTTTCTTTTCCCTGTAGTGCGTTTGCGACTCTGGAGGAGGAGGCTTGCACAGAGCTTGTTCCTTATCTTGGCTTTATTCTTGACACACTGGTCTTTGCTTTTGGGAAATACCAGCACAAAAACCTTCTCATCTTGTATGATGCCATTGGGACACTGGCTGACTCTGTGGGCCATCATCTCAACCAGCCTGTGAGTTTGGAGCATTGACATAAAAGGCATATGAAGGGAACTTTTTTTTCATATTTCAGTTGAAGTTTTCATGTGCTTAATCTATATATTTATTAATCCTTCTCACAGGAATATATCCAGAAGCTGATGCCCCCTCTCATACAAAAATGGAATGAGCTAAAAGATGAGGACAAAGATCTATTTCCTTTGTTAGAGGTGAATAAGTGATCATTGTAGGGTAAATTACACGTTGCTTTAAATAAAGTATCGTGCATTGGCCGGTGTGAATATTTGTGTTGAGTTTCTATCTTTTTTTTTATTTTTTTTTTATTTTAAGTGTCTCTCATCAGTGGCCACGGCTCTGCAGAGTGGCTTCCTGCCTTACTGCGAACCGGTGTATCAGCGCTGTGTCACTCTGGTGCAGAAAACCCTGGCTCAGGCAATGGTGAATGCATATACACAGCAAAAACTCATGTATGCTGCCTGATTTGTGTTTATACAAGGGCTGAAATGATTCCTCTAATAATTCGAATACAGCAAATATGATTGAGACCCATCTTATTTTCTCTTGTATATTTAGTATTTACTTTAAAAGGACTTCTAATTCGATTAATCAGTAGCATAATCGGTAGGAAACTTGATTACTAAAATAACTGATAGCTACAGCCCTAGTTTATAGATACATTGATCAGATGATTGGCATTTATTTCTGTGAGTGGTTGCAAAGGAGTGTTGAATCTTATTTAATTCATCTTCACTGTTGCGGGAGCAGCTAGAAATAGTTGTGTACTGGTAGTGTCCTGTGGACCTCTTGATAACTGTTGTGCAATTTAGCATTGATATCATTAATTATAGTAATAACTTGTATCCGTACCAATGTTTTAATGTACAGTGTTCAATCATTCATTTTTTTTTTTTTTTTTATTAAACGGTCCATATTTGTTATACAGTTTTAAAAAAAAACGTCAAAGCATTTTGATTCCTTTTGTTGGTCTCAGGTTACTGCTGCTTGCTTTAGTAACATGTAAAGTAGATGCATGTTCTTAGAACACTTCATGATCCATCTTTTGTCCTTCTAGATGTATAACCAGCACCCAGAGCAGTATGAGGCTCCGGATAAGGACTTCATGATCGTAGCTCTGGATCTCCTTAGCGGACTGGCCGAGGGCCTCGGGGGGCATGTTGAGAGACTAGTGGCTCGCAGCAACATCATGACACTCCTCTTCCAGTGCATGCAGGTATGCAAAAGAGGCAAAACCTTGTGCTTAGTACAGAGATTTGTTATATATATGTTTGTGACGCTAAACTGTTTTTAAATGTAGGACACTATGCCTGAGGTGAGGCAGAGTTCCTTTGCTCTGTTGGGAGACCTGACCAAGGCCTGCTTCCTTCATGTTAAGCCCTGCATCTGTAAGTCATGCTATTGTAGCAGTGTTGATACTACTGACCTGCTTAAAGTAGTGTGTATGGGATGTTCAGTGATTATGGCCTACTGATTCTGTGTTTGCTCTACAGCTGAGTTCATGCCTATTCTGGGGCTGAACCTGAACCCAGAGTTCATTTCTGTGTGTAATAACGCTACTTGGGCCATTGGTGAGATCTCCATACAGATGGGTAAGTTCTGATGCCTGGTTAAAAAAAAGGCCCTCTATTCACCACATATCTGTGATGTGTGCGGTTACCATGAAACAAAATTTCTATTTCCGTATAAGGAAATCTCATTTCCCCAAAACTGTCAGCATACAAATTTCTTTTTCAAAGTCTGGTTAATTTAGTTTTGAGAAATCTGTACTCTTTTCACACTGGGCTATTACTAATCATTACTTTTCGTTTATTTGTATCCATTCATGACCAGCTTTAAGTTATAATTTTATTAGTAATACAACCACATTTTCCCCTAAAAATAGTAACTTTTTTTTTTTTCTCAGTACAGAAGTCTTCTCAGATTTTGTTTATGGTAATCGCAGACATTACCGTCGGTGGTGAACAACTTGATAAAGTATACACTAACCTGCCACGTTAATAGGAACGTCAGTTACTTTGCTTATTCATGGAATTTTTCAATTAGACAATAATTCATGTTCTGATGTTTGATGTGAGCACTACTTAAAGCTCCTGACCTCTGTCTCTGTTTTCATGCATTGCACCTCTGGCACATGATTGGTATGAATGACTTTAATAGGTGTGCATGTGTTCCTATTAATGTGGCCAGTGAGTGTATTCCTATTAAAGGATGGAAATTATCATTAGTCTTTTTGAGAGAGGTACAAAGAGAGCTTGTGTTTGTGTGTGTTCTGTTAGTCCTGTGCACTCTTGTGTTAGTTTTCCTGCTGGGCATCTTGTGTATGTGTGCATTCGTTTCTGCATGCTAGGCTGCAGGCAGGCTAGTGACAGTGTTTGGTGTTTCTACAGGCTCAGGTGACAGGAAGCAGGAAGGTGTTTGTACAGGTGAGATAGGAAGGAAGCTAATTGTTTTATGTGAAAGACTGCTTTACTTTATCTGAAATGGTTTACCCCAGTGATTAGTGATAGCAGCACTGGTTGGGTTTTCTCCTATTCCTTGTTCTTGTTTATTGTGGCTCAGCTGTTTCTTATGGTCTCAGGTGCAGAGATGGAGCCATATGTGGGACTGGTGCTTAACAACCTTGTGGAGATTATTAATAGACCCAATACTCCCAAGACTCTGCTGGAGAACACTGGTATGACCGTTGCAGTTTGACTTGTGTTTCAGTGCGACACTGACCTTTATAATGAAACGTGTTGGTCATGAAACAAAATCAAAGTTGTGGAATTTAATGTTTAAATGATGCTTTTCTATCTGTTCTGAAACAGCCATTACTATTGGTCGGCTGGGATACGTTTGTCCTCAGGAGGTCGCACCCATGCTGCCTCAGTTCATACGCCCTTGGTGAGTTTTTGAGCCCTGCTCCTACATCCCACAAAATATTTTACATTTTATTATTAACATATAATAATTGAAGTTTACTTATTTATTAGAAATTATTATACAACTCGTAATGAGTCATTTCTGCAATTTAGGTGTCAGTCACTCAGAAACATCAGGGACAACGAGGAGAAAGATTCGGCTTTCAGAGGCATCTGTCTAATGATCGGAGTAAATCCTGGAGGTGTGGTGCAGGTAAATACATTTTGAATTTAATTTAAGCCCAAAAACCGCTAGCATTGGACATGTTCCGGTTAATTTGCAGACTGTTTTTAATTCTTGCATCCTAAGTGCTCCACATAAGAATAGACCTGTGCCATAAACCGTGTGTAACACCGCTCCGTAATCAGCAATGGAAAAAATCTGAACCCTGCCTGTTTAACACTCATTGCAAATAAATAAACTTGTCTTATTCCAAATGTTAATCCACAGTGTTTGTTTCATCCAGGACTTTATTTTCTTCTGTGATGCTGTGGCATCTTGGGTGAACCCGAAAGAAGACCTTAGAGACATGTTCTACAAGGTAGCCATCAGATAATTGTACAGTGTCCTCACCCCTTTCTCTGAGAAGATGCTTAATTCAGTGTGTCCTGTTGCAGATCTTGCATGGCTTTAAGGACCAGGTTGGAGAGGAGAACTGGCAGCAGTTCTGTGAGCAGTTCCCCCCACAGCTGAAGGAGCGGCTGTCGGCCTGCTACGGCGTTTAGTCGCCCCTCCTCACTGACACAGGACACGCCTGTTAGGTACAGCATCTCTGTATTATTTGCCTTGGGTAAATGTAGCTATAATGTGTTTACTTATTTGTAGTTTTAGTTCTAGGAAGATATGATTAATTTACCCATTGTCTAAAAGTACTAATTTTCCATCACGCATTGAGCTACAGTAGCTCATCTGTTGGATCGGACCACACGTTTATTAGCTGTCTTATATCTCCCACCCACTGACGAAGAGAGCGTGTTATTCACTTCACCTATCAGTGTTCATAGTTATGCCTGTTTGGTGTACATTGATTATTGTGGTGCCAATACTTGGATAGAAGAATGTGATGAGTCACTATGATTGTTACTATGATTTTATATTCCCAACATTTGCATCTTTCTCCAGGTTGAATCTCCGGGAGGGTCACTGGGGGAAACTCATCCATGTGTGTATTGCCCTGCTACTGGAGGGGGGAGGCTGGCGCGACGATCATCCCTGCACCCTGTGTCTGTATGAGGGAGGGTGGGAAGGGTGGGAGGGGGTTAGGGGGAGCCAACCTCTGCATCAAACGCTGCGGTTTAGCGGTCCGCGCACTGAGTAGGAATTTTTTAATAAAAATGAAAGCAAATGGGGATCTAGGCTGGGATAGAGGGAGGGAGGGAACTCGTAGGCAGGGCTTGCCACCTGATAACTCCACTGCTCTCTTCTGCTGAGGGAGAGCACTATCGGGAGGGGGGAGGCTGGGTGGCACCAATGCACCCACCAATAGTACAGTCTAGTCTAAGCCCTGGCACCTCAGCTAGACACCTATAGCACACAAGCGCATTCAGTAGACCGGCACACTCGTTAGAAAAGCTTAAGGCGACCTGTTGCCCGGGTGGTAATGCATACACATAAGAAATCTACAATATCTTTAATGGGTATTGGTTGACACATCAATACTAAAATGACTTTTAACCACAGGGATTGTTGGCTAGAGGTAAGGCACGAGATATCTATAACAATAGGGAGATAAGTACTAGTACCTTTTTAAAATGTGATCATAACCAGTAAGTACAGTGCATATTGTCTCGCTTTCAGGCTGTTTTGCATATTTCCAGGCTGTTGTAACTACTTTGCAGCTGGCACTTAAGGTTCATTATTCTCCCCATCAAAGTGTTTCGTGTTGACCCTGATTCTGCTGTAACCAGAACGATCTTCAGGAACTGTAACTCTAGTGCTCACTGTTTTTCCTTTCTTATGCTTGCTTAGTTAAGGGAATGATAAAGGTTTGCATGACTCTGGACCCTTGGAGAAATCAGTGCAATGTGCAGGTGTCAGGTTGTTTCTTTTAAAAAAAAAATTATAATAATAATCTTTTTTTTATTTTATTTTATTTTTAATCCAGAGCTTCTCAGTGTACAGTGTTAACAGGTGTAGCTTTATTGTGAATTTTCAGTTAGGTCAGTGTGGATCGACGTTCCATTTCCTTTGCAGCTGTAGTTTGTGAGCTGCGTTTCACATCTAGATATACTCCATTAAGAAACCATACTGCAGCCTGACCTTCCTGTAAACTAAGAGAATGTGCTGCTAATGCATTTAAAAGCAAATGTTATGAATTAAATGTCAGAACTCATTAAGGGATTTCAATGCACTTTCTCTTATAAGGACTTTCACACAGCAATCCCGCAGGCTGCATTAATGCCACTCTTGGTTAAAGGTGAGCTCTAAGTAATGAGACTTTTACAGCATGATAAACACAAGATGACTGCAGTGTTTAACTCCTAGTACCCTGTATTGACAGCTTTTATGTAGACACAGTAGACAGATTTGATGAAGCCATGTGTAATCATGTGGATGATTAGTGTAAAATTTGTTCCAATCTTACACAATTAATTCATTAGTTTTACCCTGTGCACTGTGACTTGACTTATAGTTCAATATAAAAGCATATGAGTGACTCAACCTTTAATGAAGAAATGTTTTTTTTAAAGCTATGGCTAGGTACTACATGCTGAGTTTAGATTCATTTTGGCCATTTTTGGAAGAAAGACAGGTATTAGATGCCTATACAGAATTGTACTGTTTTCCAGAGAAAGCCCACTTGCAGTTTTTTCACCATGTATTTGCTGTGTTAAACTGATTTGACTGAGGCCTTATAGGATGCACACACCTGATTTTATCTCTGCACAATTCTACGTATTTGGCTTTAATACCAAAAAAAAAAATGTACAAAGAACAGAGGCTGTTTTATATAGCCATAAAAGCAATAGCCATGTCTCTGCTAGACTGCAGATGCTAATGTGTCTTCAAGGTCCTCCAGGTTTGCTTTGTCTTCAAACTTGATGTAAAGTAAAACTGTACCATGCATGAAACAAAGACTCAGTGTGGTGCTTGTTTAATGTCTTCTGGATTTTACTTCCTGTTATGAGATCATTTAACCACCACTGAGCCAGTAATAGGTGATTTGAAGTACCGTTTAAAATTCATTGTTCTTCAATAATGGCATTGACAATCTAATTTCTAATTAATCTACTCTTTTGCAAACTGTTTAATGCTCAGGACTCGAGAAATAAGTAAAAAAAAAAAAAAAAATCTGTTGCTTGATAGGCATTCGAAGTTGAACTAATGTAAGATTTTGTGTAGGTTGTTTTCTACCTATTATAACCCAACCTATCGTTTAATTAAGTAATTAATGTTGAAGTACAGATTTGGAAGATCATCCTAACGTGTGCAGGCCAGCCAAACTGATCGTAACCAAACAAACTCTGCTGTGAGCTCCCTGTTACAACATAGACATTTTATTTAAGATGCAAAGCAAACTCCTTATTTTCAGCAATATGATGTCCATTTGTGGGGTTTTTTTTGGTTATTTTCTATTTTATTTTTTTGTTTGTGTTTTACAAGCACAAAGGTTTATTTGGACTTTAAAAGTTTTTTTATTTTTCTTTTTGTTTAAAGAAGTTTGTTTGTTGTTTATCAACCAGTTCTGACAAGCATTATTGCAATTTTTTTTCTTTTTCTTTCCTTTTTTTTTTTCCTTTTTTTTTTTTTAAATCAACCATTTTCAAACAGCAATTGATATGGAAAGAGCGGAATACATTTGAACCTGTACTGTGTACTTAGAAGAAAAAAAATTCTGCTGAATGATGTAGTGTTTTTCCTCTACCACTGCTGTGGTGCAAACTCGTTTATCTCATCACCCTTCTGTTTTAATTCTGTGAATCGGGGAAATAAATTTTTTTTCTACCAGTGGGGGAAACAAGTGTAACGTCTCATTTCAGTTAATGGAACAAATGTTTAACATGTGCATGTTACAGTTAGACTGTTGTTTTGATTTAGGAATTAATTTAGGATGTATGAACTGTTTCACTTTGAGAACGTAATGCAGTTGAAAGTGCATGTGGTCTTTTCTTTTCTTTTTTTTTTTTTTTTTTTTTTTTTCTTCCTTGAAACTTAAAGAAGTCTGAATTAAAGTCCTACAAATGCCTAAGATCTTTTCGGTTATTTTCACACTCATTTGTGTATTGCAGCAGTTTCAAAGTCCAGTTCTGGTGTGTCAGTGGTTGTCAGTTTGCTGATTTACATGAGGGAGATTGTGTACAAAATTAGCATTTACTACAAATAAAACGAATTATGCTAAAAGTCTGAGGCATTGCACTGTGTAATTGATAATATACAGGTGCATCTTAATAAAGTGAAAGTCGTATATTGATTCATCGCACACAGACTGGTGTATTTTAATCATTTTTATGATTATGGCTTACGGCTAATAAAAACCCAAAATTTGGAAAATAAGAATATTGTGGAATAGGTTCAATATTGGAGACTGGTACTGTCACACTTGAATCATCTAATTAAATCCAAAGGTTTACTGAAGTTTTAAATGGTCTCATTGGCAAAGGACAAAAAGGACTGGATTGTTGGTCAGTGTGCCAAAATTCTCTTTTCAGATAAAAGGAAAGAAGATTTTGCATTTCATTTGGAAATCAAGGTCCCAGAGTCTGGAAGAAGAGAGGAGAGGCACAGTTGCTGAAGGTCCAGAGTAAAGTTTGCACAGTCAGTCATGTCATCTGCTGGTGTTGGTCCACTGTGTTTTATCAAGTCCAAGGTCAGCACAGCTGTCTACCAGTAAGATTTAGAGCACTACATGCTTCCCTCTGCTGACCAGCTTAATGGAGATGCTGATTTCAATTTCCAGCAAGATTTGGCACCTGCCCACACTGCCAAAAGCACCATGGTGTTGGTGTGCTTGACTGGCCAGCAAACTCACCAGACCTGAACACCATAGAGAATCTGTGGTATTGTCAAGAGGAAAATGAGAATCAACAGGGAAAAAAAAAATGCAAATGAGCTGAAGGCCACTGTCTAAGAAACGTGGGCTTCCATAACACCAGTGCCACAGACTGATCACCTTCCTGCCACGCTGAATTGAGGCAGTAATTAAAGCAAAAGGAGCCCCCACCAAGTACTGAGTACATATACAGTAACTAAACATACTTTCCAGAAGGCCAACAATTCACAACAAGTTTTTTTTTTTTTTTTTATTGGTCTTATGAAGTATTAAAATTTTTGAATACCTAATTTAAATTGGTGGGTTTTTGTTAAATGTGAGCCAAAATCATCAAAATTAAAAGAAATAAACACTTGAATCATATCAGTCTGTGTAATGAATCTATATAATATATGAATTTCACTAACATAAATAAACTTTTTAATGATATTCTAATTTATTGAGATGCAGCCGTAATTTGCACAGTGTTGAAATAATGAATATTTTAAATGGACTTGCTTATCTTTTGTTGGGACACTATATTATTACTCACTCAGCTTATTACCAACATTCTTACAACTGTACATTCTTCTGCTTATCCAATTTTAACATTACCAAAAAAAACCATGCAGTTAAAAAAACCAGGTAATGTTCACATCAAACCTTATGCAGTCTCTACAGTTTACACCACTGGTGGGCCAAGTTAGAACAAGAGCAAAGCAAACCCTATGAAATGATGTGAATATACTATTGGGATTGCTTTAATAAATACTCATGAAAAGGAAAAATATTAAAATGAAAGTCAGTGATTTTGATAGTGTTTAGGCCAGCACAGAAGACTGTGATCAGAAGACAAACATCTTCCCCACCCAGTTTGATTTAAGCCTGTCAGGAAGGATGTAGTAACTTTCATAATCACTACAGCCGTGGTGACTCGCAAAGCATCTCAGCACAAAACAATACGATCATCAACACCAGTAGCAGTAGTAGTATCTATATTTTCGATATTGGCATAGTATCAAAAGGATTGATCCTATCTGTTTTTTCTAACAAGTGAGTTTAGAATATTTGAATAATAGTAATACGCCATACAGTATATAAATATCATCAACACTATATTTTCTTCCATTGTACCACCGCTTATCATGACAGCGTTTGCTCATTCAGTCAAAGCACACTCAGCGCAGGTTTTAAAGGGGATTCGAGTGCATGGCTGCGATCCTGACTGAAAGGAAAAGAAGCATAATCGAGTTATTTCACTCTAGTAAAAGTGATGAAGCTTCATGTGATATTTGTCTTTTGACACTTTTTTATTAGCCTATAACTCTTTCTGTTTTGGTGAATCTTGTATCTGGTTAGATATTCGTAATGAAATCGTTTATATATTATTTCTATTATAAGAAGTCATGTCTATTGCAGTTTATTTCAAATGAATCATGATGGGTATCAAAATACACCTTCAAATCGATCACATACAAATATTTCTTAGAGGTTTCAGTATCGATATCGACCATAATTGTCTTGAAATTACTTGGTATCGGTTTGAAAAGAAAATAATCGTATCGCCCATCCCTAAACAGGCCCGATTCCACTCCTTAATGGGAACATGTGACGAGCACGCGACGGGCACGTGACATCCCTGTGCTCAGGCCACGCCTCCCTTGGCAGGTTACAGAGGATGTCACATATTTACCTCCAGGTATCGGAATCATGCCGAGTTCACGCGAACTATCTGACGGATGGATGGCTGTTAACATTCAGCGAATAATTTAGCACCATTTTACCAACGCTTTTCTCCCCTTCGCATTCGATGCCACGGTGTGTATTCGGTTTGAACTTTTATATTACGTCAGTATGCGGATATACTCCGTTTCACAGCCTCTGTAGAAGAACAAAAATATAAGCGCGCGCTATACACATTGTTTCTTCTTATGACACGCGTTGGTGATATTGTTAGTTACTTCTAATGTTTGTTTGGCGACTATAAAACCCACACTCTAAAAAGGCCACTCTGTATATTATATTATAAGCGTTAATTTGTGTTTGTGTTTTGGTAGCTAGCATGCTAACTCGTGACTAGCCGGTTGTCGACGTAGCCGCGTTGTCCGAATCACTGAATGAGCGCGTAGCTTTAAATTAAGGTTTTGATACTGAATATATATAAATACATCTACGTATAAATGCTTATATATATTTCAAATGTATTTCATGTTACATTGTCTGTTTCCTAGCTGTATAATTTAAGATTTGCTGTTTAGTTTTGAACAGTGTGTTCTCTGTAACGGGTTGCTGATGTGGCTTATCAGTGTGGACAGTGTTGGAGTTTTATATATTAACTTTAACTAAATAACTTCCTGTCTAACTTTATTAAATAACTAACTAAATACCTATTTAACTAATAGTGATTTTTCCTGCAGACATCCGCTGTAAACTGTTGTATTTAAACAGTTGGACGACATGGCTGGAGGCATTACAGAGACAGGGGAGCCATACTCAGGTTTTGTAAGTGTTCCCATTGACCTTTATGTTATTAAAAATATGTTTAGTTTCTTTGTTTGTCAGTGTTTATTTCCCGTAGTCCTCATTTAAAACAATACACATTCAATGCTGTGTGCTGTTGGAAAAGAAATACCATTTTCAATATCACATCTAACAGTAATCAACACAAACCCGTGTGTAAAATCCCTCTTATAATATGCATAATAGATCTTGACTGCTGTTCATCTTAGAAACTTTTTTGTTTTTGTTTCGGAGAACGGAAGCCATCAAATCTTGCCATCATCTCGAATGGCTTGATTGCACTTGATCACACTTTATTTAGGGCTTTGGAGTAGAGAATAGATGGAGTGCTGGCCTTTAGTTTGTTTACGAACCTTTGAGATGGAATATTGCAAGTAGCAGCAGGAGGTTTTTTTTTCTCAGTGTGTGATGCATCTGCATAAATGATCATATAATTGCTGAATTAATCGAAGAACGGTTGGTGATCGAGTCTGTACATTTCTGAGCCGAGGATGGAGAAAAAGCATGGATATGGCTAAACTAGATGAAAATAAAATCGCATCAGAGCACCTGTAAATTAGGAAGCTTTCCCAGGCTCCAGTGTACATTTTCAGTTAGTTTCATTTTTGTTCTGTTTTCTGCTGAAATACGATAATCACTGACATACCCAGAAATCGTCTTTCCTTAATTTATTACTGTGTGCTTTATATCAATGTCGTAGGATTTTTTCATGTAGGTGCATTGTGAAATATTTAGCTTTTTCTCGGCATATACAAAAATCTATCCACAAACAATAAATACACAATGACACCCTATGAAAAATTAATCTGCAGTGTTGTTCACTGAAAATGATGTCTTAGTAATTATCATTTCTGTGTTCTGTTGCTTTTTATTTGTAACCACTGGAATATAAAAAAAATCATATACACATACAATAGTACAATGATGTTCCTCACATCAGAGCTAATTACAGGACACCCAGACCTATTGCGGAGCAACCTGCTTGATAAACAGCTTTCTTAGTAAACAACATAAAATTCTGAATTTGTGTCAGTCAGAGCAAAAGTCTTATGCAGCACATGTGATTTAAACCACTTATTACTAAGTTACTTATTCCTCTACTAGGAAAGAGGAAGCCCAAAGATACAAAGCACACGCATGTTTTCTTGCACAAACGACAAGTCCGAAAAGCCGCACACGTCGTCAAAAAATGTCTGCATTGATGTTGAAAAGCACTGACGTCAGTGGGATCTTGAGGATGTCTCGGTGCTATAGGGGTTGGAATTATTATCTCCAGTAGATAAATAACTTGTAAATATTTTTGATCTTGTGGTATTTATTAATTTTTTTCTGATGGGTGTAGCATTTTGACAATAAGGTTTTTATGTGTATATACTAGATTAGATTAGATTAATGCAAATCTAATTCTGAGTTTCCCTGCACTTGCCTGGGCTTAAATATTTATAAAGAGCACAGCACAGAGAACTTTTGCATTTGTACTATTGTTTGAGGAATGCTTGATAAATAATTATCATATTGTAATGAAACACCAACTATATTAAAACGAAAAACGGAGAACTGAAACATATGGCGCACACGAGACAAGGCTCACTGTTGGGAGAATGTTATTAGCATTCAGTGTAAATTATGTACCGTTCATTCACTTTCACAGCACAGTTAAGCCTCGGCTAATGTGTTTGCATTTATGAAGAGTATTAAGTGAATATTAATTTGTTGATTTCTGTTTTATACTTTCCAATCAAAAAATGTCATAGTATTTTGAGAATGCACCTAATTTTACGCAGGAAATGTTTGCTGAAACATGGTCACATTTGTAAGTGCTAATAAAATGTGTGTGCGCACAGGTTGGCTTGGTGTACATGTTCAACATAATCGTGGGCACTGGTGCTCTGACAATGCCCAAAGCCTTTGCCGCTGCTGGTTGGGTTGTAAGCCTGACGCTCCTCTGCTTTTTGGCTTTCATGAGGTAGGTGGTGTAAATGTATATAATCATCTGTAAGCGCTTAAATGGGAAAATTCAACCTTTTGCTTTGTGAAAGTTTTATAAAGAGTGGTCTGTGTGTGGCTCATATATTCTGAGCACTTTCAGTTGTAAACATTAACAGTAAACTTATGTTAAACTGTATCACATGTTAGGTAGTTATTGTAATTATGTGTATGTTTGCCTCTGGGAGTTTGAGTCTCATAGTATTTGCACTTTTCTTCTCTAAGTTACATGAGCACTACATTTGTGATCGAGGCCATGGCTGCAGCAAACGCCCAGCTACGCTGGAAGAGGAGAGAGCAGGAAGAGGTGTGTGTGTGTGTGTGTGTGTGTGTGTGTGTGTGTGTGTGATGCACATTCATACAGAAAGTGCATGCAGGGTGTTTTCTTACAGTCATACACATTATAAACATATAATTATGCACAGTGTTCTCAGCTCTTTTAGGTTCTCTGCAGATCTCTTTTTTCATCTATCAGGAAATGCTTATTCAATATACAATAATGTACTATGTATTATGAGAATATTGTGGTTTCTTTGCTCTTAATATTCTCTTAAACCTTCTACATCTCATCTGGGCATCTATCAGTAAAGCTTCATTGCTCAATTTATACCATTTTGTTTATTTAAAGTATGTTTTCTGCTTGAGCGCATACTATAGGAATTAAGGTTAAGGAGTGTAGATCAGTGTAGGGAACGTCCAAACATTTACCTACAAGGAATTTTGTGTAAAAGGACCACGAGGGATTCCACTTACAGCACTGAGCTACTTACCCAGATTGTATAGACATAATTCTGCTTCCCCCAAGTGTAGTGTCAGATTGTCCAGTTCTTTAATGTAATACAGTAATTTATACAGTATCTCACAAAGTGAGTACACCCCTCCTATTTTCTGCAACCATGTTGGTATAATCGTCTCTAGAGACAACAAATTTGTATGGTCCTGTCAAGCCGACAAAAAACATGAACATGATGAATAAGACAATAGGGGTTGCACGGTTACATGACGTACGGCTGTTATCACTTAGGGTGTACTCACTTTTGTTGCCAGCTATTTTGACAATAACGGCTGTATTTTGTTATTTTTTAAAGGACAGTAAATCTGTACTGCTATACAAGCTGCACATTGACTACTCTAAATATATCCAAGTTTAATTTCTATAGTACGTGTCCCTTGAGAAGATATAATACAATGGTTGATGAAATGTGAGGGGTGTACTCACTTTTGTGAAACACTGTATATTTATGCTGGTAATGTTTGTTGAAGGTAATGGCAGTACACTGGCTCTATTTAATAGCTTATACTCTGCTTTAACTTTGCAAAAGAGACAAAATTATCACAGATATTTTTTGTCTGTCTTTGCATATTATCACGATTTATTAGTTGGGATTAAGACGATTTTAGAAAAAGGGCTCTAACGTGGACTTTTTGTATAGATGATGAGGCATCTAGGTTTGTAAAAGGATCTTTTTTGGAACATTTGTGAAGAGGAACATCATATCACAGAATTTAGTTTTGTTTCTCTTCTCACCAGATAAATAGCAGTGACTCTACTTCTGACTACTCAGATGATGAGGTCACCTGCAACAGGCAGTTGGATCCAGTGGAGACTCGACCCATTCTGTCTGTTCGTGAGTACTCGGCTTATTTGTAACCCTTTTTTTTTTTGTTTTTTGTTCTGTGTGTAGGCACTTTGGCATTGATGTTTGTTGTGTTTATTTTTTGTTTCAATGTCAAGAACGTACAGGGTGTGTGGATCACTTTGATATTGTGGAGAGAGTTGAAATGGGACAGATGGCCTCCATGTTTTTTAACAAAGGTAAGAATGTTTTATGTTTCCCCACTTTACCACCTTTAACAGGTTTTTATATTTCTTATAGGTACAGAGGCTCTTGGGGGAATTATCACTTTATTGTCTTTTAAAATATAAAAGCCTCTGCCTAAATATGTGTAATGTATGTTAATTCTGTTTTCAACAAAAGTCCTGGGTTATGTTCCCAGAGAAGACTGGGATATTTTATGGGTAAATTGGCTTAGCTCTTTAAGAAACATCCGAAATTAAAGCCAAACATTTTTACCTTGTTTAATTTTTGACCGTCACTGTAAGGAGAGTAAATAAATAAATAACCCCCCGCTTTTACGATTTTAAGATGGTATGCTGGCAAGAATGAACATAAAAGTCCCCCCCCCCCCTGTCACTACTTTTGTTCTTGGCCACAAGTAAGGATGATTTAGATCCGGATCAGTTTGTGGTTCGGAATGTGCATTTTATAGCCAAACCATTTTACTTAATAAAATTCAGCGCTCTGCTTACCAATGGTTTTTTTCTTTACTGTTTGTAATCCATTATATTGTTGTTTTTGGCACATGATTTAATATATAGAATTGGGCTGAGCAGATGATTAAGGGCCATACTCAGGAGCCCATCAGTGGCCAGTTTGAACCTACCAGGTCTATAAATATATTTTTCATTTCCGTTTCACTTCACCCTTTCTTGAGTCAAAGCGGTTTAACAGTATATAGATGCTGTCTTACTTTAAATGTTTATTTATATATATATATATATATATATATATATATATATATATATATATATATATATATATATATATTTTGTTTCAATAGTAAATAATTTTGATGCACCATTTTTTTTGTTGTAATGCAGCCAAAGATACGCAGGTTTTTAAAAAACAGTAACTACATTAAAGGCAAATAATCGATCGTGTCAATTATGAAATTGTGTATATTTAAAGGTTTTCGTGATTCATTTACTTCACCAATAATAGGAGTGAATAGGCTTCTCTTCCTGTGTAGAATTACCACAGTGAAGCTGCTGGGTAGAGCAGCAAATCTGATAATCCCTGACTGTGCAATTTTACAAAGAGTGCATAAGAACATATATATATATATATATATATATATATATATATATATATTACACACACACTGGCGATCAAAATTAGAGAACAATTTATAAACAATTGAACAATTCCGAAATAATGTCATCTTCACTGCTCAACAGTTGGAGTTTTTGTCCTGTCTATACCATGCTACCAGAACACCTTTACCACAAATTAACTAAGGCATTTAAAAGAAAAAAACATTAATTTGCAGAAAACACACTAATCAAAATTAGAGAACACTTTCAGATACCTCCCAGTTATTGGTGTTAAGCTGGTACCTGGTGCTAATTCCCTTGATTATCTGTCAACCCCTATTTAACTGGCAGCCTAACTTCCAGTTTCACTGACTCTGAAGGTGGTGGGCCGTTCTAAAGTGAATGAAAGCCTCTGGCAGCAGGTTGTCCAGATGAAGGCCAAAGAGATGACCCTATCAGCCATAGCAAGACAAGTTGGTCGTTCCAAATCTGTGATTTCAAGAATATTGAATCTTTACAACATCACAAACTCATTCAAGTCCGCCTAGAAGGCTGGTCGTCCACGGAAGACAAATACAAGAGAGGACAGGATACTGCGGAGGGCTCAATGGGCAATCGTTTCCACACTGCAGCTGGTATTGCTCACCAGTTCAGCGCTGAACAGGGTAAAGATCTTTCTCGTCATACAGTGTCTCGACATTTAAGAGCATTTGGACTAAAAGCCCACTCTGCAGTGACCAAACCTCATTATCAGAAAGAATCAAAAGGCTAGACTAAGCATGTTGTGTGGACAGAGGAGAACTGGTCCAAAGTTCACTTCAGTGATAAAAGCAAGTTTAATTTATTTGGGTCCGATGGGAAACATGTTCGGCGACAAACTGGAGAAAGACTGAACCCAAAGTGTGTAAAGAAGTCAGTGAAAAGTGGAGGAGGAAGTGTCATGGTTTGGGGCATGTTTTCTGCAGCAGGAGTTGGGCCTCTTATACAGCTACATGGCAGAGTGAATGCAAATGTTTATCAGAACCTTCTTCAACAACATATGGTTCCTTTCCCGCGTTCATCACCCAATCAGCCCGCAGTGTTCATGCAGGACAACGCACCATGTCACACAGCAAAACGCGTAAAGCAGTCCCTTTGAAACTGAAAACATTGAAATAATGACATGGCCTGCCCAGAGTCATGATCTCAACCCAATAGAGAACCTCTGGGAAATCCTTGGTGACAAAGTTATGGCCAAGAAACCCACTACAGTCACCGATCTGTGGAGGAGCCTGGAAGAAGAGTGGACCAAAATCACTCCAGAGCAGTGTGAGAGACTAGTGCTGTCCTGTGGCCGCAGATGTGCTGAAGTCATTCAGAGCAGAGGCCTGTACACTTCCTACTAATTGCTGACTGTTGTAACCTTCAGAACATTTTGTTGTAATGTTTTTCCTTGCTACGGTCATTGTTGTTCTCTAATTTTGATCAGTGTGTTTTCTGCAAAATAATGTTTTTTTTTTTTTTAAATGCCTTAGTTAATTTGTGTAAAAGGTGTTCTGGTAGCATGGTATAGACAGGACAAAAACTCCTTCAACTGTTGAGCAGTGAAGATGACATTATTTCAGAATTGTTCACTTGTTTATAAATTGTTCTCTAATTTTTATTGTGTGTGTGTGTGTGTGTGTGTATGTATGTGTGTGTATGTGTATGTGTATGTAAATATATATATATATATATATATATATATATATATATATATATATATATAATTATACACACACACACACAAAATGAAAAAAATGAATGTGGTGTCACTACCCTATGGTTTCAAAACAGCATCAATTAGTACATTTAAAATTTTGCACACTTTTCACAAAATCCCACATTACAAGTCAGGTGTATGATAAACCAATTATACCAAACGGGTCCTAATGATGAATTTCATACACGTTATTTATTTGAAATAATTCTGCATTATTTATGTGACCATGAAAACCCCAGCTTGTATCATTCCTTCAGCTTCTGCTTTTATATTCTACTCTTGTTGCCATTATGACACTCTAAGTAATACAGACGGACAGATAAACAAAGAGTGAAGAGCTAGAGAGAAAGAAAGACGGACAGATGATAGAGAGAAACTGGAAGCGAAACCGAAGTTCTCACACTTGTCATGTTCAAGCGTGGCATAATATGACATTTCATCTTTTAATGCATTCCCTCTGGTGGCTCTGTTCATCTTATTATTGTATAAGTAAGAAGCATTTAAGTGAAGTCCAAAAAAAAAAGATTTCAAAGCAGACTGGAGTTTCATGATGTGCTCTTCAAGCTATATTTTTAAAACCGCACAAAGAAACGAGCAATGTTGAGGACTGTAGATGAAGTGGCCAGCCAAGAAAACTTAATGGAGAGCAGTAAGAAATGAGTGACTGCAGGCAACAGTGAAGCACTGTGGAGGTTTCCTGTCTTCTGAGAAATACAGACCAATACTTATCCATCATGCGATAGAATCGGCGAGGTGTCCAAATATATTTAGCAGTAGGACACCGACCCTAAACATACAGCCAATGTCATTAAGAAGTATCTTTAGTGTAGGGAACAACAACAGGAAGTAATCATATTGGCCCCACAGAGTCCTAATCTGTCATCGAGTCTGTCTGCGATTACATGAAGAGAATCTGAGGCAGCGTACATCCACAGATCATCTGTGGTTAGTTCTCCAAGATGTTTGGAACAACCTACATGCTGAGTTTCTTCAAAAAATGGAGAGGAAAAAAAAGTGTACCTACAAGAATTTGTTTTGCAGGCAGAGGGTGTTGATTTAATTTAGATTTCTTTTTTTTTTTTCCATTTTCTTTCCTTATTTAAAGTTAATAAATATAGGTTCCCTGGTGGTCTAGTGGTTAGGATGCGGCGCACTCACCGCTGTGGCCCGGGTTCGATCCCCAGTCAGGGAACCAACCCCAGCCATTAGGGTTGTACAAGCCTTAGTGCACTCTCAGTGCCAGTCCCAAGGCCGGATAAATAGGGACGGTTGCGTTAGGAAGGGCATCCAGCGTAAAAACATGCTAAATCAAACATGCGGATGATCCGCTGTGGCGACCTCTAACGGGAGAAGCCGAAAGGGAGTTTATTTAAAGTTGTTAAATGTAAAAAAAAAAAAAATAAATAATAATTAATTAAGACTTATTTTTGAAAGCGTTTATACTTTGCAGCATGTTATCAATTTAAGTGACCTTTTTTATGTAGTTAATTATTACAGCATTTAGTGATGTTTTAAGCAAATGTTTTTGTTGCCTACCTACATTTTTGTCTTTTTAATATAAATTTTGATTGCCATGGTCTCGAAAACAAGATCAGTAGAAAAAAAATAAACAAAAGTAGATACAAAAGAAATAGTTTTGAATTAGTATTTACAATTGACCATTGAAATGGCACCAATGCATATTATCAGCCATTTATTTTGTATTGACCAAAATCTGTAATTCGTCAGTCACTATTTTATTTCGAGTGCTCTAATTTTTAAGTGTTGTGTTAAGCAGCTTAGGATGTAGAATAGCATTTAAAGCATCTATTCAAAGTGTTACACTTCAAATTTAAATCACTGTAGGTCCTAAAGTTCATGTATAAGCTCTGTTTTCCTCTTTATTTCAGTTATGCTGAGAAGAACTCTCCGCTGCTAATGGGGTGCAATTAAAGAGGGTTAAATTGCCTTTGGTTGTAATTACTTACTCGCATGCCATTGGTGCCTTGTTTAATCTTTGATCTGCTATGCTGTGGGAATGATGCAGGTTAAGACTGAAAGCTGGGATAATGGAAATGTTAATTAGAAGGAGAATGACCTTCACCTTTAAGGTCCAGCTCGTTTTGCAGCTGTGTGTATATATATATATATATATATATATATATATATATATATATATATATATATATATATATATATATATATATATAATCTTTTTTTTTTTTTTTTTTTAAGCAGTCGATTCAGAACACTGGCTTCCTTTTACTTTATTATGATGGTCCTGTTAGCCAACAGCTGACTCTGCACTCTTGAGCGACTATGTAATATCTCACCAGCATTGCTTTTGGCATCTTCCGTAAAAAAAAAAAAAAAAAAAAAAAATTATTTGAAATTTGCGATACCTTGCCATCAAGATCTTGCTGTTTTCTCCATTATCCACTAGGTGGTGCAGTTGTTTCACACTTGTGTACGCTGACGCATATTCTCACGCATACACGCCTTTGCACTATTAGCAGGAGAGCCGAACTTTCTCAGAACGCCAGTCTTTTGCTTTACCACTTGTCTCCATTATTCTATTAAAGTCTGAAGTGTTGAAATAGCGCCCTGCGCTCTAACCTTACCCCACGCCAAGGTGCCCAAGCATAAAACCTTTCTCAGTAGAGCCAGTTTCAACTTCTTTAACCATTAATGACCTGGAAGAGCACATAGCCTTCTGCAAGGAAGATTGAGGAAGGTAGCATGAAGTATTTATTGCCTGTCTCATGTTTTATGTCTGAAATCATGCCAGCACTCATTCAGTTTTCAAAAAGACGTTCTCGAGACTGGTCTCTATTGTAGCTGCAGCAGAAAATCCAACCCTCTAGGTAGAGACTGTAGTTAAAATATGTGCAATTTAAGTCTTAATTTCAAACGCAACGTTGCATAGTTTTTCACCTCAGAGAAAAGTTGTCCGCTGTAAATATTGTGGCGTGTGCAACTTTATTGTGAGAGGAACAGTGCTTAGAGTCCCAGTGAATTAATGGACCTTTTATTTAAGCACAGGCAAAAACTGCTGAACCGCGTAGGAGCCCCTGGTGATACGGGGGTTGATCACAGAAAGACAATCAGATGGTCACTTGATCCTAAACGCCCTCAGCCTGTAGGAGTTAATGATGTGATTCTGTAGGCCTACAGGCTTTGATTTCTGTCTACCTTACATTAAAGAAAGGAGATCATCTTTACACAGACATGTGTTCAAGCCTTTTTCTTGCTACTTTTCCTTGACTGCACATTTGCAGAATGAAGAGCAAAAGAGGAGAAAATCCTCTCCAGATGGGAATAGTTGTTTTCAGGAGAGGCAGTAAAATATATAAATGAATAATAAAACTCCAATTAAATGATTGCATTGAGTGAGCTCTAAAATGGCACCTGGATGTTTGAGTCACAGATATTTTGGATAATCATTTAATACATAGAATTAGACAATTATCGTTTTACATAATAATATTGTCAATACAGTGCACACACAAGGTTTCCAGACTAAAATGAAACACCCCTCATTGGTAATTCAGGGTCAGATATTTCTTTAGAGCCATGAAAAATCTGTTGGCAAATACAGATGGAGATTTTTATTTTTTTTTTAACAAATTAAGAAATTATTTAATTTTCGCCTTGTAAATCTCATCCCCATCCTAACAGGTTTTAAGACGGACCTTCCTGTGAGATTTTATCTTCGAGAAGGATCTGTGAGTTTTAGTGAAAGAGACAGAAAGAGGAAAGGTTCTGTATTAGGCTTAGCAGTGGCTCAATCAGAAGGTGAAGGGTTTAAGCCCTAGCCACCAGGTTGCTCCTGCTGAGCCAGTGAGCAAAGCCTATAACCCTGTCTGTTTCAGCTATCATGTGTACTGCATCATAGTTGACCAAAGCTTTTTAAGAAGATGTATATATGTGTGAGTGGGTGGTGGGTGAAGAGACCGTAATGCTCAAATTATGACTTCCTCTTGATTGGAAAAAGCTGTTATGCCAAATATTGTCTTCTCATGCAAAATGCTAAACATTTGTCTGCATATTTGGAAATTGACTCCTAAATAAATGAATTGTAAGCAAATATTAATAAATTTTTCCAGATTTTACTAATCTGCAGATAAGTAGGGATTACATTTTCTTCCTTTTCCTCTTTGTTAATTTCCATCCATCCATCCATTTTCTCCCGCTTATCCGTAAACTCTTTGTTAATTTATCTACCGTATTTTTCGGACTATAAGCCGCTACTTTTTTCCCACGTTTTGAACCCCGTGGCTTAAACAACGAAGCGGCTATTATATGGATTTTTCCTGGGTTTTTCCCGGTTTCACAAACTTCAAGCCAAAAAACTAAACCCCATAACATTAGACCAATGAAATTTCTGAACAGAAACGAAAAAAACGCACATTACCTGTGCTCTGAGCTGCACGGCATCGGGAGAAAAACCTTCCACTGGTGGCGCACGACGATGCCAAAAGATAAACTGCCCAGAGAAATACAGTGGTACCTTGACCTATGAGTTTAATTCGTTCCGTGGACGAGCTCGTATCTCAATTTGCTCGCACATCAAATCAGTTTTTCATATTGAAAATACTTAAAATAGCATTAATCCGTTCTAACCCTCAAAATGACACCCCGTTTTTATGTTTCATGTTATTAAATTGGAAAATACATTTCTAAATAACAAATCTTGTATAAAAACATAATAGAAAGAGAATGTAAAGATATAATAAGGTTTTATTCAGTGTATTTTCCTTGGAGATGAGACGACTTGAGCTAATGAAAATGCTGGTGTGTGTGTGTGTGTGTGTGTGTGTGTGTGTGGGTGGAGGGGGGGTAGAGGCAATAAGCAGAGGTGGAGAGAAAACTCGTTTTTTACTATCACTCCTGTACACTACGTATCCCTAAACTTTAAAATTTTTACTTTTTCTTCTTTGCTTATCTTAATTTTCGTCACAATCTTCGCTTTCTGGCTTCGCTTCGCCATCTAGCAGCGGCGTCTCGAGCTCGTACCTAAATTTTTTGCTTGCGTAACAAAGCAAAAAATCGACCGAGTGACCGCTCGTACCTCGGAAAAACTCGTACATTAATGCACTCGTAGGTCAAGGTACCACCGTAACTGTGAAATGAAGGAGGAAGACAGTAAACAATGACTTTCTTGGTAGGCTACTGTTTAGATGCAAGCCGTTTGCGCTGGGTGAAGGGAGAGCTCACTAAAACTCCAGTTGCAACAGAAATCCTTTAAGCACAGACAGGTTTCCAAAACTCGTGCTTTTTTATTTTTCTTGGCAACAGCGTTATGGGTTAGTCAAAGAAACCTGGAAATGAGCATCAGAAAATAATAAGGACATAATCCTCAGTCTCACACGCACACACATGCAGTAATACCGGAAGTGACGTGCTGGTCCCAAAATGGCGCTCTGCTCTTAAAGGAGCCACAACATATTTCACCCGTTACACCGTGTAACAGACACTGTCTTTCGGTAAAGCCTCTGTAAAGTTCATTAGTTTCAGTGTAGACACCTGCGGCTTATACACAGGTGTGGCTTATTTATGTAAAAAATAAAAATATTTTAAAAATTCAGTGGATGAGGCTTATATAAGGGTGCGCTTTATAGTTTGGAAATTACGGTAAGTAAGTCGAACCATCTTAACTCGCGGTTTACCTCTATATATATATATATATCTATATATTATGGTTCGTAGTTGTTCATGAGTCCCGTGTTTGTAATGTCTAGTTAACCTGCTTCTTGTGCATTCCTTTGTAGCACCCCTTGCATATTTGACCCCTTGAAACAGCGGCTATAAAATGTCGAGCAACATCTTTTCCCACTAAAGACAGTCGAGGAATTCACGCTTGTAACGATTTAATGTTCAAGCCCTGAGCGCAGTTTCTTGAATAAAGTCTTTACTTGCTGCCTCCTTTTTAGTATCTCACCGTAATCCAGGGTGACACGGAGAGAGCTGTAAAAAAACGAATTGTCTTTAAACAGCTTAAAACAATTGTTTCAGCAGCATTTCTTTTTGGCTCTTAAACCCTTTTTGTTCGGCTAAAAGAAGAAAAATCTTGAAATATTCAGCCTTGTTTCGATTTTATTTTCAGAAATGCTTTAATAAACATATTCGAAATGCTTAAATGCGCATTCAACAGGTATGTAATTAATATGGATTAGAAAGCAGTGTGTGACTTGGCACGTTCAAATTCATTTTCCCTCCTCCCTCATCTTCAGTGATTGGTGTGAAACTGTGGCAGCATTGCCCTTTTTTCCTCTGGTAAAAGCTGCATCTATCAAACCTGTAAAAAGGGTATAATGTTAGCTTTTTCATTTAGCGTTAATGAAGTGTTCGCTCTAATTTGCCTGCCAGTAATGAATGAGATGATGGGGCCAGCAGTGCTGTTTGAGATCCTCGCGAGCTCGAGTAGTTGATGGATGAACGATAGAGAGTTTGTCTTCATCTAAGCAGCTTTCAGTGTCTTGGTTTGGCATGTACAATGTGAGGGAGGGAGGGAGGGATGGATGGATGGCAGCGGCGAGGTCCTGTCAGGCACAAGGCAAAAAAGAGCAAAGGAGAGTTTATCACAGTCATTACTTTCTTAATTAGGGTGATTTGATATTCCCAATGGTAAAAAAACTATTGCACCAGTTTGGAAGAAATCTCAGAATGTTTTTTTTTTTTTTTTTTTAAATAAATTGTATGCATTTTGGCATTAGTTGTAGGACACAGAAGGTCAAAGAGGGGATGATGTATGCTGGCAATGCAAAAGGTTAAGTTCAGTTGGGTGAGTGAGTGGTGTTGTGAGATATATTTGATACACAGAACAATACATGCTCTTGGCAATACTTTTGTCTACACAAAAGTCTAGCCTAAAATGCTTTATTCAGACTTTATCTAATATAATCTCAATGCGCTTTTAGTGAAAAGAGAAACTTTCTTTCTTGGCTTCTCCCATTAGGGGTCCTGACAGCGGACCACCTGCATGTTTGATTTGGCACATGTTTTTACACTGGATGCCCTTCCTAACGCACCCCTTCCCATTTATCCGGGTTTGGGATCTGTAATAACACGAAACACAGTAATCGTGTTAATTTATTGCCTTGCTGAGAATGTTTTTAACCTGTAGATTAACCTTCTGTTTTATATTTCTTCTTATACAGTTGGCGTCAATATGTTCTACATCTGCTTAATTGTGTACCTGTACGGAGACTTGGCCATCTATGCGGCTGCTGTGCCCGTGTCTTTAATGGAAGTGGCCTGGTGAGTTCAACCAATTTTTTACGCTCCCCACCAAACACCACTGCCTCGTATACCACAGCGTATACCACTACCTCCTGTGGCTTTCACACTTGACCTTTTATTGTTTGGCTCCCAGACATCTTCTTTTACTGCACAGAAACCCATAGCCCCGAAGTCCTATAAATAAAATTCTCTAATGGACCTAGCCTAAGGTGCCACTTTTCCACTTCTCTGTCTTATTAAGATGTCACCATTACCCTTGCTCCAACCTGACCCTCAACTGCAGGGAGAAGAAAGGCAAAATTGAAGGTGGTGAGTAGAGAGAGGCTAAACTGGGAAAAGCACTGATTATTGGCACATAAAATATAATGTTGTAATGCAGAGATGTGCTTGTTGTGGGCAATTCTCATACCAAAGTGAGCAGCAAACTTTGAATTAGGCAGTCACGGTGTAATGGGGACATTATGATTGAGCTCTGTTTATGCTTGTTGATGTATTCAATGAAAACCCCATATGGAGTTTAAAGCTTAATGTTTTACGGTCTTCAAATTCTGTAATAATGTGCAATGCAGTAAAGTGAGTGTCAGTGCTCGCATTTCAGAAGTGCTCTTGCACACAGTAGTACTTTTTTTTTTTTTTTGCTTTTTTTTTTTTAATAACCGTGATTTACTGATACGGCTCGTCATGCTCAGGTTGGCGCTCCTTAGAGTCTCTGTTACAGGAGCTCTCCTTGCGGTCCGTTTTGCTTCGAGTAATAATCGTAACAAATGTGCCCAGGCTGCTGTCTATGCTACGATGTTGTTGCTGTTAGCATGGTCACATACACCATGCTTATGTCACATGGTATCAGATAGTGGTGGAGTTATGAGTACAAAAATGACCATTGAATCAGACTGAAAGTAATTGTTTGCATTCATTCATTTCCTGTTTCCCCATAAAACAAATAAACTTCAGAAAGTGGTGTAAAATAGCGAGATTAAAGCTGGATTTAGAGCAGACATAGTGGAATAAGATCATTTCATCCTCTCACTCACGCTTGTCCTGAGTAGGGTTGTAAAATTTGGGGAATTTTCAAGACTGAAATCTTTTAGTTGGAAAAACTGGAAAATACGTGAATTAACAGGAATATACCAGGGAGCTTGAACTTGTACTCGAAAGAACAATCGTGCAGGATAATCTTGCTTTTAAAAACAACCAGTTTTGTTGAATTTCTATTCTGCACATTCATCAATCATATGCACACATCACACTTACTGCATGGCTACTGAGGCCACACCCCCAACATGTACTGTACATTCCTTCTTAACATAAAACAGATCATTTCTTGAATCCAGAACAAAAAAGAATGTCAGTAATATCCATCTTGGCGAGTGTTTACGTACATTACATTCATATTACAAACATTTAAGCTGTGCTGTGTGGAAGCTATTGTGCAACAAAATTATACTAACAATTAAATTAGTCAAAATGTCAATTTTTAAAAATGTGTATTATTTTGCATGCGTGTCAGCTTATGACCAAATAAAAGGTTTATATATATGTTTGTATATGATACAGTTTGTATACATTTTCCCCAATACATTTATAATTAATTCCCATAAATTCCTGGTAAGTCTCACCTGAGTAATGGCAGAGATTGAAATCTTGCCATCTTTTGCTTGCAAGTGCAGCAGTTTTATTGACATTTGATTGGCAAAGCACTTTTTGTATGCTCACTAATATGATTGGCATTAACATTTTAGTTTTGTGTCTTACAGCGGCAATCATTCCTGCAGCACTGGGAGTATAAAATACAACGACACAGATGTCTGCTGGGGGCCAGTGAGACGGATAGACGCCTACAGAGTCTTTCTCGTGAGTACCGAAGTCCCATCATCGCATCACTGTATCACCTCTCTTTTCTGTATCGGCTTTTCTATGTTAGTCTCACATGCGCACACAGAGCAAGTCGAGTCGAGATAGTAAGTGCGAGACAGATTGAAGCAGATAGACAGACAGCCCCATGTAATCTCCAGAGACACCTCACTCCCTACATTGTAAAGATATGTATGCCCTTGAATTGAGCATGGAAATGCAGCAGGAAAAAAAACCTGTCATTTCCCACTTCGATTTAAGTCTCTCAGCCAACAGTCATGAATGATGAACCTCTCTCACTCTTTTCCTTGGAAAAAGGACAAATGGGGGTGTGTGAGCTTTCAAGATATCAGTGTTTTTTATTTCTATCTCGGCATGTTATCAGCTAGTTATTATGGTGATTTTAATCTCGTGGAGATTTGTTTACACTGTGTGCACTATACAGTGTGTTTTTCACATAAAACAGAGGACGGCAACGTACATGGAGGTTACACTATATGATGGTATTGTTTATTAGCAATAACCGTTTTCCTCTGTGGATGCTCCGAGCTACTGCTGATATGGTCGTGAACCCCTTTACCTTTTCTTTATTATTTTGGGCTTATTAAAGTTCTTTTCCTCTTGGACACTTCAATAAGTCATTGTCTTCCGATGAAAGGTGAAGCATTGTTTGTTTAGGAATCAGGAGCTGTTCACTTTGTCTATCTCCCTGATCAGATTGCTCTCTTAAAAGAATTCAGAATTTAATATATAATGTTTTGTTGTTGTTGTTGTTTTTCTAATGATTGACAGTGATCTGGTGAAGGCACTTTCCAGTCCTGTGCTCTACTTGCATATGTGCTTTATCTTTTGCCAGTTAGCTTTTATTCGGTCTACCAAGTTCCTTCAGCAAAGTGACATGCATTGGTCTTAGTCTATCATAATGTTCCATACAGTTAATAAGCCATTTAGCTAATGATTAAAAATGACCTGGCAGGGGGAATTAGCATACCAATGGCCATCTCTGCAGGGTGTGGGAAATAACTTCTAATATTTAATCATTTCTTAATATTAATTGGACACTATATCTCTCGTTTGTAAGGGTTTTTTTTGTAGTCCACTAGGAGTAATGTGGTGTCCATCTCTGCTGCTTACTTTCCAGGATTTGTTTTTGCCACAATGTTGCTGAATTCTCAAAGCTGATTGGTCAGTTCTTTTTTCTTTTTTTTTTTTTTTTTATAACACTACTTATCGAGTATGGTTTATACACTATATGGACAAAAGTATTGGGACACCTGACTTCTCCTGTACTGTGTTTTTTTGTTTTTGTTGTTTTTTATTTCGACAAACTGTTGCCACAAAGTCAGAGGCACACAATTGTATAGAATGTCTTTGGATGTGCTGGCATTACATTTTTTTCTTCGCTTAAACCAGGAGCCCCCAAACCTGTTCCAGCATCATGTGCATGAACACAAGCTCCAAGAAGATATGGTTTCCATGTGTTAAAGTATAAGATCTTGAGTGGTGCTATATGATCTCTGATATCAACCCTGTTGAACACCTTTGGGATAAAATGGATCTCTGACTGCACCCCCAGCCTCCTCACCCTACATCAGTACCTGACTTGATTAACGCTCTCATGGCACGAGCACAAATCTCTCACAATATCTAATGGAAAATCCTCCCAGAAGAGTCTAGATTATTATAATGGCAAATGGCAAGTAATTGTGAAATGGGATATTTAAAGAGCAACTCTTCTGGTCAGGTGTAGACAAAACTTTGTCCAAATGATGTCAGAGGTAAAGAGTTTTCTGATTCAAAGTCTTTTGAATAGGCATTGCATGGCTTTTTTTTTTTTTTTTTAAACCTAACAAACTACGTTTTTCATCTTGTTAACTTAATAAGCTGTTCTGGAATAACTGATTACATTTCTTATGAATGTTCCATAACATTGCACCATTGTTTAATTAATACAAAATAGTAATCATTAGCCCATTGGAAAATGTTTCAGGAAAATAATCACTTTCAGGCGATTATTGTGTCACATCACCATGCTGTTAATTAATTTTTTTATTACAGCCCATTGCAAAGTGTTTTATTTCTTAAAAAATTTGATTAGTTTTGGTTGGATAGAATGGCTGTGTAACAGAGACAGGAGACAAAACTCATAAGCCATCAATGTATCCTTGTCCTCTGAGGAAGGCTGTGATCACAACTCTGGTTTAAACTGAGTTTTTAACATTTTCTTTGAATTTGAATGTGCTAGATTAGAGATAAATATGATCCTTAGAGAGCTGTTCGTCACCTCTGCTCTTTAAAGTGTTACATCGATGTCTTGTACCGTTGTGGACACTCCTTATGTTTTTGTGCTAGCTAGGGTCATGTGTGTGCTCACTGTTTGTATTGTTGTGCTCCACTCAGTATCTTTTCATTGACTAATTTGTAGTCACAGGGCAGAAGCTCGGCCTTAGTAAATAGATACCCTGCCTGCTTTGTTCACAGCTTTATCAGGAGAAAGCGTTTATTGCTCATCCGGACGTGTCCTGCATGATGTGTTCCTCAATTAGTGTGTGTGTGTGTGTGTGTTTGCATAATGCATGTTCAGTTTCACTAGTACAGTTAATAGGATGCGGGAAAATGAAGCTAATTAGAAAAGTGGCACTGGGAGAGGCATGTTTTTGTTCTCCTTTCTGTGGGCAAGAAATAAACAATAATAATAAAATATCCATAGGTTAGGATGGTGCTGCTTAGTGAAGAGGCCATGTGATTACTACAGATATGCTGAGTTTACTTTTGCATCATTATTTAAATTTTTTTTTATTTTTATAAATGTTCTTAAATATGATTTCAGAGATTCAGCATGAAAATAAGGTTATTTATCAGAGTGCATGAAATGATGCTTGTGAGCAAATTAGATTTATTTTCTTATTAATAGTACCCCACATTGTTAATGAATTCTGATCAGAATAGCTTGAAAAATAGCTCGACTACAAGGTTTGTACTAATGTGCTCGTCGTAGGATCTTACCATATCTCTAGTAACGCACTTACACTGGGGACATGCGGTACTACAAGGGTCTTGCAGATGCTCCACGTACACCGATTTTTATAAAGTTGTACTTGTGGTAAAGTTTTCTATGTGGAGAAGTTTAATGTGTTTGTCTTCCTGTGTGTGTGTGTGTTTGTGTGTGTATATCAGCACTCCCTGTTTTATCTCTTGCTTAAAAGATGGCACTTCTTTTATCTTCTCTGCCCTTCACCTTGTGTCTTATATGTAACCAGTTGTGCTTTAAATATATATGGGGAAAAAAGCTAAGTGTTTCTGGCCTCGGATGCCTTTGAGACTTTAATGTAGCTGAACGGCTTTATTGGACTCTGTATGCTATGCTTGTGAGAAGATCGAGAGTGAGACCGATAGCCTTCGTGTTAGTGTCCCAATGAGGCTTTAGCGAAGAAAGCCAAGTCTAAGAGGAGCATGACTAATTACGATGTCATGTAGCCTGGCTGTAATCCCAGCGTACTATCGGCGAGATGAAGAAAAGAAAGGCTTATTGTTACATTTTTACATTCAGTTTGTCTACATACCAAAAAAATATCTCCTTTCAAACACAAGACGTCTCACAGCTTCATCATGCAGCTCTTCAGAAACTCTTCCTCAGTAAATAACCGGCTGATGTGACTCTGATTTCTCCTCTGTTTTCACACCAGCTTCACTTTGTGATTTTGCTCTGGTGAAAAACGTCTGCTGAAATGTCAGATTCTTCTTTAACTCTTCCTCTTTCTGTATCTTCTGCTCTGCATTCAGGTTTTTCAGCTTCTCCTGATGTTTTGTCTCGTAGTTCCGTCTTCGATTCCTTAATTACAGCCACATTCACTCCACTAATAAGACACACGAGTTTACCGGCAATGTCAGTAAACATAAACTCAGAATCCCATCGGTTTTGAAAGGCTCTGTTTTCAGAATCAACTTTTCTCTTCGCCACTGTGAGGGGCTTCAAAATAACTGTACAATAGGGTTAAATACATCAACAGAAGCTCGACTTGATTGACGCTGGAATTTTCCCAGGTAGTCTAGCGTTCTGTAAGGCAGCTGAAGCGCTGCATTATGGGATCTGTAGTTTGTGTTATCAGCGCTTCATATCGCCAGGCCGTTAATAACAATAATAATAGATCTATATAAAATTCTCGCGGGCCAGATATAATTGTACATCGGGCCAGATGTGGGCCTTGAGTTTGACACATATGCTATAAAGGAAGGTGAAGGCCTTTTATTTATTCGAGTGAGACCATTTAAAAATTCTATTGCTTTGTCAGGTGCAAGACTTTTGCTGTTATTGAGGCTTTCTGCTTCCTGTCAGCTTTGACCAGTCTGAGTGAGTTTGTGTGTTGACTGCTGAGTTTTTGCCCAGGCACTTCATGGAGTCATTAACTACAGAGGAGAACGGTCAATATATCTGTAGAGTGCACTGGCCTTTTGTAGAATAGAATTTTTTTCTCTTTCTCAGATCCTTGGTTTAGAGGGAAAAAAGAGCTGCATGTAGTTTTATCATAGAAAATAATAAAGCAAAAGCAGGAAGCGGTCTGTCTATTTCGGTCGGCTTTTTGATCCGTTCTACAGTTTCACACTGTGAAGCAGTGCTGCTGTTTTATTCATCTTCAGTCCATAAAAGCTGTTAAGAACTCTGGTCTGAGATTTAATCTGTTGTTGATTGATTTCTGGTTCCTAATTCCAAAGATTTATTTATTTTTGCCCTTTGCTTCTCAAACTGCTGCCAAGTCTCGACGGTATTTGAATGCTGAAGGCTTGCTCACATTGATCATGCTTTAAGATAAACTGCGTTTGTGAACAGAGGTCACTTTTACTCAAGGATAAATACTGTTTATGCTGACGGCTAAAAGGCCGATTTAGATTATTAGAACATTTTACCACCACATTGATCGAATAGAACTTCTTCGTAGACAGATAAGAACTTGTTCTGAGATCACAAGGGCGGTTGTTTTAAACCCCATTTTCTCCCAATTTGGTCATTTTCCAGTTCTAATGCATTTGCTATCTCACCCCATCACACAAAAGCCACCGACTGGGGACTTCGTTCTTCGACTTCGCCAGTGAGCTTTTAGATGGCTCACTGCTCATGCTGTGAGAAGAGACAGAAGTGCATCATTTGCCTTCTTCCACATACATGACAGTTTTGCTTTTCAATAGAGTGAACGCTTTTCTCCTGTAACACTTGGAAGCCCGTTGCTTGTAAAATTAGTAATATTATTTTTCATACTAGATCATATATAATTACATTGATTTGCAAAAAGACTAGGACTCGAACTTTCCTAGTGCTTTTACAGATTTTCAGATTTTTGCAGCTTGTGTGTGTGTGTGTGTGTGTGTAATGTGTTTATATATTAGTCACAAAATACAGACTTAACAAATATATCTAGTGAATTGAAAAACTCACTAGGAACCTCATTTAAAAAAAAAAAAATAAAAAAAAAGAAATAAAAAAAAGAGGCCACCCCTTCAGCAACCATCTGTTGTCACACTCATGCATGCACACACACACACCTGAGTTCATTCTGTGCTCTGATGTGACAGCCTGGCCTTAAAATCCCGAAGCACTGAGACTCCGGTTTATTTTTTCAGAAGAGTTCAGATTGGTCGGCCCTGAAAGCAGCTGTAGCTCGGTTTGTGGTGCGTTTGATGCTGGATTGCTGAACACACTCTAGCCTTGTCCTTTTGTCTGCTTTTGGTGTGTGACTGGTTACTTGGCCCGTGGCGCAATTTACTCTGGGCTTCTGTACACAGAGGGTGCTCTGGGCCTCAGTGGCGTGGGGACGGCAGTCTCAGCTGGAGGATGACTGTGCAGATGGTTTAGTGGAGATTATCTCAGCAGGAGGAGTGGTTTGTGCAGCGGCCCGCAGGAGGAGAGAGATCTCCAGGCCACAGCGAGACGCTTACTGACTCACTCATACATGCCGATGTAGTGATGCTGACTGAGCTGTGGCCCCTCACCTTCAGCCAGGCAGGCTTCAAGTTTGTAATGTTGCATGCAGGACAAGTGGAACTGTTGATTTCTTTTAAAGTGTCAGAAAATTCTGTAATCCTATTACCTGACATAAGGTGAAACTTGCGAACATTTCGTTATTTCAGCAATGCCATTTGCATCCCTATGCGAGTTTCAATTTTCAGCAAATGGGCCTCCATGCAAATGAAGTGAAACAAATTTCACACCTTGAATGTACATTTTTTAGGTGGGGGAGGAGAGGAAAGATACCTACTGAGTATAATATTGTTCTTCATTAAGTGAAGGAAGCTATCTGGTCCAAGGACATTTCAGAGTGATGTAACGCTTCTTGCTTGTTGGGTGGCCAACTGTGCTGCATGTGATCTTAATGAAAAGATCCCAGCTGTCATACAATAAAGCCAAAACATCATTAGTCATTACGGAAATCAGTTTTGACCTTCATGTTTTTCTCATGTCCATTTTTGTGGTTGGCAAGATGTTTTTTATTTTTTTTTATATGAAGACCGAACAAGTATACTTCAAAAGGTAAAAAATAAATAGATAAAAAAACCAATAAAGAGCTTGTCATTTTCAATTGCGCATTGACAATTCCAGAAAGGTTCCCCATAGCCGATTTATTCTTTCATATTTTATAAAGTCTGTCTTTGTCAAAGTCTGCCTAGATGATGTCAGTGTGTCTGCTGCACATCAGCTTTAATGATGCTGGACCGACTTCAAATATCTAGTTATTCTCCATCAACATTTGATTTCCAGGTATGGAAAATATCGAGGTATTCTCGATTCGGTCTAATTCCTGCCGCCCATTTCATTTCATCAGGTTTGACTGAGACAGTGTGCACTTCAGCATAGTGGGTCAGGGGATCTCGATGTTGGTCAGAGCATCAAGGTTGTCTTAGAGCTATGGAAATGAGCAATCACAGATTGTAAATTGGCAGGCTGTAATTTCCCCATTTAATTAGAAAAATAAAATGGATTAGAGAAATAGAAAAAAGAAAACGTCTTTCTTGTCTCTCCTAGGCTCTGCTATGTTTACCGCATTTGGCAGACACAACTTATAAAAAAGTGCTCTGTGGTCTCTGTTTGTTTTTATTATAGTGTTTTATTAGATGCTCTCTCATCCCCGTTTGTTTTATTATAGTATTAGTCTGGAGTCCGTCTCTCACTCTGCCCAGATTAGTTGCCTACTCTTGTCTGCCACCTTGTAATTGGACTTCTTTTATGCCTGCTATCGTGATGCATGTGATGTGGCGTTTGCGCATATGAAAATTCCCCCTATACCTTAGCTGCCAGCTCTGAATGTGAATTACTGTGTATTACCGTTACAGGATATACAGGGTGACTCTCAGCAGCAGCTCAGGAGCATCTTTTACAGAGCGACTTTTAGCCCTTTGTCTCCCTTATTTTCAACAGAAATGTCTTGGTCCCTGCAGCTTTAAATAATGTTTACACCCAGTGATGTCCAGATGTGCCTAATCACTTAATAGCTTAAAACACCGTTATAACCAGACTAGATGATATCCTTGTTCTTCCCATCTGATTCTAGTTATTTAAACAAAGCAGATTTTCTCTGATTATTGTATGCCTGTTGCCAATGTGTATTCTATACAGTAGTGGAAATCATTTCATCAATACTTATTTCATTGGAAATGCAAATTAATTTATAAATACAGCGGTCCCCTGGAACTCCGTAAACATCTGCAAATTTTGGACGCACCCCGCAGCCCCTAAGGTACCTTAGTCTACCATCTAGACATTGGCACTTTATACAAAAAGGTGTTTTATTTTTATTTTTTATTTTATTATTATTATTTTTTTTATATAAATGTGTTAGTGAAAACATAGTTTAAAATGTCATTCCTAACGTTCCTTAACATTAGGACACGATCCCGCTGCGGATTCCTGCGAATTTTAAGAAAATCCACAACTTGCTGTTAGTTAGGTTCCAAACGAGAACCCGCGAATGTCCGAGCCGCATGTTCCGAACCGCGAATTATCGTGGGTTGACTGTAATATTTATTTATTATTTCTTTCTGAATTTTATATTTTTTTCTCTTCCTGTTAAAATAAACCTGCCATAAAAATTCTACACTTTTCATTTCTTTGTTGGGGGTAAATTTACTAAATCAACAGGGGAACAAATTATTTCCACCACTGCATTTGTTCTGTAGTTTTGTTTTCTTCATTCATTCAGAATTCTAATGAAAGTATGTTATATAGAAACATCTTTGAAATATAAACTCTGTATGGTGGGTGCTTTGTTTGTTCATACATGGAAACTTTTATATGGACAAAATATAACCAGTTATTAGTTGTTAGAGCAGTTTTTCTTCATGTGTAAAATAGGTAAAGTGGAAAAAGGCAGGAGCTGATTAGTGATACCAAGTGTTCAAATAGTTTCTTTTTTTTTTTTTTTTTCTTTTTTTTTTTTTTTTGTAACATCACCTTGTAGACAGAGGCCTGTGACTTGCAGCGGGTATTGTAGGCTTGTCTGATTTGGCCTAAATCTGAATAAAAAAAAAATTCTTAAGTTTGTTAATGAAATAAACACAATCAGATTAAAATCGAATATAATTTTCTGATGAAAATCTCTTAAAACACACTGTTGGTTTTGAGTGAGTCAGTGTGTGTCGCCCCTTTTATTTCATATGTTTTGTATTCTGTTTCAGTGATTGGGTGTTTAAATATTTTTAGTATATTTGTAATAAAGATTTGTTTCACACAGCATTAACCTTAGCCATTACAATTTGGTGTTTCAGTCACAAGTTTGCTCAATGGCTTTCTGCCAATCGTTCTCTCCTTTTTATTGTCAGTAGATCATGTGCTACGACGAATACAGTCTTTATAGACTCATAGCAACTAAGGAGGAAGTGTGGTGTGTTGCCAGAGTATAAATGCTGCTGAATGACAGTAATTGTCTGACTGATTTTGAATATGATGTTCAAATGAAGTGGCTTGCTTCTCTTATTAGTTTTGCTAAAGACCTAAGGGATAGTAATGCTTTTCTTTGGAACCAGATTTGATGTTTATTATCCTGGCACAGGAGGCAGGCAAGAAAAGGTCTCGGTATGCTACTTAAATTGAATTGAACGAATACTTTTAGTAAAAACGCTTAGTTTTGTTTAGTTTTTTTGCAAAATAAACATGGTAGGTGACAAGGTAGGCAAACATAATCATGAGCAGAGGATATTAAGTTGCAAAGGGAAAAGACTTTTTGCACGAAGGCATCAGTAATTGTTGTGGTGTGATGTTCTTTCCTTCCTGTCTTTATTTCCGGCCTTGTTGTTTTGTTCTAGTTTGTTGAAGCAATATGGTGTTGCTGGTAATTTTGCAGACAGCGAGTTATGTGACTTTCAGACAAGCAGCGCGGTAAACAAAAGGTGAAGCTCCAAAGATGAACTGACAGTGCTTTTTAATAGTGTTCCTGTTTTAGAACAGCTGTGATTTATAGGCAGGTTACTGATGCTATCATGCTTTAAATGACTCTTAATAGAAGAAGGTTTTGTTCGTGAAAATGTACCAGTACGTTCTTTATATAGGCTCTTTAATGGAGAGGAGCTGACCCATGAACAGCAGTCTAATGAAGTCCTCAACCTTTGTGCCCCAGCAAGGTTTTTTTGTGCAGAGTTATTGGTCCTGCTACAATTATAAATAGCGATTGTATGTATATGAGACATGCGTATAAGCCTCAGGTGACTTAAATTTCCAGCAGTGCATGAGTCACGCTGTCCAAGCTGACCAGTCTGTTTTACTGTTAATGCTGCGCTGAAATTTGCACTCGTGTACTGTGGGCTCGAAATCGAGTCGTGAGAGGATCGTTATAAATGCGAGTTGGGAAATCAGGTTTGCAACAAGCCGTCTGTGAGATACGGTCCAGAAACTAGAAATCATCATTGGCAAGATCTTTTAATAGAGAAGAGTTCACCACACATTGGTAGACGCAGCACACACATAATGATTAATAATAATAACAAAGTACAACAGTAATATAGTACATTATTGCATTAATAATATACATCCAGGCTGAAACCGAAGGCTGAATCGTGTGGTCCGAGCTCCTGTAGCTCAAACTGCTGAAAAAGTTAATTTTAATACCCTCAATGCTCGACAGGGCAAAACTGTTTAGGCAGCGAAAGGGGTCCTACACAATATCAGGCAGGTGGTCACAATGTTTCGCCTGATCCGTGTATGTATATATAATTGTCAGGAGAAATTCTAGGATCTGCAATGTTGCTTAAGAAGTGCAGCTTAAAACATTAATGCCAATGTTTTAAGCTGCACTTCTTAAGCAACATTGCATAAGTAAGAGGTGATTTAAATACACTGTTAGTGTATACTTTTAGGAGCTAAACACAGATTGTCCAATCAAACAGTGCCTTTTAAAAGTACTTACTGCTTCATAAATTTTTGGAAGAGTATTAGTGTAAATAGCAGTCCTCATTTCTGGTGAGAATCTTGTAGTAATTAAAAAAACAGAGTAAATATTTGTTGTGATTGGTATAATATCTGTTAATTAATAATGGAGTAAATGGTACTATTATTGTAGGAAGACTAGTTTAAATTGAGCTGAGAGATGAGAGAACTTACTTCATGGTACAATAACTAAATTAGATCACCGTTTGTTTTTTTGTTTTTGTTTTTCTTTTGTTTTTTTTACTATGTTTTTAAAAAATGGTTGCAAAATGTTGGTCTGAAAGCTGCTGGATGTCTGCTTTTGGACTTTCATACACTCTGGTAAGAAAAGAAAAACCTTTTTAAGCTACTTGCAGACGAATATTTCATGACATGAGCCTGTTGCTCCCTTATCTGCTATGCAGAATAATCTCCCAACTGCAAACAAAGCCTGTGCACTGTACAGAGTTCAAAGCTGAGTCTCAATCCAAACAATGTACACGGTGTAGGCTGCCAAAATAGTAATACACCAGCGTGTACCTTTGTGCTGTTTACTAAAGTATTAGGCCCAGTGCGCTTTTTTTTTTTTTTTTTATGTGCGTACATTAATGTGCATTTTCCAAATGAAAGCTGTAAGTCTTTTTAGATTTGCCATTTTTATTTGACACTATAAGCAGTTAAAAGCCACAAATGAAAACTAAAACTCTGCCACACCTGAATACCTTTTCCTCTTATACTATAAAATACAAATTTCTTTCTCTATTATGATGAGTTTGTTTTTTCTTTAATATGCTTTTTTCTCTTTTCACTGATTGGCTGTTGGTTTCTGTTTTGTCACACTGTATTCAGGCTACTTCACTGCCTTTAATTGGTGTGGTGGTTTAACATATGAGTTGATTCACATGACACTTGTCTAAACCTCCCACTAATTCCAGCCGCACACATTTTTACAGAGTCAGTGTGTGAAAGCAAATCAAATGTAAATATTTTTATTATACAGAACTACAACAAAATAGCTAATTGTGTTTACAGTACATGGATGAATGCTTTTAATGCAAACAACATTGTTTCCGAAAGTTTAATGATTAAAAATGGGGCATATGTGTGTGTACTGGGTTACTGATAAGAAACTCAAGGATTGTAAACCCCAGCAACACCAAACTGCTCTTGTTGGGATGCTGGATTGTGGTTAATCCTGTTCTCTGACTCCAACTTCCTAAGACTCATTGCATTACAGAACAGTCGAATTCTTTGCTGCACACATCCCTCTGACAAATAAGACACCACTGCCTTCTTTTTCTAATCCGGAGTGATTTGATGCTGATCTGGTCTGATGAATTGTCTTCACTTTTCACGTTATGTGAGTCAAGGTGATACAGGATAGCACGCGTTTCTTCATCTGTTCATATAAATTATTGTGCTACAAACGTGGTTGTTTATTTTTATGGTTTGTTGTATTAGTCATTGAACCTTATGTGCCGCAGGCTATGTGGTGTAAAAACGCTACAAAGCTCTCAGTAAGAGTGATGAGTGAGGAAAAGCACCCTTTTCAGTGATTTTGCTTTACACCACATGCTTAACTGGCTACCTATTCTTTTTTTCATACTAACTATTAGGGGTGTAACAGTACACATTTTCGCACCAAAATCTTTCGGTACAGGGCTTTTGATGCAGACGTTTTTACATGCGGAACATCCGAGTGAAAATCCGAGTTCCCTCAGTAACATGAAGGGGTGGACTGCAAGTTTTTTTAGCCTCGCACTCGAAGTGCATTTTTATTATTATTATTAAATTTAAAAACATACACAACATCAGTGGTGTAAAAAAGAAACTGGAGTTAGCGCAGTGTCACTGTGGCTACTCAACTCTGTACCGGATTAGTTTTATTTGATTTGTGCATGCATTAAACGGCTAAAGAATCCGTAGAGCTAGTATTAGCAGCTAACCAGGAAGTGACTAGCGGCTAACTAGCACTATGCATTCTTTAGAGTTTTATGTCCAGCTTCAAGAATTTCTCTTAAAAGGAGGAAATGAAGACTGGAAGGAATAAAGACATTTGTAAAAGTATGCTGAAATAAGTAGAACAGTTAAGTAGATTATATCTTTAGACATTTAAATGTAAAACACACACATTTGTATTAACCAAATGGGTTCTAACAAATGTAAAATATTTCATAAAATTTTTTTTTTCATTTAAATCAATTAAATTTGTTCCAATGTGATCAAAATAGTAGAAAGTATATATTACTATATACTATACTATCGGATTAGTAATTGAGTGCTGGTGACCAATAATTCATGACTGAAGACTGAGATGTTGTGTACCAGAGATTATCAGTGTGTTCTGCAGGCTTGTGGTCTACAGTCTTACGTGATAACGGTTGTCATTAGCAAGACCGCACGCAGTTAATGTCCTGCTAAGTCAAATCTGGACTGGCTACATCACCCTTGCTGAGAGGGTTGAGTATCTTTTTGGGCCGTGTGCCCAGGTAGTAGCATCTGCTGACTGGCGTATACAAGCAAGGGCCATGTTTTCGCTTTACATTGCAAAGGGGTCTATACAGTGGCTAAATTTCACTCTTGCGTTTTCTAAATCGTCTCTGTGCATTTGTTAGTTGTGGATTCATTCTTTAGCATTACAGGTTTTCTTTCCTTGCCTTGGGAATCATGTTTCAAGCCTGTTCTCACCAAAGATGAAGGGATTGTGGGATTGGCTATGTAATCTCCATTTCTCTGATGGAGGATGATGGTGGATGGCTTAAGACCTTGCACTCTTACACCACTTGCTCTAGACACAGAAACTTTTGCCTTTATTTAGTGTGTTTGTTTTTTTCTTTAGTTTTTTTTTGTTTCTTATGTTTTTACTTATGCATATACTTTTCTTTGGACCTGGGAATAGAGTAAAGAATCCTATACATTCATTTACATTTATGGCATTTGGCAGATGCCTTTATCCACAGTGCCTTCTATTTATCTCATTTATAAAGCTGAGCAGCTATGGGGTTAAGGGCCTTGCTCAGGGGCCCAGGAGTGGCAGCTTGTTGTGGCTGTGTTTTGAGTTTGTGTCCTTCTGGTTCAAAGTCCAATGCCTAAGCTACCACCTCCCCCATTCAATGCTATAGAAACATTTTTCGTTTTTAAATCCATGCATATTTGGATATCTCGTGTGCTAGAGCGTGCCTGTCATCCAGCACGTTGCAAATTTCAATGGTTAGAAATGTTTTTCGAATCTGGAACAATCTGGAAAAAACATTGCCCTTGATGCATACCAGTAGGTTCGCCTCTGTTCAACGTTGTTGTATTGTAATTTAACTGGATCTTTTGGTATTGTGCTAAGTAAGGAGGCGCTTTAGTAGCCCACTGGTACTGTTGAAAATGCATGCCCTCTTTGTTCCTGGTGCAGAGGCATTATTATGTTTCTATCACTGTGTACTGTATATGGTGAAAATGGCAGTCATTTGACTTAAGTGTAAGTAAGGGGACATTAATCTTATCCAGAATTGAATTGGAGGTGAGCTTGATGTTTGATCAAAGACTAAGATGAACTGCTCAAACAAGTAGAATCAGGCAAATGAAAGCCTGCAGCCACACCAGGATAATGTAGGCACAAGGATAAGTTTGTAAGTATTTAAATATCTTGGTAATTAACTATGCAAGTTCATTAAAGTCTGTGAATAATATTGTCTAAAGGGGGTAACAAGGCACCGCATCTGAATTAGTGCATTGTTTGAAAGCACGATGATTGTATCAGTCAGAAATCAGTCATTCACATTGCGATATGTTACACTGTTCAGGTATAACCTGCATGATGGAACTACTATATACAAAGTGTAAGATTAAAAACGAGCCGCTGTGAGTTAATTACGCTGACGAACCAGACTCAGTAATAAGATTGTATTGCGCTAATTATAATTTACAATATCTGAATATTTTCACTTTTCTTTAAAGACTATCGTCAAGACATCTCTACAAACACTGAATAGAAGCATCCGCTTTGTACGACATGAAAATAAACATGTCCTTTGCTACTGTTGCTATCAAAAATTTCATTTATACAGATACATGAAGTTGAAGAGCTCATGAAAGCATCCCAACACAGAATTTATGTCATTCCAAATGCTATTTTTAGCAGCTCCTGCATGTCAAGATGGCAGTTGTCTGGGGCTTCAGTCTTTCCAGCAGTTTGGTGTCTCATTATGAACAGGCCGTCTGGTGGAGGAGGGTCAAATGTAGATACTGAACTGGTGCAAATGAGATTGTACCATCATCCCATGAGTATTTCTGAGAGAGGTTGTAGACAGCGAAGCAGGTTTTTTTTTTTTTTGCGGTGTGTTGGTTGTGTAAAGGAGAACATGCTCATGCCAATCTGCTGCTGATCTTTTAAACTGATTTAATGATGTCTGGTGTTTTCTTTTTCAAGTGAGTGCACAATTTGTTTATTATTATTATTATTGTATATTATTATTATTATTATTATTATTATTTTTAGAACATCAAAACTATAAAATAAGGTTTGATTTTTCATTGATGCTTGTCTATCGGTTCAGCGAGAAATCAATGTTCTGTTCCTTACTAAACTGCTGACCTTTGCGGTTTTTCTTCTCTATTTTGCTTCTTCTTGCATCGCATTCAGCTGCACAACTGTGATGGCCTCAGCCATACTGAAATTTGAAAAAAGAAGAGTCATCATCATAAAAAGTGAAATGCCCATATACATCCAGAAGACAGCTTTCCAGGAGCGTAGAAATCTTCTTGTTTGTGGAAGGGGTGGGGGATTTGCTGGGATTGTTTTTAACTATGGCTATATTTAAATATAGTCTGAAACATAAGCGTTTTTGGTAAAAGAAAAACATGACGTTCTGCAGCGACACAGGACAGAGCGTGTAATGGAGAGTTTATTGGAATGGCTGCGAGGGATATTGAAGGAATAAATGCATTTTAATCTGAGCCGCAGCTTGTAAAAGCTGAAGTCAGTCATTCTCAGGTTTTAATACTGAGCTCAGGAATGTTTTGTTCGAAAATCCTCCCACTGTTGGAACGGTGACCGTATGCCACCCCAAATTTATAAAATACTGAAGACTGTTTATATTTGCAGTCTTTCTGTCTCTCACTCATTCGCTTGACCTTTGTGTTCCCGTTGTGCAGTTTCTCAATGTTCTTCATGCAGCACAGATGTTGTACCACGAGAGTTGTCACGCTTCACTAATAATTCAGTCTCATCTCCCGCACCCTCGAGCCTCCCTTCCCTTTTAGTAGCTTTTGAAATGGCTCTCATGTTTCCAGAATATTCCGACCGGCCCTCGAATTGGAAAATGAAGCATATGTGATAAATTAGAATACAGTTACCTGAATAGTATGTGTTAGCGAATTAGAGCACAGTAATTATTTATTTTAAGAAGTGATGTCTCTTTAAAAAAAAAAAAAAAAAATAATAATAATAATAATTTGCACAAAGCTCCCAGTTTGCTCCCCCTGTCCTCACCTGTAGTCAGGCTGCGTGTAGTGACCAAAAGAACAAGGGCACAAATATTAGTGGCAGGTAGCTGGGCTTTATCTCTGACATGTTGAGGAACTCAGTAGTCAGGAAGTGTTTTCCAATAAACCTGCTGAGCTTCAAATTGAGATGTCAGTTGATGTGGTTTGTGAATTTTTCAAGCATGTCCCTTGGCTCGCCCATGGGAGAGACATGTATCTGGCATGTCTCCCTGAACAGAGAACCCGGATCAGACCCAGGATCTGCTGGATAGATTATATCTGACAGATAGCTTGAGAAATGTCCCAGGGCAGGAAAGTCTGGTTGAGGATGCTGAAGTCTGGACAGCCGGGGGGTTATGGGGGTGTGGGTGTGCGGGGATATTATATGGTCCGGACCGTTGCCTCTTGTCGGACGGCATCAGCTGTTTTTTCGGCAGGTCCCGCATGTGGTGGAGTTCGACAGCGAGAAAGAGAACTCCGATTGGCTATTTAGCTTAGCGAATAAGCACATAGAAAAAACCCGGAACTGACGAACTGTCATTCTTGCCACTTGTCCTTGCAACTTGGCGGACATTATTTTATAAAATCTACACGAACCTGTTAGCAATGATCGCTGCAATTTTTGGTGCAAACGCTACATCCTTAAGATATTCAGACTTCTAGCTCTTCCGGTTCCCCCGTTTTAATGCTGAAAACAGATTACTGCCACCTGCTGATGTGGGAGAGTTATCTTTTCACTTTTTAAAAATGGCAAAAATCAACTGATCAATCAGTCGACCTCTAATATTTGTATATTTCAGTTTATCACTGACAGCTGATTTCATCATACGGTAGAGCGTTCCCTTTTAGTCCTATAGTACCTTCCCCATTTATTGAGCAACTAATGTATTTTTTTTTTTTATATTTAAGCATTTAACAACATCGTTGTGAAAAATCTTTCCCAGGCAGCTAGGGAGAGGACTTTATTGCGAACAAGGACATTGCTGATTGGTGGTCATATTTGTAGCCTTGGTGATATGATTAAAATCACAAGGCAAGTGTTAGTGTGTTCTTGAGATTTTGGCTGTAAAATGTATTATCCTGATTGATGTGCATGTGAAAAATGTACACAAGCAATAACCACTTTTCCTACTGAGACTGTTTAGTTACATTAAACTGTCACTAGAGTCTTATTCCCTACAGTGGCATATTATACATTTATATACATAGTTTCCTCCTCCCTTACAGATCAACTGTTGTTTTTTTGTTGTTGTTTGTTTTAAATAATGAAATTTATTTATATAAAGTAGATAAAGATGTATCTGTGTTCTTTGTCTTGTTGCAGGCAGTGTTCACACTTCTATTGGGACCATTTACATTCTTCAATGTACAGAAGACCAAATACCTTCAGATCTTCACCTCACTAATGAGATGGATCGGTAAGTTCACAGAAAGAGACGGTTTATTTACTCTCGACATGCAAAAAAAAAAAAAAAAGGATAAAGTAAAGTAGTTTTTTAAAGTAGTGAGCTTTGCTCCCTTAAATCCCTACAAATTAAGTGACTGTGGACAATTTTATACATGCATACACCTGACATTTCCTGCTCTCTCTCTCTCTCTCTCTCTCTCTCTATCTCTCTCTCTCTCTCTCTCTCTCTATCTCTCTATCTATCTATCTATCTCTCTCTCTATCTATCTATCTATCTATCTATCTATCTATCTATCTATCTATCTATCTATCTATCTATCTATCTATCTATCTATCTATCTATCTATCTATCTATCTATCTATCTATCTATCATGGTTTTTCTCCAAACTGTTACCACAAAACTGGAGGCACACAATTATATAGCATGCCTTTAGATGCAGACCTGGCAATGCCCCTGCATACAAAGCGTGCTCCATAAAGATTTGGTTTACAAGATTTTGTAGAGGAAGATCCGGAATGGGCTGCTATAGAGCTCTGATTATCAACTGTTTGGGGTAAATTAGAACCCTGACTGCACCCTGGGTGTCCTCCCCTACATCAGTACCTGACTTTACTAACAACCTTGTGGCTGAAAAAACACAAAAGTCCACAAGCACATTATAAAATCTAGTGGAACATCTTTCCTGAAGAGTGGAGGGAATTATACGAGCAAATTGGGACTAAATGTGTAAAAGCACATACCTTACTTATGACCAGGTGTCCACAAACCTTTGGCAATATTTTGTGTTTGTGTGTGTATTTGCATGAATTGCATTGCAACATAACTCATTTGTTTGCCAGATTTTCCTGGTCTTTTGCGAATAGCAAGATAGACCAAAAACTTATAGGGAATTATTTTTATAGGGAGTTTTTGTTGAAATAATGAAATTTATTAATTAAAATATAATTATTAATTATAAAATGCGGGGAGTGGTGGCTCCAGCGGTTAAGGCGCTGGGTTGCCGATCGGAAGGTCTGGGGTTCAAGCCCCGGTATCGCCAAGCTGCCACTCTTGGGCCCTTGAGCAAGGCCCTTAACCCTCTATGCTCCGGGGGTCCCTTACGAGGGAAATATTAAGGTCCGTGACGTCGGAGTGACGTGGGGCCACCTTCCCGTGGGCTCACCACCTGCAGGAGGGATCGTGAGGGGCTGTGGGGATTGGGCAGCAGTCGAAGGCGGGGGTCTGCTTAGACTGCTGCCCCTGTGACCCGAATTATGGATAAGCGGGAGAAAATGAATGAATGAATTATAAAATGCAGTAAAATGGTAATACAGTACAGCACTGTATACAAAAAATAGCATTTTTGGGGTGGCATTTGTTTCACAGGCTGTTTTGGAACCTAACCACCACCACCATAAACTAGGGATTACTGTGTTGCGTTTTCTCTTCTCTGTGGGAAAGACTAGACATGTTACTGCTTGGCGATTCCACTTTGTATGACATGAGGCCTATGAATACATGGCTGGTATGGATTTAAAGAACTCGAATGGCCTGCACTGACCTCACTAAACACTTTAGGTATTGGAATGCTACCAATGCCTGACCTCACGAATATTCTTGTGGCCACACCCATGTTCAAAATCTGCTTGAAATTCTTTCCAGAGCAGAGGTTATTTTAAAGTAAAATATATCTGCAACAGGATGTTTAATAAGCACCTTGGTGTGATCAGTCAGGTGGCCCTATAATTCGAGGTGTTCTCAAGCTTATCTTCGTCCTTCCTCGACAGTCACTCACATGGTGACTGCATGGAAATTCACATGGTTCACAAAACACAGCAGCCGTGAATCACTGCTCCCATGTGAGCACGTGTAAATTTTAACATACAACACGGAAAGAAAAAACAAAAAACAGAGCCAATGTTAATTTGCTCACACCTCATTTTCAGGCTACATATTTTGCTTTATTGTTCTTCTGCTACTGATTTTGCTTCCCTACTTGGCCTCTGCTAATGATTGATAGAACATGTCATGACAGCAGCCCTCAGTGCCACACTGGCTAATGATTCAAAATAGCTGCTGCAGAAGTGCTTCATTTCTCAACAGAACCACTGGCACGGGCTGTGCTGCTTCCCGGGATGGATAGCCAGTCTTTAGACCTCTAGGGGAACGAGAACCAGGGAGGAATAAAGTAGCTGTCATAACACTGAGGGTTCAGACAACATTTTAACCAGATCCTCGAGTCGAAGAGCAGACTTCATGCAGCATTGCCTAGTAACCAAAGTTTTTATGCATCTGTCTGGTTGTAAATATAGATCAAATTGAAATGAATTGTGGTTAATTGCCATTGCCTTTTATTACATGCATACATAGCTGCTAATTATGTGAATTAAAGAGTCCCACTGTGGGGCTGCTATACCCTTGTGGGGGGGAGAAATGTTCCTTGCTAAGTAGTTTCTTAATTACAGATCACAGTTTCATTAAAATAACTTAATTGTAACATTGCTCTTCCTGAAAATATTCATAGAACATTCAGTGTCACTATGATTTTAGAAAATACATTTCAGAGATCAGTGAAAGGAACGAGCTATAGTACAACACAATTTAATTTCCTGCCGTATGTTTGTGCCTTGTTACGCCTTGGAAGTTTTTTCCATCTCGGGCAAGCTCCTCTAGCAGAAACGGTAATTCATGTGAGCTGTCGAAAGTTTTACAATTCCTATCCTTAGCACTGTCCGGGAGCTGTGTGCATTTTCTTACTACTAAGATCGCTTTTCAAAGAGCCATTACTGCAGCGTGGTTGCCCAGAATCGAAGATTTCTTATTCTGCGAGAACATGTTGCCCTACAGCAAGAGGGACAGGTGGATTGCTCTGAAGAGTGCCAGCCCATGCCCTAGTCTCCACCACCTCTTCACTAACGACTGCACATTTTGGAGGGTTTATTGGCCATACAGCAAAACATGGCTCATTTAATCCTGCTAAATTATTAACCTACTCCTGTTATCAGCCGGTTACTGAGAAATGTTGTGCCACTGAAATTACTCAAAGTTGCAGCGAGGACGCCTTTAATAAATTTTAAGGAATAAAAGCTGTTGGTATAAGTGCCTATATGGTGGATGGTGCCTTTTTAGCCTCTGACAGGATTTTCTTCTATAATCCTCTGTGCTCTTAGTCAATATTCACAGCAGACAGCAAGATAGGCCCAGACCCCCTTGTGTGCATCTTCAGTCATCCGTAATGCTTTGTGAAAAACACCATGGATGGTCATGTTTGTGTGTCAGATTAGAAGCTCTGTGAGCACCAGGGGAGGTACCGGACTTTTAGCCTTTGTGCCATTTGCTGTTGGCCCTACCATAATGTCATGACCTCATCTTCAACTTGGTAGAGAAAAAACATCCTACTATGTGCCAGGGGTCACACTGCAGATTGCTGTACAGTTTTGTACAGTATTTTATTTATTTGTGTTTTATCCTCTGAAAAGTTGTAAAGGACCCTCTGCAACCTCTTAAATAAACGTATCCTTGCCACCCCCTGGATTCTTTCCATTATTAAAAATATATCAATCATCTTTCTAAGCAGAGCGTAAATACATTTTCAGGATTCCGAATACATTTATAGTGTGTTCCTCCTTTAAATTCTGCTTGAAGGAAGATGATTATCAGTTCTTGTCTCCCTAGCGCTGACGTGTGGGGGAGGTGGTGAGACGTGCGTATTTAATTGATATTAAGTGATGTGACTGCGAGAGAGGGTCTTGATTACTGAATGTGGATTAATTAGCCCATCTTGCTTCCTGAAGAAGGTTTGCGAGCTTTCCGGAGGAATTTTGTTACCGTTACCGCCATGTACGTGCAGGAGGCTCGGAAAACAGATTGCACTTAATTCATGTAGCGAGTCTGTAATAGCAGTAGAGTGAGTCTGTAATTGTAATGTACGCAATTTATGGCTTCCTGGAGCATTTGAAATGCAACATATTTTCCAAAAGCATGCTTACAATGACCCCATTAATTAATCTTTCATATAAGCGTAGTGCTCAGGTTTTTTAATAATGCTTTAATAATGCTTGTTTGTGCGTCAATACAGCATAGACCAACCGTGAGACGCACCATAACGTCTATGAAATATAGCTATACTTTAATGAACACCTCGAAGCAATGAGGCAGCTCGAAGGAATCTGGCCTCGAAGAAAATGTATTGGTCAATTCTTGTCAGCAGAGTACTGCAATTGTTGTCTACACAGGCTGCAGAGAACTAAAGAGAAATTTGTATTTGCTTAATTGGCTACAGCATCGTTCCTTCCTTTGCTTCCTTTAGTCTTCGGAATAACAAACTAGAAGGAGAATACGTTTACCTCTCAATTATATGGATTTTGTCTCTGGAAAAAAAAAAATCTTTCAAACTAGGTGTGTGGCAGGCTGGAAACAAGTTGCCTCTGATTGTGTACTTTTTGCTTTGGCTTCATATTGATACCCATTATCTCTACATAATGGTTTCCTCTCTAAAACTTTGATTTCCACTGGGCAGTAAATTTGGGCTCGATTAGAAGAAAGCATTCAGATGTGTACAATTCTGTACAGCTCAGTCAATACCGGCTCAATAGATCGTAACTAAACCTTTAATCACAGCGGCTGACGTCGATTGCACTGTCCTATTTACTGAGCTCGCTTTCTTTTGTTTCTGTGTCTGGAGCTGTGGGGAAGGTGGAGAAGGACTGGGATTTAAGCCAGCACGGTGCTTTTTAAAGTATTTAAGTATTTTAGACAGTCAGATTTTATGTCGTCTTTTCATCTTTTTAAAGTGACTCACTTTACAATGGATGGAATGATTCAGAGCTCTTCTCAGGCATGCAGTGCAATGGTGCTGAAAGAAGAAGACAATTGTTGTTTAAAGTGGGAGGAACCTTTTTAATAAGGTCTCCTACATAATAGAGTTCTTTAAAAGATAACAGGGCCTGTCTGTGCATGGCCATTCCATGAAAACATCCCAAACGTACATATTCTTAGCATTTCCGCTGCTTAATAGTGGCTGATCTAGTAGTGAATAGTTTCGACAGTTAGATATTCTATAAATATAAACAAGAAAAGTTATGCACTTATTATTATTAGCTCATATGGTACGTTTAGATTAGCAAATTTGGTGTTTTAAAAAAAAAAAATATTTTATAAAAAAACATTTTTTTTTTTCAATATTTCTTTTGAAAAACAGACATAGTCTCATCAACAAATAATTGTTAGAATTATAGTTAATTTGTATTCAATTTTGCATGACAGAATTTTGTGGATTTTATTTGTTAACTGGATTAAAGTTAAATTACATGTGCCTTGTATATACTCACTCCTGACGTCTACACTATTTGTTAAAATTTGGCTATCAAAATGAAGTTGGTCTCAGGCCAGTCTATATGGAGTTTTGTTGCTTCTTGGGGCACCTTTCTCAGGGCATGCAAAACTGTCGGGTCGTTGGAGTATTCTTCACAAGGCCCTTTTTTTTGTTTGTTTGTTTTTTTTTTAAGTTCTGTTTATAAATCAGCAATGCAGGTTGATTAATAACCGGTTTAGGGACATGATCTGCAGCTAGTTGATATGCTGTCCAATGTAGCATGTGCTTACCTCTCACTTATAAGTCCTGGCTGCTTACAGAGATGTTGAACCTACCACCAAAAAGGAACAGTTAATCATTACCGCTTGTATGGTCCTGAAGAGACGGTTGATTTAAAATGAATCATCTACTATTTGATTTTATAATTGCGACTGTATATATTTAAATGGATGTTGACAAACTCACTTCCACTACGATCTTGAGTGATGGGGAATGACGAACTGTATCTTCTAGCACTTCTCACATCTCTCCCCGAGAACAGTGGCACTGTTTATTAAGATGGAGGAATGCCTTAGAGTGTTGCAGTTCCCAGAATTATTGCTTGCCTTATTTTACACTTCCCAGGTCCTCCTTGGTGTTAGACTATTTGTTTGTCTGGCAATTCAGCGGCGTGCAGTCAACCCTTCAATTCTGCTGAGCAATGTTTTGCATGAATTAAACATGCACTGGTTTAGCTGTCGGAATGTTTCCGTGTCTTCTATACGGCACTCAGGGTTAACAAACCAGACCTCCTGCACCGGTGTCCGATATAGACCCATGAATAAGACTCGAAGACATATGTACCTGTAGCATTTACTCATCAACAAGCTCACTGTTGGTGGGGGGATGAATTCAGGCAGTGTGATGAATTACTTGGCAATGTGCTGACACACACACTCACATTTCGGCTCTAACCAGTGGAAGTCTCCATGGTGAAGGTAAAAGCATGTGTACAGCGTGCTCTCATTGTAGAGTGGTGCGTCAGAAATATTGTATTAAACTTTGCTTTGATTCTGTGACTGTTGGTGTTTAGTGCATCATGGGTAATATAGGAAGAATGGGTCTCAACAGTGACTGGGTTTTGTTATTTTAAGAATTTCATTCTTAAAGTCTGCTGCTTTGAGACAATGTCCATTGTGAAAAGCGCTATAGAAATAAAGTTGACTTGACTATTAAAAAAAAAAAAAGCAACGCCTCTTTGATTAATGCAGGACAGCCTCTAAAACATGTTTTAGTCACGCACTACAAGAAAAGATGCTTATGTAAAGATACTTATGTTGCTTATACTGGTAAATGTGAATTATGTATTTCAAAGTATTAGTTAGTTACTTACTGGGAAGTTCTATTCATCTTTTGTTAAAAGTACATAATGTGCACCCCTACAAGTTTACATTTACAGCATTTGGCAACCGCCTTTATCCAGTGTGACTTACAAATGGGTAGAGGAAATTGTACAACCAGAAGGACATCTAAGCATTTAAAACTTTTTTTTTTCCCTTTGTGTCATGCCTTCACCAACTCACACAGTGCATAATTACCTTCTGTCAATATGACAACACCTGCAGTGACAACTAGAAAACATTTTATCTCTGTATAGGTCGTTTAGAGGTTGGTCCCAATGCCCAGAACATCACAGTGCAAACGACACCCGTGTCATTGTTGTGATGTATTTTTTTCAATGCAAACCTGCAAATAGCCCTCTGTCCTACTTATCAATTATTTATAGGGAACCTGCTTAAATGCTTCCTAGCTTAAAATCTTCCTAGCTAGGGTTAGAACGAAAATGATCTTTGTATTCAATCAGCTTGTACCAGTAATTAAGTGTTTCTGAGTTTTTTTGTTTGGACGTGGCCTATTCATAATTTTTTTGAAAGACCTGCATGTAGTTTCAGCCAATGAAGGTCTAGTAGTCTTTTAACACGAGCTCAACAAAAACGGGATAGAGATGCGGACCTTTTTGAATCAAGTGTATGTGAGATCTAAAAGGACTTAATCGTCAGCTCTGCAAATGGTCCTAAGCAATTTTGTTGCCGTTTCTGAAAATTTGAAATGATGGCTAGTTAGAAAGCTAAAAAGCCATTTGCAAAAAGCCACAATTTCTTGCTGAGAGGCTGAACTATTACAGTGCAGGTCAGTACAGATGAAGTAAAAGTGATGGTACATAATAGCGCATAGCACGCTTGTTAAAATTTGCAGAGTTGTTTGATAACGGTTGTCTACCTTCTTTTATATCTAAATTAATTTTGTGTTGCTCAATGTTATCTGTCAGTAGTTTAAATAGAGATTAGGAGATAATTGCTTACATTTTCTGATTTAAGCAACCAAAATTATGAAAAGCTGTATTTATAGAGGATTGTGACATTTTCTTTCTGTGCAGATTGTTCTAACGGCTTCCTCTCATTTTTTTTATTTTTAGTCTCATTTTTAATGGCTAGCATTTCTTGTAATTCAAATGAGGACACTGGCATTTTCCTGTTTCTTGGAGAAAGCGGGTTGACGAGGTCCTCATTTATTTCTACACTCACTTGCTCAGGAGGCTCACCATCATGCTGTTCACAGTGACACCCCCCCCCCCCCGAGTACATTTTGTCCTCGTAATTGGAACGTTCATTTTATTCCCATGGCATACATTAAACTGTCACAGACGTAGCACACTGCTCCTGATTTATTTATTGACTATTGGAAGACTTCTCCCTGTCCAGTGAAACCTAGACCTTGGACTCTACACAGGGATTTGAGCAGACTGTCCTTATGCTAGCCTCTACTTAAGGCCATGTGTGTGCTACGACCCAATTAATTTTCCAAGCCAACATCGACGCTTTGCACTTGCTGATTGAGCCCAAATGTATTGTGAGAGCTCTCCTACAAGGACAAGAGAATCTGTCCCCTTCCTGGCAAGGTGGTCGATGCATCATGCATCCTAAACAAGTGAGGGTGCAGTGGAGGAGGAGGGCTGTGACTAATTCCCTGTAATGGTGTGATTGAACAGTGAAAGGTGAAAAGCTTGCATTCGACACTCCGTAACAAGAATGCCAAGCCTGCTTTGGTGTCCCTTAGAGAGACAAGGTCCCTTGAAGTCACCAATGATGCATTAATTTCTATTGATTAGATGTGGCCTTTTGGTTCACTGCTGGACATTAGGATAGTTTTGCACTTCATTTATGCATGTTGAGCAACACTGTGGTCTAAAAGAAATGAATAAACAACCTAAATTACAGTTGAAATTTACAGCCGTTTATACAAACTGTATAAAACTATTAGGCAGGTGTGAAAATAAATGCTGTAAACTAGTGGTGTTTAAAAACACAAAAGACAGTATAAAATATGGAAAGTAAATGAACAGAAGAGAAATTCAAATCAAATAAATATTTGGTGTGACCACCCTGACAGCATCAATTCTTCTAGGTATGCTTGCACTTGCAGTATTTGATTGTGTGACCAAATCTCCAACTACATTTTCAGAAATTCAGCCCCAAACCTGAGAAAAACCTCTGCCGTGCTTCACTTTTAGAAAAGACCTGTGACATGAAACATTCACACCTCACCGTAGTAGCAGTAGTTCCTCACCCAGATTTAGGCCTCCTACACAGCTGTTTCTGTTTTACCTAATGACTGTGTTTCACACTACATATGAAATTGAGGACCTTTAACACCTGCTTGGTTTAATTGATTATTCACGGAACTCTGATCCTACTGAATTCCTGACTTTGTTCGTGTATAACGTGTATATACAGTGAGGAAAATAAGTATTTGAACACCCTTCTATTTTGCAAGTTCTCTCACTTAGAAATCATGGAGGGGTCTGAAATTGTCATCGTAGGTGCATGTCCACTGTGAGAGACATAATCTAAAAAAAAAATCCAGAAATCACAATATATGATTTTTAAACTATTTATTTGTATGATACAGCTGCAAATAAGTATTTGAACACCTGTCTATCGGCTAGAATTCTGACCCTCAAAGACCTGTTAGTCTGCCTTTAAAATGTCCACCTCCACTACATTTATTATCCTAAATTAGATGCACCTGTTTGAGGTCGTTAGCTGCATAAAGACACCTGTCCACCCCATACAATCAGTAAGAATCCAACTACTAACATGGCCAAGACCAAAGAGCTGTCCAAAGACACTAGAGACAAAATTGTACACCTCCA